>NC_136497.1:42053100-42653100 GCF_053919585.1 Euprymna scolopes | reverse complement strand
TTAATTAACTCGATTAGAAAAAGGTATACTTAATTTTCAAAGTGTCCCAAAGAAGGGACAAAAATTTGCTAAATGTATTTAATAAGGGAAAACAATTTGCAAAATGCATTTATATAGGGACAAAATTTGCCAAGTCGCATGCCCAGGGTATTCTTGCCAGGTTTTCTTCTTTGAAGGAGGCTCCAAAATTCCTTGTCTACACTGGGCAATGAACACGTCCACTCTCGACGTCACTGGAACCAAAAAAGAGACCGAAATTTGCGCTGGGCTCGTGATGTCATCAAGGAGCTAGCATTTCCCTTTTCTTCAAATTAAAGGGAGTTTTCGTACAAACCCCAAATGTACAAAACTTAAAACTCATAAAATATACAAAATACAAAAAATCAAATACAAGAACCAGATAAAAAATAATAAATGTAAACAGGGGAGGGGGGATGCACTATTATTGGTACAAAAGAAATTCCAACAGTATGAAGGTGTCCCAGAATGACGAAACAGAAAGTTGGTAACCCTATTCTCCGAGCAATAATAATAATAATAATAATAATAATAATAATAATAATAATAATAAAATGATTTGATCCGGGTGTGATTCAACAAAATTACCCCAAAATGTTAAAAATACATGTTTGTAGATATTTTCAAGGTTTTGACTTGCAACTGCAGTGGAAAAAAATAAAATGTCATTAAAAAAGAAAAAAAAATTACTCATGTTCACTCCAAACAAAGCATAGTTCTACTAGGACTTAAGGTGTTACTATGATAGGGGCCAGATTTATAGAGGGAAACCTAGGTATGGTAGCAAAGTGACAAAGTGTTTACATTAAATTTCTGCATGTCGGTAAAACAGGGAAAGAATTCCAAAGTCATTTCTATTTTCCTGTTGTCAGCGTGGGGGGATATAAAATTTAATCCTCATCTAAATTTCTCTATCATAAACTGACTTTGTGCTTAACTTTGCCACTGCGAAGATGAAGTTAGCAAATTAGCTAAGTCCAACGCGCACGAGTGATAGGGATTATTCTCTCGAGAGTTATCTCCCTATTGCCAGTGAAGCTCTCCTGTGTGTGAGTGTCAAATTAATCCTGACTAAAGCAGCTGCTGTATATGTAGTCAATAGGAGGCAATGTGTTCAACCTGGAATGGTGAGCAGACAGTTTTTGTTTTCTTTTAAATTTCACTCTATTTGATAAAAAATACATAAAAACATTCTTTGAATATTCTTCTTTCTTGTTGGTCATACAGACAAAAAATGTTATTTTTTCTTCTACTTACTTAACTGCGCTGTCTATATCTTCTCCCGGTTGCCTTAAAAAATCTCCCGACTTCAAACGCTTAAATAGAATCCCTAATTAATTGTGTTTTTACGTAATGTCTGTAAAGTAAACGCTTGATTTTGAGAGCAGTATGAAATCATGTCCGAATTTAACTTGCACTCTCATTTATCAAATATAATGCGTTTTAATATTTTGTTTCACTTTCGTACATTTTTCTGAAAATATTTTCGTCTACTTCGGTGGTACCGAGAATGAAAGACGCACATGACGACAGTTTTGGTTGTTGTACTACGGATGCCCGAAAAGACTATAAATTAGTTTGGGGACATATTAGGAAATAAAAGCTGGAAGGAAAGACATATTTGAAATGTTTATTTAAAAGAAGACATTTTTCTTTTATGCGTTATCTCTTTCTCGAAAACATTTCAGCTCCACTCAAACCTCCCCTATTTTTTCCCTTGAAAACAAAATGCAAATTATCTCTTTAATGATGTTAATTTATTTTTTAAGGTAAATTACTTTTTAAAAATCTAATTATATAATTAATTATTGCAACATTCAATAACACTCACTCAAACTCACGTTAATAATTGAGTTGATATATCTTCAATTGATTTAATTTGGCATTATCCGCAAATTTCAGTTTTTTTTTTTTTTTTTTTTTTTTTAGTCACTCTAAATCATTAAACCGGGTTCCTATTTTTAGTACATTAAAAGTGAATATGTAATTTAAATCTATCGCCCCGGACTTAGGGTTAATGTTTGAGTTAATGAAGAGCATGTAAAAATTGTTCTCCTGGCATTCGGAATCCCCCCCCCCCCAAATAAATAAAACATCTGATTATAAACAGGAGTGATTATTCTATAAAATTACGCAAAGCTTTATTAATAAGACTATTTGACACGAGTTTGTCATTTCTCGCCTATACATAACTTTGATTAATATATATTTTTTAATTTTTTTTACTATTAATCGAATACTTATTGGACTAAAAAGGTAAATCAAAGGAAACCAAAACGAATCTTTAGTGTTTTACAATTGACGGTGCTAATGCACTTACTGATCCGAGCTATTTTTTTTAAAATTGTATTTCCAAGTTTAATTAAAGTTTTATATGTTTTTTGTTCAATTGTAAGATTAAAGTACAGAATAGGTACAAAACACCCTCCCCTCTCCATGTTAAGAATGGCTTTTTAAATAACATTATTTCAGCACGGATCAATAAGTGCATGCTGTATGAGTACCCAATTGACAGACGTACGAAAAAGAGATAAAAAACAAACGCGCGCGCGCGCACACACACACACACACACACAAATATATAACAAATGTTATCTTGCCTAAGATTCATTTTGTTATATATTTGTTTTGGTGACCACTTTTTCGTACGTCTCTCTAGTGTAAAACAAACTATCTTTTTAAACAATTTTTTTTCCCTAAAATACTATAACCAACTTTCAGGTTAAAAAAGTTCAACCATTTTTTTTTTTTGCATCATAATGTTTAGTTTGATTTGTTTTTTAAATGGCGGAAGAGTCGGTTTTCCACGTTACATAAACTTAACATTTCGTTATTTGTATATGGAAGTCATTTTTAGCTCCTGCCATTCTATAGGGTTATGAAAAAGATCTTACAAAATATGACCCATACAGGAAAGTTTTATTTGCGATTTAGGGAATAGACTGGAAATGGCCGAATCAGTTTAAAAGCCGCGGGGGGGGGGTAAAAAATGCAGACGACATTAAGCATGCGAATGCAAAACTAAAAGTTATTTGTTTATTTAACCCCCACCTTCGAAATAAAGTTGAAACAACTTCCACAAAAGAAATAAAGTTCATTGATGATTTGAAGAAAATTATTAAACATTTTGGTACTTTATGCACTTATTACCGTGCTAAAATAATATCGTTATTTTGAAAGCCATTTTTAACATGGAAAAGGAAGGTGTTTTGTAACTATTTTGAACTTCCACCTAAACAATTTAATAAAGATCTCGTGAAACTTGAATTTAACTTGAAAATATTATTTAAAAAAATAGCACGGTAACATAAGTACATAAGCACCAACATTTTTAATATGGGGAAGGGTTGGGGAGTAATTGATCCTAATCTTAAGTTAGGGAAAAATAAAAATATTCCATTTAATGTCGGTTGCGCCCTAATTACCTGTTCGGCAACGGCTCAGCAGCTCGGCTATTTACGATCTGTTCCGTAAATCACAACCGGAAACATTCGTGTCGATATTCTGTAGAAATATGTTTGTGTGTGTTATATATATATTATATCATTCTTCTATTTAAAAACCACGAAATAAAAATAGCAAAAGATATTCAGTCTTATTTACGTTGAATAAACGTTGCAAACGAACCTCCTCTTCCATGTAAGCATTAAACAACTGTTTCTAATTTCAAAATTCGATGCTTTATCGATTTTAACTAGTAATCCAAATGACACAAGACCTGCATTAAAGGGTTTCCTATCTCTATGAGAACCAAGTTAAGCATAAGTTTTTTTTTTTTTTTTTTTTTTTTTAATGGAAAGCGCTCAAGACTATGCATGAAGCCACTTGATGTAATGAACTAATAAGAATGAAAGATGATTATTGTAAAGACAGGAGATGCCTATTGACGTTAGTTCTGAAAAGACTAAGGCTGCATGTAGAAGGAAAACAGTGAGCAGGAAGAGAGTTCCACAACCTTGCAGTCCTTTGGAATAGGAAGCTGTATTACAATGGGGTATTTAAATAACAAATTGATGGAGACCTCGTTTAGACCAATAAGTCAAGCTGGGACAAAGGAAGCAGGAAATAGATCTGAGAAACACATTCCATAATAGTATGTGTAAAAAAGATTGAGACTAGCAATATCACGAGTGTGAGAGAGAATTTGCAATGAAGAAGAAAGGGTGGAGCCAATCGGATTACAGATACGTTTCTGCAATTCATTAAGAACCTTCAAATGGGACGAAGATTCACCAACCAAAATGTGACAACAGTACTTCATACATGGTCTGATATTAGATTTGTAGAGATAGAGAAAATAGTCTCAGGTGTAAAAAAAAGTTTTTAGAATGATAGAGAACCGATTTTACGAGAAGCAAAATGAACAAGAGGCCACTCTAGTTTCAAAATGAAAATGACTGAAATTACATCAGTCTATGATAATCTCTCTTTCATTGACTAAGCCCAGAAGATATTATACTTTGAATTATTTATTTGCATAAAATATTTAAAAAAGAAAAAAAAAAAACAGTTTGAATTTGGCACCAAGCTATCACAAATGTGGTAGTTGTTTCATTTGTCATCATTTGTTTATCCTATGAAGCTAGAATCTAATCACTACAATATCATATTTATTCTAAGGGCAATCCTACTTAAAATATCCTCAAAACATTGAAAAATTTAATTTTATTCATAAGACCAGATGTCATTTGTTTTTACTATTAGGGTCTTGTGTGAATTTTTTACCTGCATTCCCATAAAGACCATGTGTGACAGAAGATCATGTTTAATGTGGGACATGGTCATTTCTGAACCCCACAAGACCTTCCTGATTGGTAACAGATTATGGACCCTTTGGAATTTCTCAGTGAGAGTACCTCGGGTAATAAACATACACCCTCTTTTCAGAAAAGGCAATGTCTGGAAGGATGCCCCTGTGATAAAAGTAGAGCTGTACAAGTTTGCTGAATGTCTTTTTTTGTTTTATTTGACTAGCAAGTCATCTGGCATTAACCGATTGTAAAATATATTTTAATTTATGCGGATTTGAATTGATTATCATAGAGCCAATTCACCATTGTACTGAAAATATAGTAGTGATTTCAAAAGTCCTCAAAAATGACTTGGGTGTTATCAGCTAGAATCGAAAGCAAACCATTTAGCTCTCCAAGGGTATTTACTATCATATGACCTAAGGACATGCACATATCAAAACTTTAAAAATTAATGTAGTTAAATGTATAAATGTATATTTGTGCATGTTTAGACAATACACGTTAAATTGACTTATGCTTGCCAATTTTCCATTTTGACCTCTTGCCTGCTATTTTTCGGGCTACAAATTAAATCATATTTGTTCCACAGATCCGACTCCCCTATATATCAAGTTTCAAGTCTGTAGAATAAAAATTGACAAAGTAGTTTGATAGACCATTCTGCATGCGCGTTATATTTTTCGTAAGGATATTTATTTTTTTATTTTCAGATCCTTATTCTTTATAGTTCTCAAGATATTCAATGACAAAATTTGTCCAAGACTTTTGGAACACCCAGCGTGTGTGTGTGTGTATATATATATATATATATATATATATATATATTAATATTACTAGTCTGGGTGGGTGCCCGGTTGTTTGGAAGTGTGTGTTGAACAAAAAAAAGAAGTTGTAGTAGACAGGCAGGCTCGAATCCATACTGTGAAGAAGGAAAAGAATGTGAAAAAAAAAAAACGTGACGCCTTTGCTGTGCTGTTGCATTCATTGTCAAACGAAGTGGCGAAAGTTTAAATTAAGGCTAGTCAATCGAAAAGAGGGGATGGCTTTCGAAAATGTCAGTGAAAAAAGTACCCAGTTGAGGGTGAAGGAATTAATGTTTTTACCCAATTTTTTTATATTTGTCGTCCAAAGGGTCAAGCTTCAAAACAATAAATATCGATCCCGTGAAAATCCGTCACCTCTTTTGAAAGTTTAAGGCAGACGTACAAACATACATGCATACATTTAAGCAGACAGGTGAGATTTATATTATTGACTAGTGAGGGTGCTCGGCGTTACCCGGATGTTTGGAGGTGTGTGTGTTGGGGGGGGGGGATAGATCAAAACAACCCTGTTTAAAAAACAAAAAAAAAACAAAAACGTTGGCCGGTTGTTTAGAGGTGTAAAAGAAAAAAAGTTTTGGTAGGATGGTAGGCTCGAACACAAAGTCTTTACGTGAAGGTAGAAAAGAAAGGGGAAAAACCCTGACAGCTAACCTGCTCGGCCATGAGGGGGAGAGGAAGTGAAAAATGTTTTAATTTAACGTTTATAAAGTGAAATGGACATGTGTAAGAGTTTAATAAGGTCAACGCGACCCCTGTTCATAACTCATAGATATTATGATTTAGACAATATATAAAGTTTTAAGGAGTGACCTGACCGAGCTCGCCCCCCCCCCCTCCCGAAAGCCTTTGCCGGACATGCACAAAAAGTGCATGTGCACACACACACACACACACACACGCGCATTTTCGCTTTTATATATATATAGATAAGGTTGTTTTTTTATGCTTAGACATTGATATTAAAAGCCTAGTCTTTCTATTTTAAAATTAGGTACTTATGCACGTATGTTAGTGTTAAAATGTTATTTAGAAAGCCATTCTTAACATGGGGAGGGGAAGGTGTTCTGTAACTATTCTGTACTTTCACCTAACTATTCAATAAAAAAAGATATAGTAAAACTTGAAAATACTATTTTAAAAATAACAGTGTAACATAAGTGCATAAGCACCAAAAATTATTAAAACAAACTTTTAAATATATTTGGTCATGGATATGCGAACGACTACATGAAGGTTAACTAATTTGCATATTTCTTGGATAGATGAGCATTAATTACTTATTCATTTTTGATGATATCTTAGATGATTAGTTTTATTTCACTATTACGATGAATTTTATTGATGCATAGTTTACATATTGTGCGTAATTGAAAAACATTTAAGATGAAAACGTTCTAGTACATGGAAATATATATATAATTGCCCTTGTCAGTGTCCATGCAAAAAGTTTCTACCAAACTCCTCTGAACATTTGGTCTACAGAGTTGAAATGGGATAAAAAGGGTATTTGTAGCACACATTTGATTTTGTTTTTATCTGCTAAAATAACTACTAAAGAGTCAAAATTGAAAAAAAAAAAACAACACATTGGCCTTGCATAAGTCAACGGTACCTATTTTTTTCTATGCATGCACTAAGTAAGTTATAGGTTAAACATTTTTTGCAGTTTTTATATATGTATGGATTTAGGTCATACACTAACTGATAAGGCTGGAGAGCTATGTTTTGGTTTTGATTCTAGCTGATGGCACACAAGTCAGTTTTTTTTTTTTTTTTTAACTTTTGAAATCACTATATATATTAGATGCAATATGATAATTGAGTTTTGGCTCTATAATAATAAATATGAAATCTTCATGAATTAGAATATATTTAAGCATATTTTATGGCCAGGCTAGTATGTATACATATATATAGATTGGTGTTTGTTGTAGTTTAGAAAATTTGCCTTTTTCTTTGTTACATGAGAAAAACAATATATACTTGTAGTTCCTGTTCAGATCAAAAATTGTGTATAGGCGATAAAAATAGTTTTTTTTAAAAATAGTATTAAATGAGGAACCATTTTGAGTTAAAATCTGTTTATGATTACGCATGTAATCAGAAGAAAAACACATTACAAATAATCGAGGGTATGTTTTACAATAAAAATTTAGTTCTCTCCTATTGCAAAAACTTAGATACCAAGGTCAGAAAGAGGAGGGCATTGATCTGTAGAAAAGTGCCTGGGCAGCCCCGTTTTTCTGTTGGCATTCCCTGATTAGGGCGCCCAATGCGATTAGCAATAATCTAACTCCTCAAAGAGGGAGAGTAGACCGCCTAGAACTGCACAGAACTAAACTCCCACTGTTATATAGCGCCAGGACCCCTAGGTTGGGAATGGTCGTTGTTAGTTAGTTCCCCGCTGCAACAAAAACCCAGTAGTCGTCTTTTATTGATCGTCTAGTTGTTTAGTTTTCTGGTTGTTATGGTAACGGCTAATACGACAGAGTTATTTCCCCCTTGACTGTGCATTTTTTCGCTCTCGACTTTCTGTAGCTGTCATTGCTTGTCATAACAGCGATCCCGACTCAAAAGAAATTAACATGCACACAAAGGTCAGACGTAACTCAGCATAACAAATCAAGACGTAAGACACACTGGCTTTTTATATAAAAATATATTTTGTGGTGAAATTATTTTCTCGTTTTACACAGATTTTCAATAGTTCAAAATTTAACAGTGTGGCTTACTGTTCATTTCAGTGATGGAGAGGGGTGTGTGGAAACGTTATACTCTCGACAATCGCACGTTTCCTATCGGCATCTCTCTCTTCTTCTCTTCTCTTCTCTCCTCCTTCTTCTTCTGGTTAGACTCCAAAAATCACCGCTTATATTAGCATGATTTTGGCTTGGTTTTTTCCAATCCACACGATCTGTCAATCATACTGCTCGATAATAGAACACGCATTCTGTTGGTCACGTTTTGACAATTTTTTGCCGCCTCCTGACCTAGAGCCATCGTGACCGATTTCTCTTCAGCTGACCGACTATTGGCTTTATTGGTACACGTGAATTTATCACTCATGCTAAATTCCTATACATTCCAAAGTTACGAGGAATGTCACATTTCCTTGTTTTGTAAACAAAAAAATCGTCGTCCGATTTCTCTGTTTACGACGTAAACTTTTTCGTTTCGACTGGTAGACAATCGATTATTTGATGCCCACTCTTTTAAATCTTTTATTATCTTGTTTTGGAGAAGTTTTTTCTTTTCAGTTATGTATCGGATGGTTCCAGCCATCCATTACATAACACCACCACACAAGCAACAAGGACCGGATCATTACAGAAATGGTCTAATCTATTAATTTTGGGGCTCAACAGTAATCGAGGGTATTGCTGTTTATTGTAAAACATGCTCAATTTTTTTTTTTTTTTTTCTGTCATATGACCATGCAATATTAAATTTATTTTAATTTCAAAATGTTCTTAATGGCATAATCTTAAAAGATATATGTGATCGTCTATGGATGATGGATGAGTCCCCTAATCCCTCGCAGTCGTGGGAGTGGTGCATTATTTTATGCAGCATGTCTTGAGCAAGAATTGTCTGGCGGTGCCCATTGCTCTCCAGGCTTCAGAGCATATACAACACCGGGTAGTGCAAATAGTCGCCCATATTAGTACTGACCAGACCTGGTCACTTAACTCTGGTGATCTAATGGGAACTGATGTGCCAAGGTGATTATGCCTTTAGACTAATTTGCTTCAAATTCTTGAAGAAACTGTTTACGTTGTCAATCTGAACATTTACCATGTTCACAAACTCCCTGTTTCGCAAACATAATTTTCAAAAACAGAAAAGTTCTCATGGACCTTTTGTCTTTTTGTTTATAGCCTCGTTTTCACGTTAACTGTGTAAGACGAGAAAAATTAACACATCAAAAACCGCGAACCGGAACTGACAAATGAAATAAAATAGTAAATAAAAGAAATTCAGTTATTCTCAATTTTGAATAGAAATGTTTCTTATTGCTACAATTTTGAACAAATTTACACAGATTTAAATTGAAAGGTAATGTCGCTGAGGTTTGCAGGTGATATGAGAAAAATAAGGCATTAAAAATGTTGTTTATTACATGTGGAGTCATTTCATGTCAAAAAGTTGATTTATTTTAGCCATTGAAACTCTAGAAATGCACGGTTAAAATGTGTACACATTCAATGAATAAAAAAATCAATATGGCAGTCCAGTTGCCATTTTGTAGATCAATAAGCATCCTCGATCTTGCGATCAAAATCTGAAATTGATTCAAACGGAACGAATCGACAAGACTTCTGTGAATCTGTTTAGTTTGTCTCTATGAATTAATGTGGAGAGATTAAATGGATCAAATAAATTTAGCGAAATTTTTTGCTGCATCATGACGATTAAAACAATTTTTTTTTTTTTACTTATGTAGAATAGATCAATGAAAAAAACATGAAAAATAAACTTTTAAACAATTTTATTTTAAATTCTTTTTCTTCTATACTTTAGAATGTCAAATAATTTAAGCAACTTTTATTTTTATGTAAAATTTAGTTTTAATTTTTAAAATGAAAAATAATTTATGTAGAATAAATGCAGATTCACTGAAATCCCATCAATTAGATCCGTTCCGTTTGATTCGATCTTAGTTTTTCCTCGCAAGGTCAAGGCTGGTTATTAGTCTACAAAATGGCAACTGGACACCATATTGATTTTTTTTTTATTCATTGAATGTTTACACACGTTCACCATGCATTTCTCGAGTTTTGATGGGGTAAAATAAATTGGTAAATTTTTACATTAGGTCGACCGCCACAATTTTCTTTAAAATGATGACCGTTATACGTTTTTGACTATGCTGAATAAGAAAATCTCATTTAAATTTTGCAGAGACAAGTAGTTTTCAAGATATAAAGGCCTGTACTATGAACTGTAATTCACTGCCCGTCATATTTGTATGCACACGCGATAAACAAATCCACTTTTCTGCTACTGACACTGCCTCCCCTTTTTCTGTTTTTAATAGTATTTGCGGGTGGGTATGCTTAGAATGAATATCTTTTATTTATTTAACGGTTATTTTGGGGATAAATATTTTTTCATCCTCCCTCCCAAAATGGGGTGTTTGTTTCGAAAGCTGTTCTTAACATGGGAGGTTGGGGGGGGGGTGTTTATTCCGAAAGCCGTTCCTAATGTGGGGAGGTTGGCTGTATTTATTCTGAAAGCCGTTCTTAATATGAAATTACTCAAGGAAGTGAAAAAAGGTTTTACAAAGGAGTCAGCACTTATCAAGGCCCGGAGGCCACTCGAGGATAAGGGTTAATGAGTGTACAGTAGTCAATGGGAAAATGTAGTAATTGTTAGTAGTGGAAATTTGGTAAATTGGATTACATCAAGAATTTACTCACGTTGGACTTGAAGACGACCATATTGTAGTCAGCTGAAAAGCAGGGAAATGGAACAGAGTTCCACAGGCATGCAGTTCTAAGAAAGAAGCTTTGTTCATGGAATCTACATTTAGGTTTAGACACATAAAGACTAGGGTAAATTATTAATAGTGGTTTCAGCTAGACAAGTGTTTTTCGTGAAAATCAGGCCGGGGGTACCATAGATTAGAGCTCAGACGAGCATTTGCCATGAAAATAAGGATAAAGCAGAGACAGGCTCGCAACGTCTGTTTTGTGGGAAAGAGGTTGCAGGGAAGAGAAAAGGGTGTATCCCACTAGGTTACAAAGTCTATTTTGAACTTTGTCAAGGCAGGATAAGCAAGATGTGGAAACAGTACTCCATCATTGGACATACTTGGCTCTCATACAGGTAGAGAATTGCATCAGTAGTGAGGTCTCTACTGGAGTAGTAGAACAATCCCACGATTTTTTCCGCATCCTTGGCAATGGATTTGATGTACGTGTTCCATCTTGGATCAGGAGTAAATTGTTTTGTTTTACACGCATGCACATTACTAATTTATCGTTTGTGAAAAAAAAGTGGATTTCTTTCTGCTAGGTGGCAGTGTCGGTCGCAGAGACATAGATTTGTGTATCACACGCGCATACAAACATGGCTGCCAGTGAATTACAGTGCATAATACAGGTCTTTATATCTCTAAAACTACTTATCTCTGCAAAATTTAAATGAGATTTTCTTGTTTAGCATAGTCGAAAACCTACATTTAAAAGAAAATTCTGGACTTAATGTAAAAAAAATACCATGAACGGTTTTTACACAAAATAACTTGTGTAAAATAATGTTTAAGATAAGCAACATTTTTAATGTCTTGTTTTTCTCATATCACCTGCAAACCCTATTTAGTGACATTACTAATTTGATAATTATGCAATACTTTAAATTAGTAAATGGTAAATTGGTTACATAGGGTTTGCGGGTGATAATGAGGAAAATAAGGCATTTAAAATGTTTTAATAATTACACATAAAATTAATCCAAATAAAAAATATAAAATAAAAGCACAACTGAAAGAAAATAAAACGATTTATTGTTTTATTTTCTTTCAGTTGTGCTTTTATTTTTTCTCACATGTAATTATTACAGAAAGAAAAAAAATCTTTAATTCTTGTGTAATTACTTGAAACGAAATAGTTTTTTTTTTTTTCACTTGTACTTTATTTCTTCAAGTTTAAATAATTTCACAATTTTGGATAAAATTATATTTATATAAAATAAACTAATTTTTATATATTGTAAACTTCTTCAGCAATTTCCGAACTGACTTCCATATACCCTTCTTGCTCATTCAATTTTGAGAACTCAGATAAAACTATCTGATAAAATTTGTCATCTATTTTGAGAAAAGACAGTTTACTCTTTTATCTATAACTTGAGAATTATATAACCACACACAAACAAATTAATATAGAAAAATTGATAAGGAGTTTATGCAAAATGGCCATCATTGATAACCAAGAAATGCCGAGTCTGCTTTAGTGCTTCCTTCAGTGCTTCTTCAGTGAGATTAGATTCATTGAAATTTCTTTCAATGAATGTCGCTTTACTTACTCCCTACCAAAAATATAAAAATATAACAAAAAAAAAAACTAATATGGTGTAATAATTTTTTTTTCTTTTACATTATTTGTCCAAAATATTTTATAACTAATATTGAGATGAGTGATTTTTTTACGCTTTCTCTTGTACCATAGCAATCTCTCTTTTACTAACGTTAACAATAGCATTATTTTGGTTAAAAAATATTATGGTTGGAATAGTTTTGTTTTTTTATTTATTGATTAAAAAAATTACTTTGACTATTTAAAAAAATCTGTGGATCTTATAGCACACAGTGGATGAATACTGCAGAGGGATTAATCCACTAAAGCTTTGATAATATCCTTTACGACTTTAGAAATCAAGGTACAAAAGAATGCCGTTATCCATTAAAGCAGAACATAGACATGTGATCGTATGAAAATTTTATTTTGTCACTATACACATTTCATCCGTACATAAATATTTTTTTAATGGTGGGAGGAAAGGCGAATATATATATATATATATATATATATATATATATATATATATATATATTAGTGTGTGTGTACAACTCTCGCACAGCCTACACCACTGGACCGGACCGATCGTGAACAAACTTAGCATGATGATGGTCCCCCACCTAGGGATGGTGCACACCATTTTTCAAGGTTAAGGTCAAAAGTTAAGGTCGGGACTTCTCGAGTACTTGCGAAGCGGATACCCGAGCACACAACAAAGTCCCACGCAAAGCGCGTGTGTCTTTGCTAGTAAAGTAAATAAAAGATGATAATACGCGGTGAGATAAATTGATGTAAATCTATATATATAAAAGCCAAACGTCTGTGTGTATGTATGTATGTTTGTTTGTAACGCTAAAACTTTTGAAAGACGGAACCAAACTTGACAAATTTGATATCATATTGAAGCCCCATCATCCGGATGACAAATATCGAAATTTCACGTCAAACGGACCACTAGAAGTGGGTCAACTGATCAGTTTTCTTCAAGGGGGGCTCCCAAAAAACCTGTCATTATCTATATATATAAACTAGCAGGGCTACCCGGCGTTGCTCGGGACCGTATAAACAATGAAAAAACAAAAGCAGATATTGAACATATGTTTTATTCTTAGGGGAGAGGAATCTTTCATCTCAAGTTTTAGCGTTACAAACAAACATTTGTCTTTTATATATATAGATAATGACAGGTTTTTTTGGGGCCCCCCTCGAAGATAACTGATCAGTTGACCAACTTCTAGTGGTCCGTTTGACGTGAAATTTCGATATTTGTCATCCGGGTGATGGGGCTTCGATATGATACCAAATTTGTCAAGTTTGGTTCCGTCTTTCAAAAGTTTTAGCGTTACAAACAAACATACATACACACAGACGTTTGGCTTTTATATATATAGAAGATAGAAGAAGAAGAAGACAAATGTTTGTTTGTAACGCTAAAACTTGAGATGAAAGATTCCTCTCCCCTAAGAATAAAACATATGTTCAATATCTGCTTTTGTTTTTTCATTGTTTATACGGTCCCGAGCAACGCCGGGTAGCCCTGCTAGTACTATTATATAAAGAGAAGAGAAAGAGTCTTTATAACATCAATGTATTCTGAAAACGTTTGATTTTGAAATCTGAGCTCGTCGAAAAGTAAATGGTTTTGTCTTTGTTCTTGCAAAAAGAAAAAAAAAACGGCAATTTGTAACGATCGCGTTCATAGAACAAAACGGGGAAATCTCTTTATGTATTAAGTAGTTTTCGTTGTATATTATTAAATGAGAAATCATTTCCATTAAAAATCAAGTTAGTATTATGTATGTGAAATTGAAAAAAAATCACGCTCGAAAAGTGTTATGTGAAATAGCTGAAGCAAAACAAAATGGTCACCGAATTTGGCCTGATGTCGTGTTTATCTAAGAATAAAACTCTAATTTTAACTAGAAATGATTCCTCCTGTAATAATATTGGTAATCTGGAAGAAAGAGAGAGCCTGTTTCCTCCGTTTAACTATAGGTGGCGTTACTGTCTGTCCACCCAGTTATGGAAGCACAAAATGTATATAATGGCACCCTTGAAATAAAAATAAATGTTTTTGTTATATTTTAATTTTAAACATATTTTTTTGTTTTTGTTTTTGTTTTGCAAACATTTAAGTTTTATTTTTTATTGAAACATATTTACGTTTTTTGTTTGTTTTTGCAAACATATTTAAGTTTTATTTTTTTCAAACATATGTACGTTTTTTGTGTGTATGGGCTCTTTCTTTGATTACGCGCATATATATATATATATATATATATATATATATATATATATATATATATATATATACACACTCGCGGAAAAGGTCAAATAAGTGCAGAAAAATTAAGAAAAAAAAAGGGAGGGGGTCCATAAAAAGATGAGAAAAAGACGTTGATTTTTTTAAAAATTATTATTATTATAAGAGCGTAAAAAATACTCGCCGAAAACGGTTGTACCCATAAATATGTTTAAAAGAAAAATATAGCAAAAACATTTAGTTTATGCTTGCAACCCCCCCCCAAAAAAAAAACATTTAAAAAAAAACGTAAATGTTTGAAAATGAACAAGCAACAAAACGTAAACATGTTTGAAAGAAAAATAAAACTTAAATATGTTTGTAAAAAATAAAACAAAAAAACAAACAACAAAAAAACATGTTTAAAATTAAAATATAACAAAAACATTTATTTTTATTTCAAGGGTGCCATTATATACATTTTGTGCTTCCATAACTGGGTGGACAGACAGTAACGCCACCTATAGTCAAACGGAGGAAACAGGCTCTCTCTTTCTTCCAGATTACCATAATATTAATATAAATTAATATTTAACGAAAACAACATAAATTACTTTTAATGACTAAACAGAATTTTTCTCGCTTTCTTCCATGGCCGCGATCTTTACAAATTGTCGAAAAAAACAAACTTGTAATTATGAATGTCTTGTAAATAATTATACAATTTCTTTAAATATATTACGTGCTCCATAAATCCTAATAAATAAATCTACTTTTAAATTATCCTTTATTTTACAATCGGTTAAAGGCGATATAAACAAATAACCTAATTTATACAAATAACTTGATGTAAAACGGTGTTCAGTTTGGTCACAGATCGTCATTCATAAAAATGTCAATTCTGTGCATCCGTAGAACGAAAGCAGTGACCATACCTCTGAAATGATTGCTAAATATTACATCACACTTTCAGATTTATTTACCTGTATATTTTTAGATTTTTTTTTTTTTTTACCAAATTTATTCAAAAATAATAAATTAATATTTTTTGTTTGTGAAACTTCATAAAAACCTACATTATTCTTTTTAGCGAGTGTATTTTATTTATACTAACACATGGTTTAAATTAAAAATGTCAGGAGCTAAATGATTTAATTGACTGAAATAGGAATTGATCTCATAGAAATATCTCGTCTATTTTGTTTGATTTTTAAACGCACACTTTTGGTTACTTGTATTTTTTGTCATGAAAATAACATTTCATTTTACTTTTAGATGTTTTAAATCTAACTTTAATCCAGTTTTAATCGCTGGCGGCCGTTATCTTTTATTTTTACTATTTTAAAATCTTATTACCGGGGCGGGGCGGGGGTGACACTAAAATAAACTTTAGCATTTTTTCTTTTACAAAAAATATTTTGGCGCTTCTACACTATCAGAACGAAATTTCGGAAATCATAAAACTTAATTTCACATGAAAACAATGGTATCTACGTATTCCTCGTATTTTTAAGATGATTTACGAAAATGGATAAGGTAGAAAATTATTTATAAAAAATAGAATTTGAGTAAAACGATCGTATTTGCTGATGTAAGACCTAGTTCAAAAGGGAGGTAATTTTCAGTTTCGATTTAAACAAGATGGCCGCAATTTTTCACCTGCTAACACGATAAAAGTTATTTTTTTAATAATTCAGTAATATTCAGGTAATTTCGGCTGCATAATTTGGAAACTAACATTGTAATTTATTAGAATTCGCAAAAAAAAAAAAAAAATCAGTAGAAACCATTTTTTTTTTATCTGAAAACTCCATTTATCGACTACAAAATTTCGTTCTTACAGTATAGAAGCGGCAGTGTTTTAATTGAATTTAATGAATATAAAAAAATGTGAAAAGAATAGTGGATAATTTAAGAATAACGAAATCCCCCCCCCCCAAAAAAAAATTGGAATGCTGTTTTAAATTTATGTTAAAAAGTAGTTTTATGTTAGGACAAAATGTGATATTACAGATCAAAAATCGATTTTATCCAATATAAATATTGTAATGCTCCCTATAGTCTAATTGAACTAGAGGTTTTTCTCCTTGTTTGACCAAAGTGCGAGTTCTTTTTTTGCTTTTTCTGCTGGTGTCAAAAAGATTAACGCTTATTAACTAGTCACGTGACCCCCCCCCATTGGACTAAAACAGTTTTAAAAATATTATTTTAGTCCTTGAATTTCATTTTTCCTCCTCCCCAGCTTAATGATGGCTGTCAGTTATGATTGAGCTATGAAATCACAAACCATTTTTTTAACACTTGATCATGTTAATCCAGTAATTTGAAACCTTTTCTCTAAATCATCAACCCAATTGCAAAAACATGAAACACTAGTTTCTGTAGATATAAAAATAATATTTAGCAATAAGCACCTTTAAGATAAGGAAAGTTAAATCTTGTTAGAATGCTCTCTGATTGCTTACTATGTTATCCCTGCATTTAGCATTTATAGTTGTTTAATTTCTTTTAATTCTCATGAAAATTGCCAATGGGCTAGAGGTAACATCCTAGGTAATGGAGCCAAAGGTTGAGTTTGTAACTGGGTTCAAATTTCCCGACCAGCAATAACTATCACTTCCTCTCGTTTGAACACTCTGGATCGTCTAATGTCTGTGCCTGAATTGTATGTTTATTAGTTGTTAATTTCTTTCATTTTCGTGGCAATTTACTGACCCAATTGAATCTTCTGACTGGCAGGAATTGTTACGTTCTACACTGATGATTGCGTAAGCATGAAACACTAGTGGCTGTAGGTATAAAAGAATAATTATTATTTAATTATATATATGTCATCCAAAGATTATTTTGTTGTATCAGTTTTTTAGTGTGGCTAGATATACAAGTGCTTCTCACCAGGATCAAAATGACTTTTTTTTTTGTTGACAATCGGTTATTCTATTTGGCTGTCACACACGAGTAAGTGAAACATCAAGATTTATATGAAAACTATCACAGAAAAGTGCTTTGTTTTTAGAAAAAGCTTTGCATTATCACTAATGTTAGTTGGCCATTTCACTTACCAGCGTTCAATCCAGGGAAGTGTAATTGTTCACCTGTCTTGAATGCTAAACAGAGGGAACTTGTTTTTTATTGCATTCTTTTTTTTCTTTTTGCAGTCTTCATGGCTTACTATAATAATTAAAACAATTTTTTTTATATCTTCACATCAAATTTTTCATCTGGAAATGTCTACATCAAAGAACTTTGCGTGATCCTCATATGCAGATATTTTAAATTAACGAAAAAATTTGAGTGTTGTAAAGATGACTAACTCTCGATGTTAACTACACAATTGAGGGAATAAGAAAAGCAATACGAATGTACAATATGCAACATTCACATCAACTTAAAAAAGTAGGAATATGTAATTTTGCAATAATAACCGTTTGTTAAATTTGGATACAATAAATGAAATTTATGGGTATGAATGTCTATAGCAAGACATGAATTTGACAATAGTAGAATGTATGTGTGATGGTTACATTTAAAGGTGAAAAGTTTTATGGTTGCTCTGAGAAGAATTCAATTTAATGTGTGATCAAAATGGAAAAGGAAAAAAGGATACTCGAGTATTTTTTAAAAAAAGACTTGTGTGGTTGGTGAGGTGTTTGAATTAAGGCATCATAAATGCTGCAACAGACACCATGACAATCCTATGCTTTTTTTTTTTTTACTTTATTTATTTTTGAAGAGGGGAGGGGGCAATTTGATCTTGGTGAAATCTCTAGCTGCCTGAACTTAAAACCCGAGATTGAGTAGAAGGTTTTGCTCCTAGGATTTCTGGAAATTCCGACTTTAACTCTTAAAATCTTCCAATATTCAATTATAATCAGTCTAATACAAAGATCCAACTCCTAACATTTTTACAAGGTCAACCCCAGTTTTAAATCTCTTAATTTGGATATCTTAAGCTGACCATCTGTTTCTTTGTGCAAAGAGTATGGAATTATGGTGGTTGAATATTAGTGAGATGTGGATAACTGATCATGTAATGGCATAGTTTGTCAGTATTACGATGCATGGATGATTTTGACAAACTGAGATATGTTTTTAAAGGAAGACCACGTTGCTCTCAAACTTTGAACCATATGTATCCAATTATATAATTGATCGGATCATGAGGTAAAAATTATCTTTCTGACAGGTGTATATAAGAAAAGTTCAGGATCTTTTAAATCAGCACATTTCAGGTGAAAACATTATGTAATTTCATGACATGGTGAAATTAATATCAATTCCAAAAATTACAAAAAATGATCCAGTAAAAACATAATTAAAAGTAAAAATAGAATTTATCTAATTATCAAATTTTATTTTGTTTTAATGTGGAAGAGTTATGTGATCAATTCAGTATGATAAACAAGGGAGATAATCCTTGACTTAAATTGAGGATCTGCTATCTTTAAACACAATATCTGAAATTGTGGCTGATTTTTTTTTTTTTTTTTTTTTTTTTTTTTTTTTAATACTTCTAGCATATTTACTGGATCATTTTTCAGAATTTATACAAATTTTCCCATAACACGTACGTATGTAATGTTTTCACCTGAAATGCGTTGGTTTAAAAGATCACCAACGTAAACAAGTGGCAAAAAATTCATATTTTCTTTTGGTTTACCGCATAAATAAACCATTATACTTGATTCTTTACTTGTTTTAAACTTTAGTTCAAACCAAAAATTACATTCTAATCAACAGTTTAAAGGAGAGCGTGGAGGTAGAAGAGAGTGACTTAATGAGAGGGAGAGAATTTTTAAAGTATTTATTTCTTCTGATAGGTAGCCATGGCAGTTATGTGTGTGTTTAGCTAAAAATCAGAAAGCACACAAGAAACACCTACAAAGCTGATATACTCTTTTTCAGCATTACCTCAGACAGAATATTTTATTTTTATTTTTTATGTATAATATTTATTCATTTGGGGGTTAGTATGAACAGAATTAGTCTGAGAGAGGAGGTAATCTTTTTTTTTTTTTTATCAATTAAATCCTTCTTGAGTTGGAAGACTTAGAGGAATGCTATGGAAATGAAAGGTCTCAAGTTCATTTGGCATGTATGTGCAGTAGGATGTGTGGAAGTGAAACCTGGCCAGTTAAGATTGGGGACATATGTTGCATAGAGAGAAATGAATGATCTCAGAGCGAGATTAAATCTGAACAGTATAGAGAGATGAGTGCCAAATAGAAGACTTTGATGATATGGTCACTTTGAACGACCAGATACAAGTTCTTAGGTCAATAGATGTAGAACAGTTAAAGTGGGAGGAAGTGATAAAGATGGACTTTAGAGATAAAAACTTAGCCAGAAATAAGTTAGTTTGGAAGTCATATTCTTAAAGCCGACTGGCAAATTCCAACATATCAGACGTTAAACCAAAGATGAATATGATGATGACTATTGAGGGGAAGATGCAGAGATGGGAGTTTTCTGCTTTCTAGATTAATTCAGTTTTTTTGTTTTTGTACCAAGATTGTATAATTAAACATTTTTCAAATCTGCTTAAAAAAAAATTTTCATAAAGACATGGCACAAGGCCACAAAGGGTGACTTGAGATTGTGATCAGAACCAAAACCGTATTCACTCTGGACTAATCTAATGAAACTTACCCCCAAATGATTTCAATGTTTTTTATTTATTTATTTATTTATTTATTTTTTTTTTTTATTACATTTTCACCCCAAACAAGGCACATTGCCACTTTAATGTAGGGGGCTACTATCAGGGGAAACATCTACTGGGGTACTATGTAGGGATTAGGGCAGCGAGATGTTGGTTCACGTTGCACTTGAACTTATGCATGTCAGTACAGTTGGGGAAGCAGTGACCTGGAATGGAATTCCAAAGTCTAGCAGTTCTGGGGAAGAAACTACTGGAGTAGAAAGATCTTTTAACTCTAGGGATCTCTACAGTGTGGGGGTGGGATTTTGTAGCTTGTCGGGTCTGTCGAGGGTGTTCACGTCGTGGGGGCACAAGTGCTTGCAGTTCTTCAGAGCATTCACCATTATAATACTTGTAGAACAGGCAGAGGGATGCAACGTTTCGACGATGGGACAGAGGCTGAAGTTTTGATGCCAGTTTAGGGCCTATCAGATTTGCGACTCTCTTTTGAACCCTGTCAAGGAGCGAGAGACTAGTAGCCGATGCACAGGCCCAAATATGACAGCAATACTCCATACATGGGCGAATAGTGGCCTTATAGAGGTACAGGATACTTTCGGGTGTTAGAAGTTTTCTAGCACGGTAGAGAGAGCCCACCTTCCTCGCAGCGGCCCTGGCAATGCCCTCGATGTAATTGTTCCAGCTCATGTTTCCTGTGAACGTTAGGCCAAGGAGCTTGAAAGATGTACTCTCAGCTAAAGAGTTGTTGGCCATTGCTATAGGTGGTAGAGAAGGTTTCTTGTAATTATTGAATGAAACCAGTTTTGTCTTGGTGGCATTGAACGTTACCATCCATTTTTGTCCCCATTCCACTACTGATTTGAGGTCATCCTCTAGTGTTTCTGCCATTACTTTAGATATATGTTCATTTGTTTTCCTGTCGTGCCTGCTATAGAGTGTGGTGTCATCAGCATATATACCCATCTCAGAGGCAATTTTGTCGGGGAGGTCATTTATGAATATCAGGAACAGCAGAGGACCAAGGATAGATCCCTGGGGCACTCCCGCATTTATATTATATTGTTTAGACGTACGACCGTCGAGCACAACCTGGATTTTTCTCTTATCTAAGAAGGATTTAATTATGTTAAGTATTCTACCAGTGATACCGTAAGATCTAATCTTCCTGAGGAGACCCTCATGCCATACCCTGTCAAAAGCCTTAGATATATCTAGAGCTACCGCTCTGCCCTCTCCCGCTTTGTCCAGTGAATGGTATATGCGTTCAGAGATTACAGTATATGGGATTCTTAAAAACATCTTAATAATAAGAAAAAATAACAATAAAATGCTAAGTCTAGTTGTTAGGAAGACATTCTCGACTTGTTTATGTATGAGCTACTCACTATTTTCTGGATTGTTTCAATAACTAAAAACAAGTAATTTGGTTTCTAAGTTGAAATGGAAACTATTAGAGAATGAAAATAAATAAACAGCATAAGGTTCATAGATATAGATCTCTAAAACTCGGAAACCTTGCTGTAATTTAAGAAAGTATTCTTATGCATTTCTTCCTCCTCTCCTTTGTAACATAAGCAAAAGGTGATTGCCATGGATTTGAAGCCATATATACGTACAAACGTTTTGACCTTTAGCTCTACTTCTGACCAATACTTTTCAAGTTGGAGGCCCAACATGAACCAGACCAGGCCAGGTCACTGGACCTGTTGAAAACACCCGGCAACACAGATTCGCCATCCAAACTTCAGACAGTTGGATTTGCTGAAGTTAACAATAGTCTCTGTAACTTATTTGTACTATTTCATTGCTTTAGTCACTGCAATAATGCCTCAAAAGCTTGCCGTGCATATATCATCGGCATATGTGGTGATCGTGGCTTGCATATTATCATATAGCATGATACTGTGTAGGGCTGATTTTATCGTCCTTTCCCTTAAGTTGAGGACAAAGCCTCCATCCATCTACACAATAAAATAAAGTATGGGTGACCTTGAAGTACCGAGCAACGAAAACGATTCTGACTACATTCCAGTTACCTGCACCATTTACCATCAGCTGACAGTACAGAATGGAGATCTATTTATAAAAATTCAGATTTAAACCAGCGGCTTTGAGAATAGATCCAAGAAAACAGTGGTTGATCCTATCAAAAGCTTTGGACTGATCTAAATTGATCAGTATGGCTTCAGTGTTGTCTTCTAATTTCTATGATTGTGCAAATCAGATGCAAATTGTTTGGAATCAATCTTTCCTTTACAGAAATATTCTGATCAGGTTTTACTAAATCACCAGCAACAAATTGCAAACTATTTGCAAGAACTCTTACCAGAATGCTTAATTTTGTATTTAGCAGATAAGCCTAAAATCATCTACTCCCCCCCCCACTTCCATGCTCGTTTAAAAAATTTTTTTTTTTTTTTTACGATGTCATATGGTAACGACCAAACGGATTCCCGATCAATCATTGGTTAAACACATCTATCAGAAGAGGAATGAACACGTGTAACAGCCTCAAAAACAATTCATAAGGCAAGCCACCAAGTCCCGACAACTTATTTGAGCCGGCCTGCTTCAATGCAGCCAAGACCTCATACTATTTAACCTGGCCATCACAATTAGTTGCTCAAACCTTCTTCAGGCAGAGTAAGTCATCCAAATAGCTGTTAAACTCCTGTATATGGAGTCTGCATAGTTGAGTGAAGCAGTTTGCAAAATACTTTCATAATCTTTCACAAATTTCCTGCATCCATTCACTAATCAAATGTAATGATACAATTTGCTACAAACTACAGTACTAGGCTATTTAGCATCAATATTAGACACTGTTTTTATACAAGATGACTATTTTAGCCACATACTCTTTATTAGCCAAATGTTTCTGGCCTCTAACTAATGTTATGTTTAGGGAATCCCCGGTCCCCCCCCCCCGCTGCCCGAGCCAACTTATTTTTGAATTGTTTTCTGATCTAGTTTTAATTAAGAGCAAAACAAGAAACAAATAATACTTCATGAATTAGCATGTCAGCGTTGTGCAAGGGCCATCAGAAAGGAACATTCTTTATAACTTAAAAAATATATTAGATAGGAAAAGCATGCTTAAACTACCTCCTTCTCCCTGCTGCAAACGCTTAGAAAAATATCAGTTATTGTTTGAGAGAGAGAGAGAGAGAGAGAGAGAGAGAGAGAGAGAGAGAGAGAGAGAGAGAGAGAGAGACCTTCCCTTCTCCTCCCTTCACTCTCAAACTATTTTTTTTGCTGCAAACTTTCACTTTTAATACTAGGAAATATATTCCATTTTCCTGGAAAAAGTCTTGTTATTCAGTTCTTCTATTGCACCCATTGTTATTGAAATGAAATCAGTAAACATTGTCAACACATTTTAGTAAAACTGCTGTCAAGTTTTAATTTTTTGAGTCCATAGAAAGCAATCGGTCAATTAGAAGGTATTTATCATGTTTCGTTTTTTCTTTTTTCATTGTAATGAATATCTACATTATCGATAGTTTTCTTTTCTTTTTTTTTGTTGGGGCAGGAAGGAACTATGTAATGCCTTAATTAAAAACCTAACTTCTCTGAATGCATCGGAAACAATCTGTTATCTATAAAATAAATCTCATCTGTTTAAACGTATGTATGTATGTATGTATGTCTAAAACTTAACGGATTTTCACAAGATTGGTATCATTTTGAAGCTCGACGCCTCAGACAACAAATATGGAAAAATTGGCAAAAAACATAAATTCCTTCACCTGGGCAGTTTTCTACAAGGAAGGGCCGATTGTTTGCGAGCTATTTTTGCAAGTCATTGTATCTGTTGGATTAACTTTGCTTAATTTTAACGTTCCAAACTTCCGGTCGCATCATGAGTAGCAGTAAGATGTCAGATTTTCTTTCAATTTCTTTTCTGCCTTCGCATCACGGGTTTGAGCCTGTCTGCCTACTACCAGTTTTTTTTTTTTTTTTTTTTTTTTTTTTGCTTAATACACACCTTCAAAGACCAGGGCAACGCCGGGCACCCAGGCTAGTTTTAAATAAATGATTTCCTACTATAAAGTAAAGATCTATTTTAACACTAAATTGAACCACTTTCTCCTCAGTGCATGAAAATAATTACTTTTTTCTTCCGATTAAAAAAAAATACTAAAACATAATTTAAATTCTATTCTATTAATTTCTTGACAAGGTATATATACTAACTGTGCCAGCTCAGCTGCTTCACAAAATTAACTACTTGAAAACATTTTAAATATTTCACAAGACAAAGACTTTTTGCATTTATTCATATAATTATACAAATATTAACATTTTGGCAATTTTGACAAATTTATTTATCTTCTACACAAATAAAACAGTATGTATGTGTGTGTGAAAATATTTAATTGATAAACTCTGAAATTAACAGGATATAGTAATCATACATCAAGGATGGTTTATAACAAATATAATCTGTTTAGATGGCTGAATAACATGCACAGAAATATGTCAGCAAATTGAAATGGAAAATCTTCATTTTAACTTGCTAACATTTCTATTACTTCTGTGTCTGTGCAAATTCATTCAAAGCTTGGCTTAATTTTATCTATCTGTTGATAGCTCAAACGATAGGGAATGTGATTGGAGTGCTAAATGTTTTGGTTTAGATTCTAGTTGATGGCACCAACCCATTTTTTTTTTTTTTTCAACTTTTGAAATTGGTATTATATATTAGGTACAATATTATATTTAATGGAGAATTGGCCCTGTCATCATGAATACAAAATCTGCATGAATTAAAATATATTTAAACATATTTTGCGACCGAACAAGGACAAGTGCTACCTCCCTTGCTAGTTTTAAATAAAACCAAAGAAATGATAGATGAAATCAATTTACTGAAGCGATTGACTGTGTGTGTGTATTTTTAAAAACAAAACTTGTTGTACCTAGAGATAAGAGAGATGGACAACCATGCCAAACTTTTTTTTATTCTTTATAAAAAGACTCCCAAAAAGAGAGAATGCAGTCGTCTGCCCCTTTCTAAACTCGTCTACCTCACCTGCATATCTTCCTAGTTAGCTAAGACACATTTATTTCATTTAAATTACCTTCCTTGATAATGATCATATTTTAATAAAGGATTTAATATATATATTTTTTTTCATTGAATTACTTTAATCACTACTAAGCTATTACAAATATATTAGGAAAATGACTGAATTATAAATGAATAACACCAAACATTAATTTATTATAGATTGTTTAAATAGTAGTTATGCAAATCAGTATATATATGAATGTTTTTCATTTTTTTATTTTTTTTTTTATTTTTCTTCCTTTGAAAATTGTAATGCTGGGTATGGGGCAGCCAAACCAGCTGCCAACATTGCCTCGCTTTTTATTGAAACCAACCGAGAGCTCTTTTTAGTATCTTCGCTGTTCCCTTAAGTGCAATTGTCTGAATCTCTTTTGCACTTGGTTCACCAGGAATATTAGTTAGGTAGGACTTCAGGTTCTTCTTCATAAGTCCTGTGGCACCTATGATAACTGGTTCATCAGTATGCATGTGTGTGTGATATATATATATATATTTGAAAGCACTGTACTGTATTTTTGATTCAAATAATAGTGATCTGTTTTGATTGTTATATTTGAATGATAAATGATCCATAACCAGAAAAAATGTATATTAGTGATGCTGATAGATTTTTTTTCTTATTATATTCAGTTTTCATGACATAGTTGTTTCATTGCTTCTCATACTTAATTAAAAGCTGTCCTTTTTTTTTTTTTTGTTTAAATAAATATAAATCGTAGCATTGTTAAATGGCGGTCCCTCTCCTTAAATTATTTAAGTTAGCTTTGTAAGCTTGATATTAAATACTCTTCCCCAACTCTATTTTTAGACCTGAAGCATCATTTTCGAAATTTTAAAGTAGAGAAACACCATTCACATTATATTTACATAGAAAAATGAACAGTTGAAAAATTGCTCAGTGACAGTCCCCTACCCCTTATAAGAAAATGGAGGAACCAATATTATTCAGAGCCTTTATTTTACTTTTTATATTTTTCAAATGAAATTTTTTAGGGGGTGAATATAATCTTTTTAGAATATCAACTCCAATGGATCATTTTACATTAAACACATAAAAATTTAAAAAGTGTATAAAAAAAAAAGAATTTTTATTTTATCTTACAAAATTTCAGCATATCTAACTGTCGCAGTCCACTTGGTCATATGCTGTGCTTGCTCAGAAGGAATCTAGCTCCATCCCATTATAATGATAGCTGATTCAAGCAAGTTAATTTAGGGACAAACAGAATTATGTAGTTACTATTAAGTTAACAGTCCTAAATCAATTTAATCTTTATATTAGTGACTTTTTCAACTCTGGAACTGGATGTCGACTTTTATTGACCTACAATAGTCTTAAATCAGGGGTTTGATTTAAAAAGAAAAAAAAAAAGAACTTTGAAGTTTATTTTTTTAAAATATTTATTCAGCCTACCCTCCATCTTTGTAAATCAGACATTCACAACAAAAACTTGTTTTGCTGCCTCATCAAAAATGTTTACTTTCTCTCTCCGTGTGTCTTGCATCAGGTTGAGTTTCCATGGACAAATTTTTGCCAGAATCTCCCATCTGTAAAACACACTGCCATGGGACTGCTTCTCTGCTGATTACAACCGGATCCTCTTCACGTCTAGTGTCAACACATATTTGTCCGAAACTGCACTTTTAAGTAATAATCAGTTAATTTTATTGATTAGTGTTAGTACGCTAATAGTGTTCCTCATTTTCATTTCATTAACAAGAATGACTTTTGACCTTGATAAGTTGTGACTTAATAGTAAAAAGCAAAATAGTAAATAGTTTGCCATAGAGCAGTTATCAACAATCTAATTTAGTGACTGCTTCTTGACTAGACCGACTATGATGCTCATTGTTTTGCACCCCTCCTCCATCCTAATCTATTTGCAATACATACTAAACACACTTTCCAACAATAGACTGTAGAGATTTGGCCCAGATGTCAGTGAAATGTTATGTAGTGAGTCTATTTATATCTCATTTGCTGTTTCATTTCACCTACAAACTTTCCTCACAGCTGACTGCAGACTAATGACTTCCTCCATTCACTCCTCAGCGCCGGCCGGTGGCCTGTTTGTACTTGCTTTAATAGTGACTCTACCAATGAAAAGATTTCTAATTATTAGACATGTTAAAAAGCAAAAAACAAAACATCTTTAACTAATTGTGTTGCTAAGAATAAAATTCTTCTGTCTCTTTCTTTTCTTTTCATCTTTAGTTGTATTTTTGTTGATTCGTGCAAAAATAAGGATGGAAAATAACATTTTTTCATAGTAGTATTTCCATCATCTATGTTTCTTCTTATTTTATACTAGCAAGGCCTGTGTCTCCGTCGTTGGCCGGGAGGGGGAGATATAAAAGAATGATTTCACTTTTTAATGTCTGCCTCTGATCAAGATCAATGATTTCTCACATGACTCAAATTAATCAATCACTTGCAACTGTTTAAGAATATAAAGAATCGTTTACTATCAATATTAAAAAGAAATATAAACTGGTGCTTATTTTCATGCCCCCCCCCTCTTGAATAATGATTGACGTTACCATATTTTTTCTTGCCGGTTTATTTTTATTTTGTTACTTTTACAAATAGAATTAACATAAATATTTTTGTTTTTGTTTTTAATTATCTACTTTTCAAAGTAGAATTAACATTAAACTGTAGTATCTGTTCTGATACCATATACTTCATATTTTCTATTCTCAGTCACTGAAGTAGAAATCCTTCTAGACTGCAGCAATTTTAATTTTTTTCACCTGTAGTGTCCTTTTGAGGGAGATTGGTAAGCTTTTCTGGTGAAGAAAAAGCATGTTTTTGTGCAATTAACTGTGCACTATTTAATTAAAAATAAAAATGTTATATTTTTTTTATTTTAACTTGTTTTTATATTTTGACAATTTTCATTGTATTGACCTGAAAAGCCTGCGCACTTTTCATTTATATTATTTGAATAACCCCTCCACTAGTCCGTTTTTTTTTTTTTTTAATTAAAAAACAATGTCAGTAAAATAATAGAAACTTCTACACAATATGAACCAAATTATTTTACTTTGTTACTATAATCCTAAACAAAGTTTTAGGTTTAGTTTGCAAAAGTCTGCTTAGTTTGGTTTATATTGTGTAGAAGCACAGTTATATTTAAGTATTGTTACTCTACACTGATGTTTGCATAAGCATGAAATACTAGTGTCTGTAAGTAAAAATAATTCTTTTAAATTGTTGTTGAATTAATAAAATAAAGTTCTATTTAACTAAAGATGTTTTTTAATTGTCCCTTAAAAAATAGTAAGATGAAAGGTTGATTTTTAATGGGAAAATCTATTTTTCCTCCCACAAAAAAAAAGGAACACTTCAGATTGAGACAAAAATAAAAATTGTTGCATTCTAGAGAGATTTCTCTTTCACTAACTAAGGAGAGACAAAGGTTAAGTATAATATCAGAACAGATACTACATTTTAATAATAATTCTGTTTTTTAATAATAAAAAAGAAAGAAAATAAATCTAAATTATAAATAAGAGAAAAATTGTTTTTTTTTTCTGACAAATATTGCATTCCATTATAACCAATGTTTAGTGAATTATTATTCCTCAAAAAAAAATGGTGTAACTGGTGGCAGTGGTAGGAGGAAAATAATGGCTGGTGAAAGTTGATGCAATTTCTCTTTGAAAAGTTTGTTTCGGTGAGTCTGGGATTGTATTAATCACACTCGTGGCCATGGGAAACTAGTTTTAAAGCAGAAGGAACATCACGATATTGAATATGGTGTTTTTGCAATTAACGTTTTTTTAGATTTGTCATGTAAAAATAGTAGTAACATAATGCTTCCCTTTTCTCCACACCATTGAGACACCAAATGGCTTTTTCTTTTCTTGCTCCTCCAATCCTCTAAGTTCTCTACATGTTTTGCAGCATATATAGGGAGTGAATAGCTTATCGTGGTCCCCTACTTTGATTCCAAAGTAAATACGATATCCCTTCTTCATAAAATCTGTGATTTTTGCTTGACAATCTCGAAGAACCACATTTCTGCAGATGTAACTGAATCTATTAAGATGGTTTTTATACTTTCAATCCATTTTTCTAAATCTGAAAAGGGAAATAAAAATAATTAATGTTTACTCATGACTTGGTTTTGTAAATGCAAGGCCCGTAAACATTTCAGTTGTGCTATTTTAGGAAAATATGCTGAAAAAGAATACATCATATCTTAGAAACCAAACTTTGAATTTAGCATCAAAAAGGGTTTTAAATCAGTTGGAAAATCCTTGACATTTTCATCTATTTAAAGCTTCCCTTTATTGGTTCTATCATTAAAGGTTTTTCTGATAGGATTAGATCTGCGGAGTCCTGCTGTTATTGTGTTACGATACAGCATATCAGCACACCTGCAACCTGGTGTGGTATTTGTGTACCAGGTTGGCTTTCACAGCCTTTTAAAAAGATATCCTTCCCACACAGTTTAGTCATTTATGGTGTAGTGCTGACTATATGGGTCGAACCCTTCAGTGCTTGGAGTTCAGACTGGCCCAACATATACCTGCATGATTTCGTGAGTCTCATGGGTCTAACAGAAATATATTGATGAGTGCATCTGGGCATTTAAGGAATACGCCTGGACATTTACTTAGCACATCTGAGCACTCAGCGATCCACAAGTCGGCAATTGGTCCGCGTCTGCTCGATCATTGTGCAGTGAGGCCTATTCAAATAGTTACTTTAATATCGTATATAGCGCTTGCTCAACTTGGAGGCCTTGAGTGTTACGATATGTAAACCTTAGTTCTGTGGGCAGAATGAGCTCTCCCACAAATTGGAGTTATTCAAAGAGCTCTAATATATATACATATTTTTATATACTTATATAAATTGTGTGTGTATGTATGTATGTATAATTACTTGCCTACATTTGTCGATAATGTTTTTTGTTTTTTTTTGCTTGCAATGCCCCCACCCCCAATATTGGCAACATTTCTCTATTTCCCCACCCCATGTTGCAAATTTTTTTTTTTTTTCAATTTTAAATGGTGGTCATTAATTTTTTTTTTAATCGTATTTACCAATGTTTTTTCCTCTTGGATTGAAAGGTGCCTCGAGTTTACATTTTAATAGTCAATATTTTTTTTTTTTTTACTCGTCAATTTATTCTTAAAACGTTCTTAATATTTTTTTGTTTCCTCCTCGTTTCTCTAGGTAAAGTTTTCATATGTACACTTTAATAGTTTTCTTTGTTTTTTCTTCTCGTCAATTTATTCTTAAAACGTTTTTATCAACATCACTACTTCCCCTTCGATTTTTTTTATGTGATCATGTCCCCAACTCTACATGACTCCAGCTATCCTGTTTAAAACTATTATAAAGTTTTGTACCACCAAAAATTTTATATACATCTGCCTGCAATTAGGACACATTATGAAGTGGAACAACTTAACCTAATTACTTATCTGATCAGGTGATGCATTTTAATATATATATATTTTTTTTTTAATAAAAGAATTCTTTTGTTTTACTATGAAATATCTATTTTTAAAAAAATCATCAGTTAATTTTATTAACTCTAATCTATTTCTCTGCCTTTGGGCTAGGATTGAAGTGTAGTATTTGATCCGTTCTCAGCAGTGAAGGAGAAATCCTTCTAGAGTGAGCAAATGTTTTGTTTTTATCCCAAATCATAGTACTCCTCCCCCCTTTCGTTTTTTTTGCATGAATAAAAACTTTGCATCAAACTCTGTCCTTGTAATGAGGCATGTAAAAAGTGACCCTTATCATTCCTGCTTAAGATCACCTCAAACCCAACTTTTCCTGATTATAGTTTTTTCCAAGCAAATAATACTAAAAAAACTTAAAATCTTTTGTGTATTCATAACAAAAGAAAAGTGAGGATTACAACAAACTTAAAACGAACCTTATTTTTACAGGATAATTTTTGTTCTCGTTTCATCTAAAAAAACAAACTTTTTAAACGTTTTTTTCTCACCTCTAAGCAAAGCACAGTACCACTAAATCGAAAGGGGCTGTTATTTGGGACCAGATTTGCAGGGGTACTATGTAGGGAGTTGGGCAATGAGATGCTTGTTCACATTACACTTACTGCTGTCAGTACAGTTAGGAAAGCAGGGGCTTGGGATAGAATTCTAGAGTCTAGCAGTTTGAAGGGAGAAGCTATTTGAGTAGAAGACTTTACAGCATCCAAGGATCTCTACAGTGTAGAGGTGGGATTTTGCTGCTTGTCGGATTAGTTGGAGATATTTACATTGAGGGGATTTTTTAAAAAAATTTTTACACAGGCATCACCACATTATCAAGGCCAAAAGGCCACTCGAGGATAAGGGTTAAAGAGTATACAGTAGAAATTGGACAATATAGTAGTCATTAGTAATGAAAATTGGTAAATTTGTTAACTTATATGGAACGGCTCATCAAGAACTTATTTACGTTAGACTTGAAGACAACCATATTGTAGTCAGCAGGAAAACGGAAGACAATTCCATAGGCGTGCAGTTCTAAGAAAGAAGCTTTGTTCATGGAATCTACGTTTAGGTTTAGGCACAAATAAAGAGTGGGGGAAATTATTGATAGTGTTTTCAGCTAGACAAGCGTTTCTTGTGAAAGTTTGGCAAGGGGGGACCATAGACTGAAGCTCAGTACTAATGTATTGAAATTGAACAGGCTTTAATTGAATTCCAACATTTCATTTTGTATCATTGCATTACAGCACGTCTACTTATTACTTTTTTTTGTGTATGCGCAAATACTAAACCAAAATGATATTAATCAAATAACATAAATAAATTTATACTTGTATAAATTTATTTATGTTATTTGATTAATATTACAGTGTAATATATTTTTCTTGAATTTTTCCCTATATATAATTTTCTTGAATTTTTCTCCTCTGGACCAAAATACCGTAGGTTTACAACAGCAGATACCACGTACAAATTTCTAATGTGTAGTTTATAAGGCACTATCTTATGTAACTTTATGAAAACTTATCTGACACATCCAGGTGTTCAAATAAAATCCTATATTCCATCTGAAGAGCTACACCAGCACTATTGCATTAACCTACAGAGGAAGTAATCCCGATTTTTTTTTTTTTCCTCCGATTGCTGAAGTCCTTCTACCGATCCCCATAAACACAGCATGTATTTATACACATGGTATGGATATTGTGGTTACTAACTGATTCATAAACTAATAAACCAAATGTTAAATTCCTGTCCGTAGATTTTGAAAAATAATAAGTTCTTCCTTACAACATTTCTGCTATTCTCATTGGCTTAGATCAGACCCGATCCTTTATTCCAGATTACAATTTTATAAACTTAAATGAACACGCAAGCCGTTATCCAATATGGCGGTTACCGATACAGGAGGCCAGTATTTTACATTAAATAAAGCGTTTCTTGAGCTGTACTGAGGTATTTGTTTCTCACTCCCTCTCTCTCTCTAAATGTGTTTAGAGTGAGAGAGAGATAGACAGTTATATCTGCTTTGTTTACATTCGAACCCCTTTTTATTTTTCACTTCTCTCCACCCGGGCTGCCTACTGCATCTAATTTTTTTTTCTTTTTCTTCTTGCTGCTATTTTTTAATTATTTTTTTTACAGCTGGGGGTTGCTCATTACCCTTACTACACCACTTCTCTCCACCGGTTTTTGACATTCCGATAGCTTTTTTTACCATGAGAAGCCGTTCGTAACATGAGGAGGTTAGGGGTTGGACAGTTGCAACAACAACAACAACAACAACAACAACTATACTTTAATTTTTTTCGAGGGAGGGGCAACACCTGTAAAAAACAAAAATAAATAAAAGGTTAAGTACGATAATGGCAGGCACACTTTGGTAGTTTGTGAATTGTATATTTATTTGTCGTTATGTTTCTTACTAAAATTAAATAAAATTGTTAATTCTATTATATTTACCATGTGTAATTGAATATAATCCACTGTAAATGAACCGAGATAATAATGAAAACAACACTAAATCAGTGAATAAAATAAGAACACAATACACACACACACATATATATATATATATAAAAGCGAAAATGTGTGTGTGTGCGATTTTGTGTATGTCCGCCAAAGGCTTTTTTCGCCGGGCTTCTCGGTCGGCTCACTCCTTAAAACTTTTTATATGCTGCCTAGATGATAATATGTACGATTAAACAACGGGGGTTGAGCGTGTATTTTGCTCGACTTGTAAACGCTATTTTTTCCAGATTTTTAGATCGCCGCATGTTTCTTTCACTATTCGGTATGAAAAAAGCGAAACTGGATTCAAATTGGCCGGTTGGTCTCCAGAAAGTGATGTAAACGTTTGGGCAATGTCGGCTTTTCACCGTCATATCAGAAGATTGCTTTCATTTGGACAACTCTCCCCTAATAAACGAGGGAGCTGCTTTTCCTCCCCAAAGTTGGGCTTTCACCTCATTAAAAACTGTCCCGCAGAAAATGTTAACTGCTGAATAGCCATTGCTTATGTCATCGTAAATCTGAACTCCGCGACTTCTATTTGACCTCATTAAGTGGACACCTGTCAATTCTACTTAAATAAATTCAAATGTCTTTCACTTACTCTTTCTTGCTCGCTAACCGGTTAATGTCTCACATTTTTTTTCCACTTTTCCCTCAGAGCTTCGGGTTTGATCCTAACTACCTACCAAAACTTTTTTTTTATTATTTAAGAGCACACACACCTCCAAACAACCGGGCAACACCGGGTACCCCCGCTAGTCTATAAGTCTATATATATAAAAGCAAAAATGTATGTATGTATGTTCGCTTTTTTTCAGAGAACCGATCGTCACCTCACAAATTCTTAAAACTTTTTATATCGCGTCTAAACGATAATATCTATGACTTAACAACGGTGGTCGCCTCTTTATTTAATTTGCCCGACTTTGAAACGTTAAATATTCGACATTTTCGGATCGGCACGTGTTACTTTCGTTTTTCAGTATAAAAAAAGCGAAACTCGATTCGAGTCACTGGCCAAGGCTAGTGGTCTCTAGAAAGCGATTTAACGTTTGGTCAATGTCGGCTTATCATCATATCAGACGGTTGCTTTCATTTCGAGACGAGACACTCCCCCTAATAAACAGGGAGCTGCTTTTCCCTAAAGTTAGGTAAAAACAAACAAACCAGGTTATTGACCTCATTAAAAACTGTCCCGCAGAAAATGTTAACTGCTGAATAGCTATTGCTTACGATCGCCACATGTGCATTAAGCTTTTTCGTATAAAAAAAAGAAGCCAACAGACTCGCACACAAAGTTCACATCAAAACGGGCACTTGCCAGGTCGCGCGGTTTTTTTTTTTTCTATACTTTACTATTTAACAACTGCATGTCAAGGCTTTGTTTTTTTTAATTTTTTTTAAAACAACTAACGGTTTTTCTTTTCATTTACCCAAAAACACACACACCTACAAACACCCGGGCAACGGCGGGTACCCATCCCCCCCCCCCCCCCCCCCCCCCGCTAGTCTATCTATATATATAAAAGCGAAAATGTATATATGCATGTATGTATGTTTGGATGTCTGCTAAAAACTTTCGACAGACGTGACGAAAATTCACAAACTCTGTATCATATCGAAACTCCATCCTTTGCTCAAAAAATATTGAAAAATTGACCAAAAACGTTAACTTTTTCACCCCGAAATCGACAATTTTCAACAGGAGGTCCTCTCGTGACAATGACCGATTCTACACATGCGTCAGATGACGTCGTGACCTGATTTACTTTAAATAGTTGAAAAACCGAACAAATTTCATATATGTTGTGTTAGCTCAGTTGATTCAGCGCGTTGGTTCGTTATCTAAACGTTTTGGGTTCGAATCGTGGTGTGAGATGTTTTTTTTTTTTTTTTTTCTCGATTTTTTTAAATTTAAATATTGAACCAGTGTTATTTAAGCCATTTTTCACGTAACGTTCGTTTTTCTGTTTTTTTTTAATTTTTTTACTTTGCTTATCCACCCTCGACCACACACTCAAAAACACCCGGATACCCACCGATTTTTTTTTAGTTTTAATATCGAAACAGGCTTATTTAAGCCATTTTTCACGTTCGTTTTTCTGGTTTTTTTTTTTTTTTTTACTTCGCTTATCCACTCCCCGACCACACACTCAAAAACACCCGGATACCCACCGATTTTTTAAATTTTAATATCGAAACAGGCTTATTTAAGCCATTTTTCACGTTCGTTTTTCTGTTTTCTTTTTTGTTTTTCGATTTTTACATTTAACATCGTTCGTTTGCCTTATGTTAGTTTTTTTGTGTTTTTTTTTCAATGTTTTTATTACCCCCCCCACACACACACACTTAAGTTTTACATTTGTTTTTATGTTTTCTTTTTTTACTTCGCTTATAACAAACAAACCTGGTCATTGACCTCATTTGCTGAATAGCTATTACTGATGTCGTCGTCATAACGCTAGCACAAAATCTTGCGGGCACCTGTCAATTTTGTTCTTACTTAAATAAATTCAAACATCTTTCAGTAACTCATTCTGGCTGGCTGAATGGTTCATGTTTTTTTCACATTTTATTTTCCAACTTTGCCTCAGGGTTTCGGGTCTGATCCTACCAACCCCCACCCCCGGTTTCTTTTTTATTTAACAGCGCACACACCTTCGAACACCCGGGCAACGCCGGGTACCCCCGCTAGTTTATTATATAAATGTCGCTTTTAAATGTATGTCTCACTAAAACTTTTCTCGGCGGCATCGGACCAGGTCGAAACTGCTACCGTCTGAAAGGACAATGTCTTGGTCGAATAATATGTGAAAATTAGAAAGAATGGTCAATTATTTCCTAAAGAAATTGATTTTCGTAATGATGGAGGGTAGCAAAAAATCGTTCCTTCATACAATTAACCAAACACGCATGCGAGAAAAACGTTCTTTCATGAATTGGCTTAACTAGAAAAAAAAACGGCGATACTTCACTCATGTGATCGTAAAGTAGTGGTTATAGTGACAGCGTCATTGTCTTAAGGTTGCACATTCGCACAGACATATCAAGGTATTTTTTTATTTGATTTTTAAAGTTTTAATATGCCATTTTTTCGTTCATTTATTCATGTTCCCTTTTTTTTATTTTTCCATCACGTTTGCTATTTTTTTTTTTGTGTTTTTGTTTTTCTGATTTCTTTTAAAGAAGTTTTAGCATTTAAAAAGGGTTATTTATGCCATTTTTTTGTGCGCTTATTCGTTATTTTCCATTTTATTATTGTTTTGATTTACTCTCCCCTCATCACACCTGGGCAACGCCGGGTAACCCTGCTAGTTAAGTATAAATCGCTGTAAAATATATGTAGGATGGAGCATGCTGAATTAATTTTTGTGTTTATTTTAGTTCATCTACGCAGTTACCAGAAAAAGATATCCCTGTTATTATTTTCGTAACAAATTACTATTTCGGTCAATGTGCAGTGGTCGTTCAACCTGCAGAAAGTATTTATTCTGAAAGCTGGTCTTAACATGGGGCGCTTGGAAAATAAGACCCCCCCCCCCAACCTCCCCATGCTGAGAACGGCCTTCAAAATAAACACTCTTTGCATGCTGGACAACCAGTGAACAATGACCGCAAAAATAATTTCTTAATAAAATAACAGCGGAATTCCTCTTTTCTGGTTAAGGCGTATCTAGAATAAAACAATATAAAAATAATAAAAAAATAGGTGCAGCACTCTCTATCCTACATATAAATATTTCACATCGATGTAAATGAAAGTTTTGTGTTGTTATTTATTATATTATTTTGTTTAAATTTCAGTGTAATTTGTACAATTATGCATGGAAAAGAATTTTTTTTTTTCTTTTAGCAAGAAATATAACGAAATAGTAAATCGTTCTTAATAAAATAACAACATGGTAAAGTAGGCACACCAGGAAAAATGACAGAATTAGTAGGTACACATTGGGGGAAGGGAGTAACGATGTTATTTTATTAAGAAAGATAAGAAATAGTCATACGTTTTTATTTGGTCAATGTGTACCTGAACTAAAATAAGTATAAAAAAAAGTAACTGCAGCAAGAAAGGAAAAAAATCTTAAAATATGTGAATTATTTGCTATGGTATAATAACGTTTTCTTGTTGACAAAAGTAATTTAATCTAATAAATATGTAACCTAATGGGTTTTGTTGGAGAAGAGTATTCCTGTTGGAATTTTCTTTTAAAGTAATTAAATCTATGTAAATCTGACCTAATATTTTATGTTTGTCGCTTGTTGCATCACTAACATAATAAATCTGCAAAGTGCATGAAAATGTTCCGTAAATAAGTACTCATTGTAAAAACCGAAGTTTGTTTATGTGTAATAATAAGAAAGTGTTGTTGTCGGTGGCAGCAAAGTAAAAGAAGTAACAGTGTTAGTTTATTGAGAAGGATAACGAAATATTAAATAGTTCTTATCGTGTAAATGCATACCGGAACTAAGGAAAAAGGAAAAATAAGCGGAGAAAAAATTTTTTTTCGCTGCTTTATGCCTTAAAGAATGAATCAAAGAAGTGTATATTGTAATTAAGTACTAATCCTGAGAAACAAAGATTGTTTGTGTGTAGTAAGGAGAACACGTCATCATCATCAAACTAAGTTCCAATGTTAGTTTAGTAAGAACGGTAACGAATTAGTAATTATGCATAAAGGAACTAAAATGACTTTTATAAAATAACTGCGGAGAAAAATAAATCAATAAATAAATGAAATATGTGACCTAATAGGTTAAAAGCACGTTTTTGTTTGTATCGTATGTATTTACTATGCAAGTGACTTACAGAAATCCCGATAAGCTAAGTTTGACAAACTTTTCCTTGCAGTCGTGGTATACAAATGTTTAAACAAACCTACATAATGTAAGCCAACGAATCCCCCAAAGTGTCCAAGGCTAGATACTATACTGTAATTGTGTTTGGCAGTTTATGTGTGAGACTGATGCCATTTAACATTTATACTGAACATTCGTTTATGAAGGGGGGAATTGTTAATCTAGAATATGGGAATAGTCAGAGTTCAGCCAATCGACGTAAGCGGCGTTATGCTGGGGAGAATTCATAAATAGTTTGAGTGTAAAGGAAAGATTATATTATGTATATGTATCTAATAACCGGTTAATAGCGGTCAAAACTAAGCAGGGTAAGAAAATGTAGAATTGGGCCCGGTGTCAAGTGGTAGTGGTGAGAGCACTAAATAATGAGAGAGAAAAATAGGAACTTGTTCCTCTGTAGATGTGGCGATTGTGATGGTGTTTCTCAAAAAAATATAATGTAACATTTTATTAATATGACTGAATGTCGCAGAAATGGTGGCCGTAAGCTATTTAAGATAGTGGCTGTCAGGGTAGATATATTGAATTTTTATGTGGTATGTGTTGTTGAAAACTTATGCTATTTTGGTCCAGATGGAAATTTCTGCAATCAAAATATTATATAGTAGATAAAATAAAACTATAATCTATCAAATTCTAAAATAACATACATTTTCTGTGTATCTGTCCATCAGTCATAAGTTTTTAAATAATAAAGGCATTGTGAAATTTGTCTAATTTTAAAATATCAGATCTTAATTACTTTTTTAGATCAATTATCAACAGCTGAAATGGACGTTATGACTAGGAATTGAAACTTTGATATGTTCAGTCTGACATTCTACCAACTCAGCTAATTGGCAAACATACAAAGTGTTGGCTATTATCTGAATAGCCAAAACAATATAAATTAATACTTTAGACTCCATTCCATTTTTCTAAACATTATTTTTGATACAAATGAAACTTATGAGAAACTCCACACAAAATATATTTGAGTTATTTCATTTTTTCAACTTTTCCCTGTTCACCTTTTAACTACTAACATGTCACTACTTGTGATGCAGTATAGTAATTTTAATTTTTAATTTTTATTTGCTCATTTTTAAAACTTATACCATTAATAAATAATAAAAATTTAGTGCTTCTATATTTAAATAACAAAAAAATATTGAATTTCAAGTAAAACAAATGGTACCTATGTAATTGTCATGTTGCAAGTAACATATCCAATTATTACAGAAATCGATAAGATAGAAAATCAATTACTCACGAAACTAGATATTTTTAAAATCTAGTGTTTTGGTTTCAAAATCTTCCGATTCGAATTGGAGAGTTAATAGGGGAGGTAATTCAGTCTCCAATTTCGTGGAAATTTAATGCCAATTTTGGAAAAGTAATTTTGAAAAGTTTTAACATGGACTTGAAGCGATTAAAGCAAAGTGATATATTTATTTTTTTCAAGTGATAAATGCAGACTTAGTGATTTCTTCTGTCTGCTATACATAGTGTTACAACTAAGTTACTTCCCCTTTACCTCTGTCACGTGACCAAAGATGTCTACTCCAGCATGTAAGCTTATCAGAATATTTTTACCCATATCGGAACTGTTTTTCACAATGAATTAATTTTCTACCTTATCAACTTCCATAATTTTTGCATATTTTACTATTTGCAATATGATAATTATGTAGGTACCATTTTTTTTACTTCAAATTCAATTTCTTTTTTCTATATTTAAATATCGAAGCACCAAAACTTTTAAGGGGAGACAATTCTATTTATATTATTTAATAAAAAAAATGAGTTATTCTCCTTAACCATTACAATTGTTTTGGTCATAACTGAAAAAATGTTTCTATTTTACCAATTGTCTTAATGGGACTACATAATAAAAACAAACAAACAAAGTTTCAGTAACATGGTATGGTAATAAAACATGAAAATTCACTAGATAGAATCAGGTTGATATAACAGTTTAAATGCTATTTGGATCTAACTATTAAAATCTTGCATAATAATTTTGTCTTAGATATACCTTGAAGAATATCATATTATTACCATTAAGTACATGTAATTTGTTCATATAGTAAATATGTGTCTAAATGAAGAAATTAGAACTTTTTTTTTTCGCTTCTACTTGTGCAGCTGCCATTTCTTAAAGGCAGCATGTGTACCGCAGATTTAACCGACATAACTCCAGATCAAACAGACAGAAGTTTATAGAAGCTAGAAGTAATTGTAAGAACGAAATAGAGAACATTTACTGAAACCACCAGAAAACACATTGGAGCACAGAAATAAGGAACCCGTGATTTTTGTGAAAATCTACAGCAGTGTAGTAAATAATGGGTAATCAACAATTCCCCAACCATCCAACAATCATGAGGTTGTTTGCACAGCAACCGAAAAGGCTAACATGCTTGCCAGTCGGTTTGCCTCAAACTCCACATTGAATCCTGCAAACCACCCCCTCCCTGACTTTCCTTTGTGGACAGAAGCCCCACTAGATGATCTCAAAATCACCCTTTCTCAAGTGTATGATATCATAAAAAACCTTGACACTTCAAAAACATGTGGACCCAATCTCATTCCAGCTGTGCTATTAAAAAAATGCTCTGCCAAAGTAGCTTCAGTCTCTCCAAACTATACAACAAATGCCTTAACAGATCTTGCTTTCCTGACTGCTGGAAAACTGCTTTGGTGGTACTAGTTTTCAAGAATTCTGGCTGAAGAACTGACCCATTAAATTATCGCCCCATTAGCCTCCTCCCACTTTTCACCAAAATATTCGAGTTCATAATTAACCAAGCTCTAGTCCATCACCTTACAGATGCTAAACTTCTAACCGACCAGCAATATGGATTTAGGTAAGCCTGTTCCACAGCAGATATTCTAACTATAATCTCTGAATGTATATACCATACACTGGACAAAGCAGTGGAAGGTAGAGCGGTAGCCCTAGATATATCTAAGGCTTTTGACAGGGTATGGCACGATGGTCTTCTCAGGAAAATCAGATCATATGGTATCACCAGAAGAATACTTAACATAATTAAATCCTTCTTAGATAAGAGAAAAATCTAGGTTGTCCTCGATTGTCGTACATTTAAACACTATGATATAAATGCGGGTGTACTTCAGGGGTCTATTCTTGGACCTTTATTATTCCTAATATTCATAAATGACCTCTCTGATAAAATTGTCTCTGAGATGGGTATATTTGCTGATGACACCACGCTCTATAACAGGTATGAGGGGAAGACAAATGAATACATATCTAAAGAAATGGCCGAAACACTAGAGGAAGATCTCCAATCTGTGGTGGAATGAGGACATAAATGGATGATCACATTCAATAATGCCAGACTAAGCTTGTTTCTTTCAATAATTACAAGAAACCTTCTCTACCACCAATAGCGATGGCTAAAGACAAATTACCTGAAAGTACTTCCTTTAAACTCCTCGGCCTAATGTTCACAGGAAAAATGAGTTGGAACAGTTACATTGAGAGTATTGCCAGAACCGCTGTGAAGAAGGTGGGCTCTCTTTACCGTACTAGAAAACTACTAACTCCTGAAAATATCCTGTACCTCTATAAGGCTACCATTCGCCCATGTATGGAATATTGTCACATTTGGGCTGGTGCATCTGCTGTAATCTCTGAATGTATATACCATACATGGGACAAAGTAGCTGAGGGTAGAGCGGTAGCCCTAGATATATCTAAGGCTTTTGACAGGGTATGGCACGATGGTCTTCTCAGGAAAATCAGATCATACTAGTCTCTCGTTCCTAGAGTTCAAAAGAGAGTCGCCAATCTGATAAGTCCTTAACTGTCATCTAAGCTTCATCCTCTGTCCCATCAATGAAATGTTGCATCCCTCTGCCTAGTCTACAATATTTTAATGGTGTATGCTCTGGTAAACTGCAAGCACTTGTACCTCCTTGATGTAAATACCCCCAACAAACCCAACAAGCAACTAAATCCCACCCCTACACAGTAGAGATCCCTAGATGTAAGAAAGTCTTTCACTCCAGTAGTTTCTTCCCCAGAACTGCTAGACTTTAGAACTCCCTTCCGGGTCCCTGCTTACCCAACTGTACTGACATGCAGAAGTTCAAGTGTAATGTGAACAGACATCTTGCTGCCAAACTCTCTACATAGTATCCCTGTAGCTTATGTCCATGATAGTAACTCCCTACATCAAAGTGGCAATGTGCCTTGTTTTGGAGTGAAAATGTAATAAAAAAATAAAATAAACTTATCCTAACTATATTAACATCAAACTAGGTTATTGGTTCTCTGATAATGGAGGGATTGGACTCTCCAAATCATTCGTTTGTTTGCACTTTTCTCAATAACCACTACTTGGATATTTTTAAAAATTTTGCACAAACATTAGTCATGGTGAAAGTAAATTTTTACCAGAACAGATTTTCCAGGATAGCTCTGGCTGCCCCCTAGGAGGCATTATAGGGTAAAATTGCTTCCAAATCGTTCATCTGTTCATTTGTTCACACTTTCTCAATAGACAAGCCTTGGAATTTTTTGAAATTTTGCACAAACATTAGTCCTGATGAAAGTAATTTTTTTATTTGTAGAGGAGGACTTTGCATGCTCGGCTTGTCAATACATTTTGTAATAGGCTCAATTCACAGAGTTTATACATTGTTTAGCAATGTTGAAAATATCCTTCCCATCTGAATGTAATGTACGTGACGCTAGAAACAAGACTATTATAAAAAAAAATGGTCATGGGTACGGGTTTTTTATGTACTACATGAAAGAGTAATGCCTTAAGACTAAACAAGCCAAAAAGAAAAGAGTAAAGTATTATAAGGATGATTTTAAATGTTATTGCTGAAAACCCTTTCGAACTGTAATACACATGACATGCAATGGCCCAAGACTGTATATAAAGTAATCTGTAAAGTTTTATTTCTAATTTACATTTCTATTTTTAAAACAGACTCTAACAAATATTTTGTAATATACATTTTGTAATTTGTAGTGTTGTGTTTTCTTATATATGCCATATATTCATTGATAGTAAAACATTATTTAGCTGGGATGCTGAGAACAAGTACCACACTTTGATCTTGAAATTATTTTATGACAAAACATTTTTAAATGAATTTTTATTTAAAAATACCTATAATAGATAATAACATTACCAACAAAGATCCCTGAGTTAATCTTTTATTGCATTTCTTTTTCAATTAGGATAAGTAGTGTAGTATCAGTCATTGTCTTGAGACAGTCTTCTGAGGAATTACTTCCTTTTTAAAAGGCTAATCCTCCCAGATGTTACCTTCTCCTTTGGGGAAGGGAGTAATGTATTTGAGACTATCTATAAAGGGATCACCTTCTCATATTTTTTTAGGGGAGTAGTGTACTATCTAATCTGTTGTCATATTTTGTCAGCAATAACTCTTCTGTTTTCCTTTTAAGGAGGTTGGATGAATCAAAGTAGTGTTATGTTTCTGAATTTTTGAGATGAGGATTGGTTATTCATATTGGATTCTTCAGACTACTGTTCTCATCTTGAGTGTCAGATTCCCGAGTTTGACAAGATACACTTGAAGAAGATCAGAGATTACATCAACTAAAATGTGAAAATGACACTAAGGATGAGAACAGTTGTTTAAAGTATCCAAATAATACAAAGTAATGGTAGTTCATCATCACATTAGCTTTGAGGTTCATTGTAGGATATGTTCATTAACCATAATGTTTTCTCAACATAGCAAAAATATATAAATACAGGGAACATATTTTTCCAGTGTGTGTGTGTGTATGTATGTATGCACATTTGCAAAAGTTGAGCCTATTTCTCTCCCTAACGGTAAAATCAAAATACCTATTTTATGTTATTCAAGTCTGCACGATAGATATACCATGTTTTTTATCTACTGCTTATGTATATACGATATCAATGGCAAGGCTAACCGATTTCCATATTGAAAAGGGATATTTTATTAAACTTATTTTAATTCAATGATTGTTTTAATTTTTAGTTTTAGCAAATAGTTCTATTTTGCAATATTTTTTTTATTTGGTATTTGTGTTCAAATGTTTCTATTTCTAAATTGCAACTAAAAAAAGCCAAATTGATTTTTTTTTCTTTTCCTTTTTCTTTTCAAGCATGTTTAAAAGCTAACTATATTTGCGTAAAAATTACGAATATGTTAATGTTTATCTTTGGTATAGCTAGTGTTTTTTTTTTTTTGTTTTTTTTTTTTTTCACTGAGATTTGAATCTTGATTGCCAGATCATTTGCAACTGTGATCAGCGATCTGAAAGCCTAACTCAATGCTATCCAGCTTACTACGACATTAAGCTGTATTTGAATTGAATTTTTTTATATCTATTACCACTAATGATGATTTTTGTATTTCTGAAGTCAAAACTATAGTATTACTTTTTGTTTCATTTAATTCAATTGAAGTTCTCGGAAATCAAGGGTCTCCTTCCCATGAGCTTATACTTGATTTCTATATGAGAGACATTGATATTCAAATATTTCATTAGAGTTCTTCTTTACATCTCAAACACTGAGTTAGTAAAGAAGTTGAGAATTTTCCTCTCCTCAATTGACCATTTAAATATGTCATAGTACATCTTTCTTGTAGTCTCTTGGTCTTACTGGAATCCAGGACAAGAATCATCTATTCTGGTCGAGTACTGTTGTAGTGTTACTTGAGGTACCATCACTTGCAGAAAGTGCACTAAAAGCTTGTGTAGGTTAGCCATACCAAGGAGATCTTATTTGGGCCGTGAATACTATGCCATTTTGAATATTTAGTTCGGGTTTAGTTGTAGGAAAAAGTATCCACATGCTAGATTGTTCTGACAAACCCTTGTACAGAGAGATCTTAAACACTTTATTTATGTACTATTGTATGATCTTTCAATGCTTAATTCAGGGAGAGTGGTGTAGTATGTTCCATTGTTATGAGACTATCCTCCAAGGCAGTGTTTTGTCTTTTGAGCAGGGGATAGTGTATGTAAAAAAAAAAAGTAAAAACTGATACAACCAGCTGATTGTTCACAAATATAACACTTACATTATATTATTATTAGGGCTATGACAAGAGAATATTCTTATTGTTTTGACTCTTGAGTATATATCCAACATAGTTAATCAACCGAGAACCACATCACTCTATCTAAAAACATATAAGATATTAACTGATAGGTACTCGAGAGTCAAAATAATGAAGAGAATATTCTCTTGTCATAGCCCTAATTATCATCAGCAAAAGTACACAACCAGAGTATATTGTTGTTTATTTTGTCTAATGTTAGATAAGTCTTTTTTATTGTAAAGAAAAGACCTTTTTAAATTGTCAGAAATCAAGTTTTTATTAATTTGCTTATTTTATGCATTTATTTGCACATTATACTAAAATTAGTTTCCATAGCAACGGTCTCATCATAACAATGTTCAGAAGCATCCAACAGCAAATATTCAGACAGAGGGTTGAAACTATTTAGGGAAGAGAGAAAGTGTGTGAGAAGAAGTTTCTTATATCAATTGAATGGTAACCAAATATTTGTGTGTTTGGAAATTGTATTTTCCTCTTACTCATTTTAATTAAGTGTCGGTTATATTTGCTACTAAGTTTGATTTTGTTTTAATTAATTAATCGAATTTTTTTTTTTTATTATGAATAATACAATTATTTAAGTAGATAAAAGCTACATTTCTTAGGTTAACATGAATTTCCATTGGCACTACTTCTAGGATTTGATTAAAAATTTATTAATGTTAAATAAAAATCGATTCGATTAGAGAATGGAATTCTAATTGATTTCCTTGTTTTGCCACAAGACATTCTCTGAACATAATCAAATTTGCCATGTTTCGTAATAATTGTGATAAACAAAAATATTTTCGTCTGGATTGTACGATCATTCAACTTTGCAAGATTTTTTTTTTTCTAATGATTTCTCATGTTGTCTTCTTCCTTCACTGATCTTCAAATTGAAAAGATGTTACAGCAAAAATAAAGAAGTCAAAAACAAAAGTGTTTTTTTTTTTTTAATATAATTTACAATTGATTACAATTAAAATGCGAGCATTCCTTTTAGCACACCACTTTATAGTTACAGCCAATTCACCAATCCCATCTGCAGGGAGCAAATAGTAAAACATTTGCTCACTTTGATCCATTCTCTTCTGATGTTTTCCCCACAAGTCTGTAATTGTTTTTTATTCATTCCTCAGTCAGCATACTTCAAAGTAAGAACAATTCCATGTTTACTACTTAAAATTTTAGCCTCAACCTTGCATAAAAAAGCAATCACAGTTGCATTCGAAATGCAGTGTCCACCCACAACCCTAACTGACCTACATTTAGTTTAAATCTAGGTTCTTAATTCTATTCACTGTCCTCTAATATATAGTTTATACATTAGCAGAGTTAACTGGTGTTGCTCGGGGCAAAAGTGTGACATATTTCTATTAAAACTTCTCTCTCTCTCCCTCAGTTTCTCTCTCCCTAATACTCCACCCAGTCCGTTCCTCTCCTCTGACATACGCACACACACTTTTATAGATAGCTTGAAGAATGAGTCGGCATAAGGAGAATAACTCCTTGAAAGAAATTACTTATTTCCCTTGAGTTAGTATATCAAATAGTAGAAAAACAAGCCGCCTCTCTGACCAAATCTGGGCCAGTTTAGGATCAAAGAATGAATATTTTTTTTTATAAATTTTAGATATTATTCATCCTAGGTAACGCCAATAAAAATATACCAACTTTGTGTTTTGTAGTTTTAGACAGACATACACACAGACAACTGCTCTTTATATAATAGGAGATATATCAATACATTTAAATTACTATTTTCTTTCACCATCTGTACACATCACCTCCCTTTGTGTTTCAACCCACCTCTTATGTTTCTCTCTCTACATGCTTTTGACTGCTACAGAACAACCAAGTTGACATTTTTTTTAAACTATAGATGGTAGCGGTTACATTAATATATTCAAATCCTGCATTCCCCCAAATATCAAAGTGGTTAATCCTGTTCTTCAATATGCATGAATGGTTTTATAGATAAAATGTTTGCAAAGATATTCTTCACTTAATGCTTTTAATCTTTTTTTTTTTTATTTTTTTATTTTTTAATGGAATTTATGTTATGATCATTTTGATTTCAAGATAAAGTATAGGTCGATCCATGTCCTGTTTCTTTTTTAGTGATTGTAACAAAATTTACAACATCCTTAACACTTCATATATATTTTTTTCTATTCTAGCTGTACACACCTGGCATTGCCCGGGTCTTATTTTTATTTAAAAATAAGAGAGAAAAAAAAAAATTCAGTAAAATAATTTCTATTTGACAGTTTAAATGCTTCCGAATTCTTAAAAAAAAAAAATTGGAAGTTTATGGCATTCTAGTCTTCTACACAAACTTCATGCTTATGGTATTACTAGTAAGATTCTTGGAAGGTCTTTTCTCTCTGATTAAAACTTGCAAGTAACTTTGGATGGTATCTCATACCCTTTCCCCATCATTACTGGTCTTTACGGAGGTTCTATTATATGTCCAACACTGTTTCAGGAAAGTTTCCTTCACTGCAGACCAATTCTTTTCTAGCTGGAAACCTGGTCCGAACCACACATCGAGAATCCAAACTGGGCCATCCGTCCAGATAAAAGGTGCTGGAAGGGTGGTGACACCTCTCCATGCACCCAACTACAGACTGACTGATTGCTGTTGTTGATTTTGGCCCCTGTAACTATTTTGTACTGAGTGAGTGTCTCTGTCACCTTTTTGATGTCTCGAAAGCATGACATGGAGACTATTCCATGAAGGTCTGAAGTTGCCTCCCTGATCCTCAGCTTACGAAATAGTGGCTCCAACGCAAGGATGTAGAGCAGGGAGAACAGTGGACAGACCTGACAAACCGACCGGGAGATAACTAAGGGTTTCAAGCGCTATCTGTTCACTTGCACCATGAATGTTGGCACACAGTACAAAATCGGTGATTTCTAGAACAGATGCCAGGAAGCGATAGTTGACCCTATTAAAAGCTTTGGATTGATCTAAATTGATCAGCGCAGCTTTTGTCCTCTTTTATCCCTCTCTCTAGGATCATGCGGATCAGGTGCAGATGGTTTTGGATCGATCTCCCCTTCACAGTGTAGTTCTTCTCAGGTTTGATCATATCGTCTATGGCTAGCATCTTGGCCAAAATCTTAAACTCTGTGTTTAGCAGAGTTATGGGCCTGTAGTCATCTAATTCTTTCCCGCCTGTCCCTCTTCCTCAGCGATGTGATCACTTCCTTGATGACTTGACCCGGGATGGATTCCTGATCAAACCAAAGGTTGAACACATCCATCAGAATTGGTATAAACATGGGCGACAGCCTCAGATACAGTTCTTAGAGCAGACCATTGAGCACTGGCAATCTGTTGTAGCTGACTTGCTTCATCGAAGCCAAGACCTCCTGTTAGTAGCCTAGTTTAGGATGCGAAAACTGGTAAATAAAGTTAAATTTCCTTTAACTCCAACTTGCGATATCTCGTTTATTTTTTGGGTTATTTTGATAAAGTTTTGATTTAAATAAAATTTAATCTTTTTGCTTTATAGATATATCATTCTTTTTCTTGTGTCTTTAATAGTTTTTTTTTTTTCAGGTTACATCAAGTTATGTCACTACTTTTGGTGAACGCCGTTTTATTTTTTACAACTTGAAAACTTCAGTGAAAGAAATATGAAAGAAATTTAATTGAAAAAATTCCATGGCACCATTTTGTAGAGAAATATCTCCTCTTTAATAATCAGTTGGTTTCATATTACTACGCTCATAAATCAAGAAGTACCACTAATAAAAGTGACTGTACCTACACATCGAGATTTACAACTTAATCCCAAGTGACCAAAGTACTAAGTATCATCAGAAAATCATTTATGTTTCACTATATCAAAGTTCTTAGATGAGTTTGTTTATTCAAAAGTTATAGAAAGTTATTGTTTAAAATAATATTTTTAGTGTGTCAATAAAAGAAATGAAAATTTACAATTTAAAAAATGTCAGTTGTTTATTTTCTATATCTTCTTTCAAACTTTCATATGTTCTTTGCTTTATCTTCTTTCGGTTGGATAAACTTCAGCATTGTTAAATTCTTTTAAAAATTAAACTCGGTACATTTTAAACAAAAAATAACATTTTTAGTTGCGTGTGACTGATGGAAAAATTTTTTTCATTTAAAAAAATGTGCCTCATTTTTTTGTTTACTTATTTAATTCTCTTATGTTCTGTCGGGCGTTTTTGATATATCTAACATTTTGTTAAATTATTTTTTTATTAGACTGTACGGTTACATTATTTAGAAAAAAAATTAACAAAATATAGCTAAGTTTTAAATTACGTGCAACAAGTCATGTGTAAATAAAAAAATTAATTTCACGTAAAAATATGCATTTTTTTTGTTTGTGTTCTATCGGGCGTTTTTGATAAATTGGAAGATTTTGTTAAATTATTTTTTAATTACACTGTACATTACTTAAAAAATAAGAACTGAAAATATTAAGTTATGTGCACGTGGTGCGTAAATGAAAAAATAAATTTCACAGTAAAATTCATTTTTTTTTTTTTTTTTTTTTTTTTTTTTATATTTAATAATTCCTGAGATGGTACTTTGACAGTTTATCACTGAAAATGGAGACACCATTTTTTTCGTGCACTTGTCGTTAAAATCCGAGGGAGAAATCAGTATTTTAAACTATGACCGAACTTAGAAATAAATAACAAAAAAATTAAACTTGAACTGAGACATTTTAAGGTTGTGTTAGGTGTCAAAATCAACACCAGTTGAAATAAAGTTCAACTGGAAGCTGCTCTCTCTGACTACTTAAGAAATCCAGTTAATTCATTTTCACCTCCAAAGCAACAAAAAAAGTCCTAGTGAATCTGCTGAACATTCAGATAACTTCTGCAGTTGTGATGAAGAACCATCTCAGGATATCTTCAGTTATGAGCATCAAGGACAATTGGTTGCTGTCTACTATGACACCAACTTTTACATTGGCCAAGTCATTGAGGTTATATCTGCATCCAGCGCTGTAATAAAATTTTTATTGCAAACCAAAGGTAGAAAATATTTTTTTCGATGGCCTTTATCAGATGACATTGCACAGGTAGAGTCAGCATTTGTTTACAGATGGGGTTTTGAGGTAATGCCAGTTTCAAGTGATGGTAGGATTTGGAGTGTTCTTGATATATCTACTATCTTATGAAAGAAATCAGAGAAAATCAACAAGGAAAGGAATTCTAGTAAGACCTCTGCCTATAAAATATCTTCTTTACTTGTCTTTTAAGTTGAAAGTTTTTCAATGCTTGATAAAACTGACTTGTGATTTTTTGCATAACAAATTTCTAAATCTTATTGTTGCTGGTCCTTTTTTGGCAAGTCTAAATTCCTCAAAGTAAAAATATTTCTGTAGCAAAAAGTTTTGTTATTAGAAACAAGGCAAACATTTTTTGAATTCCTCACCCAAAAATTAGTAAAGTTGCAAAGTTTTAAGCTTCTACCTTCAATGGTTACATTTTTACAGCAATTTCAGTTACGTATACTTTTGACTCATTTTTTTTTTTTTACCCTTTTTTGCCCTTTTTACCAAATTCTCTGTTCGACTGCTTTTACGTGGTCCAAAATGGAGTGGTTTTTATCAATTTATAAATGAAAGAAAAAATTATCTTGATCTCTAATGTGTTATGAATCATACTAAGAAGATTCAGTATATTAGCTATTGAACTGAAATTGATATGAATAGTCAAAGTTGCATTTCCGTGTCATATTTGCACTTTTTCCCCCGTTGGTAGTGGGATTTTGCTGAGTGTTTAGGTTGGTTTCATCTAATAATTATTGCTTTCATTAGTATTAAATTTCATTTACCACAAGATGACATTACATTTATAAGGATTTTTCACTTGTTAGTAGTTTACATTTTTAGTTATATACTATGAAATTTGGCTTCTGGACCATGATAGCAAATTTTCAACTTTCTGTCAAACTTTGAACGATCATAACTTGAGCTACCAAAATAAATTTGATACTTTTGTTTATGGTTTACAAAAATCTATATGACCACATTAATTTTTTTTTTTTTTTTTTTTAGATATAATGAAAATAAAATTTTGGTTTGGGATACCTACTGTTAGGTTACCCTGCCAACTAGGCGGGGAGAGTCGGCCAAATAGTCGCTGAATTTCTGTATGGGTAGGCAAGGCTCTTGCATAAAACCCTTCTTGAAATCTTCCCGAAACCCCTTACAGATCTCTTGAGTCGGTGTCAGAGTTTATCCATCCAGGTGTTCGATGCTTGCAATGCACTTGACTGAATCACGCCTAGAGGCTTCAAGGCGCTCATCTGTGTCGGAGTTCATGGCTTCGTTGGCTATCTTACCTTGTCTAGCCCTAACTACCTGCCCTTCATAGCGCTCGCTAGTCGCACGTCGAAGGTCCTGCTTGGCTAGTTCTTGACTATCACTATCCCCTGCCCCCATTACTCTTGCTAGTTTTTCTTCTAGGTGTTTCTTCGTCTGGGCCTTATCTAGAGCGAGGCGCTGAGCGTATCTGACGGAGAAGTCTCTAATTGTAGCCTTAAGACTAACCCACCATCTCCTTATAACCGTCTCCACTAAAGTCCTCTGTATGAATAACACTAGTTGTTCCCGGAAGTCTTGTATCTCCAGTAAGGTATTCAACTTCCAGTACTCTGCTAGCTTAGGACTATTTGTTAATTTTAGATGGAGCATAACTAGTTTATGATCCATATAACCAAGCCAGTGGAACTCTGGACAGTCTATGAAGTCTAAGACACCTCTTCTGACTAGCATCCTATCCAGGTAGGTGTTTGGGTTGGAAGATACGCTATTGAATGACCACATCTCCTTCCCAGGGTGCTTGACTCACAACCTGTCGACCAGATCACATCTAGCCATCAGATCAGCCAAGCTTGTCTTGCACCTCTCAGTCCCTCTAACTCCCCATACCTTATCTATGTTGGGGTCAAGGATGGCGTTCCAATTCCCCATTAGAACTACTTGCTTCAGACACGCATTGAGCTGCCGTAATAAACACCCTCTCATGAGCGGTGCTAGGTGCATGAACTGCGATGACCCGAAACATGTGCTGTTAAGAGACATGATAATGTACTCCTTCTAAAAACTGTGGCTCCTGATGCCAAAGTCCTCTGGTGAGAGAACGCCGATGTTGTATGCCATGCTCAGCGTTGCCAGTTCTTTGATGCCATTTGGCTGAACATGATACCGCTGTGTAGCAGCCCAGGTGTACACCAGAGAGAATGTAAGCTTTAAGGCCCTCTACAGTGACGGATGCACTAATACTGGGACCCTTCCCTTGCATTTGGGCAAAATTTCATCCAAGGAAGAATCTAATTAGGGGGAATTTGTGATAAGCTTCCTTTGTGGCTCCAACATTTGCCAGACCAGGCTTTTGGCTGGTGATCTCATGCAAATCATCACTAAGGAAGTGCCTTGAAAGTTTGTGGGGATTTCAATGTCCTTACCCGCACAGCTGCCAGAGATCCGACAGGTTTAAGACTGCCGACAGACAGGGGATTGATTTTGCGGACGTCCTCCCCAGTTTTGAAGGGGAGGACTTTTGTGTCTTTTCCTTTGCAAGAAGGGGTGGCAGACTGGCACCTCCTCCTTCTGTGTTAAACGAAGGTGGGCCATAGTGGTAGGTGTGTGAATGTTGGTATCTGTTTTTGGTGTGTTGTGGTGACTTGTTTGGAGTCTGCTGTTGCCATGAAGCCCTCTTTCTTCAGCCTCATGGCCACTGTGTAGCAGCCCAGATATAGGCTGGTTTCCAACCGTACCGGGGCCACTTGCTCTACCTTGCAAAACTGACTGAAGAGAGATCCCAAGAGTTCTGCAAGTATCTTGAGCGGTACATTGAATACCTGCAACTGACTCCTTGTCTTGCCCTGGTATTCGGGCATTAACGACTTTCCCACACTTGATGTCTTTGAGGAAGAGTCTGTTGGGTAGGAGGATGTCCCACATGGCGAAACTCCTCTGGTAAACATATAGTGCTGGAATGTTCAGTTTGTGGAGGAGCCCTGCCATATCTTCCTTTTTCAGCCCCAGGACACGGTTTTTGGGTATGTCCGAAGTGACACTGGATTTATCTTTGCCCCCTTGATGTATTGCATGTACTTGGTGAGATGCAGGTCTCTGTACTCCTGAGGGGACCATTGTTTTTTCACGGTCTTCCACCATGCGGACACTCTTGTTGGTAATGATGCTGGGTCTTTAGTGATGATTTTTTTTTTTTTTTTTTTGTGCGGAGGCAGCCCCTTTTGTGGAGGGTGGGCTTTTTTGGAGGCATCCCCTTTTTCAGTGTCCTTTAAGGTCGGCTCTCCTACTGCAGAAGTGCCATTCTTTTTTATCTATAATAGAATATATGAGAATACTGCTAGACAAATTAGCTTTGTGTGAAAATTGCAAAAAATAGGCTCAACATTTTTGGAACCCATGAAGAAAGACCTCACACACAAAAAAAGACTTTTATATAATAGATTGACCCTGCCATTTTTCTCTACACTGTACACGCAACCTTATCCCCGAGTGGGTTCCGGGCCTTGATAAGTGGTGACTTCCATGTAAAAAAACAAAAAAAAACTCTTTCTCACAAATGTGGTGTAACTAGTCTCAGTCTCTTCTAAGTACTATTATGGCATGCATTTTTCATAATTGTCTGATCTATTTCCTGTTTCCTTAGTTTCAGATTGTTTGATTTGTTGGTCTAGTGGTTTTCATCAATTTGCTGATTGGCTACCTTGCTGTAATAGATCTTCCTATTCCAGTAGCTTTTTTTATGAAAACTGCAGCCTTATAGAACGTTTCTGCTGACTGTTTTCCTCCTATCTATAACCTTAGTCCTTTCAAGACATATTATATTTGCTGTTTTTGTGATAATGATCTTTCATTCTTTTTAGTTTCTTTCATCAAGTGGTTCCATGTATTATCTGTAGTGACTTTTATAAAACAATTTTATTTTACTTTTTTTTGTTGTTAACTATCAACAAAAGATTAAAGTGGTTGATTTGTTTACAAAATAAATTCATTCTGGTGTATTTCCTAATTAAGTTAATTTCTTTAATAGGATCATTAAAATTTCATTTTATTTTTTGCTATTAAATTTGTCATTTTAATAAATAATTAATAGTGAAGTAAAAGAAATAATTCGATGTGTAATTATTAGTTACGTTGACAGAATAAATATAGATACGCAATAAAATGGTCATACAATTTCATTGATATAAATTTTTCATTTAAAAAGATGCATGATTAACTTGAATACCATTTCAGTCTACGAAATCAGTCAAGTTTTCATTCTGTAGTTACCTATTGTGGTCATTTTCATCCTGATACAACTGAGAAAAGTGTGATGCTCCCTCCCCCACCTACAGCTATGCATAAAATAGCATCTACAGGTTCCACTGCTTATATTTAGCTTGCAATTTGTGCTATCCACATATAAGATTTTGTTAGCATTTTTTAGCGATATTAACATCTTCGAAACGCTGTTGTCCCCCCCCCCTGCTACCTGTTTTAAGAACTATAAGCTCTTATTGTCATTTATATATGAATAGATCGCCCCTTTTTTTATGGGACGTATTTATTTAGTTTTATTAATAAATATTTTTTATGCACGTAAAAAAAAAAAAATTAAATATATATATAACTACTTCATTTAATCACATAAATTAATATACAAAAGCATAAATTTATGCATAAATTTTAAGAATTTACTTCAACAGTGCTCAATACGTAGATAGAAAGTTATAAAAAATATATATGGCAATTAAGCTACACAGAATATTCCGCGTTTCATCCACGCTAGGATTCATCAGCCTGATGAATCCTAGTGTGGATGAAACATGGAATATTCTGTATAGCTTAATTGCCATATATATTTTATAACTTATGTGTATATGTATATATATATATATATATGTGTGTGTGTGTGTGTGTGTGTATATATATATATATATATATATATAATTTTTTTATGTGCATAAAAGATTAATAATAAAACTGTGTGTGTATATATATATATATATATATATATATATATATATATATATGAAATGGTCACACAATTTTATTAATATAGAGATTTAACTCTGTTAAATTTCTTTTTACATGTATTAGAACGCGTGATCAACATAATGAATACTGTTTCAGTCTATGAAATCAGCTCAGCCAAGTTAACATTCAGTATTATTTATTGTGATCATTTCTACCCTGATATAGCTGGGGAAAAACTAATCCCCTTCCCCCAGTTATGCATAAAATGGCTTCCGCTGCTAGTGTGTAACTTGCAGTTTCAATTACAAAAATCTACCTTTGTTTTTATTTTTTTCCAATTTCTACATCAGCATTATATTTGTCTATCTTCCCATATCTACTTTAGCAAGGAATGCCTTCCCCCTACCAACTTTTAAATATAGACTAGCGAAAATTTATTTTAAAATGTGATTTTTATCCACAAAGGAAAAATACTAAAATATGGTTGTTGTTGCTGCTGCTGCCCAACCCCCAACGTCCTCATGTTACGAATGGGTTTCAGAATAGACACCCCCAACTCCTCATGATAAGAATGACTATCGGAACGCAGTAAGCAGCGAGGGTGGAGAGAGGTGAAAAACAAAAAAACAAAATGTTAATGTTGACTGGTTACTTACCGGCCTCCATGAATAAACATAGTTTGTCTTAAGTTTTATTAAAAAGCAGGAATTTATATAAGAACGAAAACATGTAATCATCCTAAGGAAATGAAGCAAAACTTCTTTCATGTATTTATCAATTATTTTTTTTATTAATTACTGCAGTACTTGGTTTCAAATAGTTCACTTACCACTATAAAAAATAAAACCAAAATAAACCCAAAACACCAATTCAAAGAAAACACCCCAAAAACAAATGAAGGTTTATCGTTTCATGTCGATACAAAAAAAATAAAAAGCAAAAACAGGCAAAGTAATAAAACTGTTTGAATTCGACAAAAAAAAAAAAAAAATAACTGAGAAAAATGGATAAAAAACGTGAAAAGTTATGTATTTAGCGCAAGTCGTAACTGTTTAAATGTTAAAACTTCAAAAAAAAAAAAAAATCTGTTACATTTGTACGAATGCGGATCCAATATCAACTGCTCCACCACGACCGTATTGAAATAACGTGTTTTTTTTTGTTTTTTTTCAAGTTAAACCAAATAATTAGATGCGGTAATGTAATGAGATCAATCCGTGTCAATGATTCTCTCTCTCTGCCGTTACAATGATTTTATCTCTATATCTCTTTCTCCCTTTCTCTCTTTCTGTCTCCGTCGGTATCTCTCTTTTTCGTTCCGATACAGTGGTTGAATGTAAACGAAACAGATATAACACTCGCTCTGATCTGTCTGTCTTTCTCTCTCCCTCAAAATACATTTAGAGAGAGTGAGAAGCAAATACCTCTGTGCTGTTCAGCAATCGCTTTATTTAATGTAAAACACCAGCCTCCTGTATTGGTAGATGCCATGTTGGATAACAGCTTGCATGTTCGTTTTAGTTAACAAAATTGTGATCTGGAATAAGATCTGTCTGGTCTAAGCCAATCAGAATAGCAAAAATGTTATAAGGGAGAATTTATTATTTTTCGAATCGATGGATGGGAATTTAAAGTTTGGACTATTAGTTTATGAATCAGTTATGAATATCCATACCATGTGTATAAATCCCTGCGGTGTTTATGGGGATCAGTAATAAGACTTCAGCAATAGGGGGAAAAATTGTGACTAGTTCCTCTTGTAGGTTAATGCGATAGTGCTGGTGTAGCTACTCAAAAGGAATCTAGGATTATATTCGAACACCTGAATGTGTCAGAAACGTATTTATAAAGTTACATAAGATAGTGCCTATCAGGCTAGACATAAGCAATTTGTATGTGGCATCTGTTTTTGTAAACCTACAGTATTTTGGTCCAGAGGGAAAAAACTGTGCCTCTTTTATTATATATAGGGATTAAATTAGAAATGAAATATATATTATACTGTTTGCTTTTTTATTTATTAAAAAATTCAACTTTTGAACAAAACTTTTAACATCAAAGTTAAAACAAACCAAAAAAAAAAAGATGAATTTTAGAATCATCTAAAGATTATTATTAATGAAAGTAATCTCCTGGGATCAGTGTAGTATATGTTGCTTTCTTGGTCAGTGAATTATAGTTGTAGACTGGGACAATTAAAATTTTTTGTCCCAATCCAGAGTGCCTTTTTTAAAGGCAAGAGATTGGATTTTCCCTGAATTAAAAAACCAACCTTGTACCTTTCTCTGCTCTCGTTTAGATGCAAGTAAAAAGGGACAAAAAATTTCATATTTATGATTTTGCGATCCTGGAAAATCCAACTTGTTAAAAATAGACTTTAACTTAAAAAAAAAAAATATATATATATATATAATTTTTTTTTTTTTTTTTACATGGGGGTCACCACTTATCAAGGCCCGAAGACCACTCAGGGATAAGGGTTATTGTGTGTACAGTAATCAATGAGATAGTATTGTAGTAATCATTAGTATTGGAGATTTGATAAAGTGTCTTACTTAAGGAGGCGGTTTGTCAGGAGTTTGTTTATGTTAGACTTGAAGACATCCAAGTTGTAGTCGGGTGGGAAGCAGGCAAGCAGCAGAGAGTTCCACTGGCGTGCAGTTCTAAGAAAGAAGCTTTGCTCATGGAATCTACGTTTGGATTTAGGCACAGATAAAGAGTGGGGAAAATTATTGACAGTAGTTTCAGCCAGACGGGTATTTCTCGTGAAAGATTGGCGAGGAAGGACGAGAGATTGGAGCTCAGACGAGCACCTGCCATGGAAATAACGATAAAACAAAGACAGGCTCGCAATGTCTCTTCTGTGGGAGAGAGGTTGCAGGGAAGAGAAAAGGGCATCCCCCACTAAACCACAAAGGCTATTTTGTACTCTGTCAAGGAAGGATAGGCTGTTTTTAGCAGCTCCTGCCCAGATGTGGCAGCAGTACTCCATCCTTGGACGTACTTGGCTTTTATACAGATAGAGAATTGCATCAGTAGTGAGATATCTTCTGGAGCGGTAGAAGGATCCCACCATTTTCCCAGCGTCCTTGGCAACAGATCTGATGTACGTGTTCCATTTCAATTCAGGAGTAAAGGTCAAACCCAGAAGCTTGTCAAAACATGGAGCCTCCCCAAGACGAGAGCCATCCATTTCAATTGATGCCAGATAAGGGGTCCTGGATATGACTATAACTATATCCAGTGAGGAGGCCCCAGCTTGTGGGCTTTGGGGAGTGTGGAGCCACCCTTTAATTACCATTGCTCTCAGGTCCACTCTGACCCGGAGTGGTAGTACCTGTTAGGGTTCCAACTATGGGTTGAATAGAAACTAACTTAAAAACAACAAATATATTCATTAAAAATTTTTTCTTCAAAATCTTTGGATTCAGCATTAAATAATCTGAAAAGGGGTGATATGCCGTAAAACAACCAACCAACCAACCAACCAGCTAGATGGGGATCAGAGCCTTGATGATGTAAAGATATAAGCTTGGTTTTAGATGCATTAAAAGTGACCAGCCACCTCTTCCCCCACTGTACCACGCGCTCAAGATCAGAGGAGAGAGAATTAGAGAGAACTTTGTCATTTACGGCCTTTGATGTGTTGCCATAGATGGTCGTGTCATCAGCATAGATGTCAACGAATGATTTAAGTATGGCGTTTTGGGAGATCATTGATGTAGATCAGGAAGAGAGTTGGGCCCAGGATGGATCCCTGAGGGACTCCAGATCCAGCATTAATACTGTGGGCATCTGATTTCTGCCCATCAACCACTACTCTTATGAAAACTATCAGAGAGAAATGATTTAATTATTGAGAAAACATTTCCAGTGATACGGTAGCTGGAAATCTTGTGAAGTAGGCCCTTATGCCATACCTTATCGAAGGCCTTCGATATGTCAAGAGCAATTGCCCTGGAAAGGAAGCCTTTGTCAAGAGATTCACTAATCCTATGAGATATAACCGTTAGCATATCTGCTGTAGATCTTGCAGAGCGGAAACCATATTGCATGTCACTAAGAAGGTTGTTTCTGTTGAGGTGGTTGACTACTTTATTTAATATGGATTCCAACAACTTACTCATGACACAGAGGAGACTTATTGGTCTGTACTGAGAGGGAGATGACTTATTACCTGAATTCTTAAATACAGGGCATACTGATGAGGTTTTCCAAGGTGTTGGAAAGCAGTTCCCCTTAAGGCAAGGCTTAAACAGTTTTGTAAGTATGGGGGCAAGTTCTGGTTGGAGCTTTTTCAGTGCTATAACTAGAGTGCCGTCTGGGCCAGTTGCTTTACTGGAATCAAGGTTCTTGATTAGTTTGGCGACCTCATGCACAGATATTTGTATGTTGCATAGCGTGTTGTCTGTTATAGGGGGAAATACAGGGAGTTGATGGCTTTTGTTGCATAGAGTAGAATTAACTGCAAAGTTCTTGGCAAATAATCTGGCCTTGTCTGATGCTGACGAGATGACCTCAGGTCCATTGATGATGGTTGGGATAGAACGCACGCTTCTGTTCAAGATCCTGTTTGCTATTTGCCAAAACTGGTGGGAACCAAGCCGCTGCTCAGCTACTTTGGATTTAACTGACTGAGCATATAGCTTTCTTACATTTTTCATTACTCTTTTACAGTGGTTGCTGGCATTCCTGAAAGCAGCTTTAGTCTCAGTACATCTATTACGTTGGTAGCTATGGAAAAAGTGATTTCTGTGCGCGATGGCAACAGCACATTCAGGGGAAAACCATGGCTGGCTGTTAGGTTTTTGTTGGAATTTTTTGGATGGTATGAATCTGTCTATGCCTACAATTAACCATTCGGTCAGGTCTGATACTATGGAGGACTCGTCCTTTTTAAATATGGAATGCAGAGGTAGATCAGATATAAATGTATGGAAGCTATCCCAGTCAGCCATAGCGTATCGATATACAGTACAGTGGAGAGGTACATCTGAAGACTTATTACATTTCATTTTTATCTTAACTACTACAACAGAGTGGTCGGAGGATCCTAGAGGAGATAGAACGGAACATGAACATAGCTCAGGGGAAGTTGTGAGGAAAAGGTCTAGAAGGCTTGCATACTGACCGGTAGTATCGGGCACACGGGTGGCTTTGTGAACAATCTGAGTGAGGTTATAGGTAGTGGCAAAATCATGACAGAACCTCCCCTCGTCATCGGTTTTATTTGAGTGGGTCAGCCATTCCACATTATGGACATTGAAGTCACCGCAAATGTGAATGTTAGCCGAAGGATGAGCAGACAGGATGTGGTCAATTTTCTCAGATATGCTCTTAAAGATAGTAACCCCACTGTTGTGGGGGCAATAGAGGGCAAATATAAATGCAGTGGTGTAAGCTAGTGCAACCCTGAAGCACATATAAGGAAAATTAGGGTCTTCTCTGGAGATATCTCTACCACATGGAAAGCCATCTTTGATGTAGGCACATATTCCATGCCCATGGCGATATTGGGGGTCAGATTTAGATGTTAAGCTTAAGTATCCTTTAATTATGAATTCGTCTAGGGAAGTGGTTGGTCCTATGCCAGTTTCACTTAGAAAGAATATGTCCAGTTTCGTCTCCTGTAATTGTGTTTCAACCTCTGGAAGGTTGGAACGTAGACACCTGATGTTGGAGAAGGAGACCTGGTAGTAGGGGTCTACGTTGGAGGATGGGGTTCTAGGTTTATTCGTGTTTCTTTTTTTTTTTGAGATTTGTCATGTTGAGGTTTTGGGATTTTTTTTTTTTTTTTTTTTTGTAGCACATAAGGTAAAGCTGTAACAATTACCCACTAGTATGGCATCGAGACACCCTACCAGAAACTACTGTATGGTTCAGAATCCATTCACCAAATGGCAATACAGCAGCCCCGGTACCTTGCACCTGCTGATAGGACAATCTCCTTAGTGGTTAATCCAAGGTTCGGGTCCCTGACTATCAGGCGGGTAACGTCAGCCCAGATGAAACGTTTATCTCCAGCACCCTTACTAATGACATGACCACAAGGATAGACATAGAAACAGAAATTTTCCGACATCTCAGGCTACTGTTTACAAAGTACTACCGACCTGGAAAGCAGCTTTTTCTTCACCCTTTGTCAGAAAAATCATGCATTGGAAATGAGGACTGAAGGACAAAATAGGAGAAGCGAGAGTGACTGGAGCTGCCGATAACACATCCACATGCATTATCTACTCTCCATTAAAAAAGGGGGGGGGTGAGAAGGACTTATTAATGTCTACTTAGTATAAGTCCGTTGCCCCATTCCCAGCTTAGGGTAGTACTTGGAGATAATCTCCCCTGCCATGTTAATGCATAGATACTTTTTGCCTTCATTAGATAATATGCAAATATAATTTGGGAAATGTTAAATTTCATGGGAGATTTTTTTCTTTTTTTTTCTCGTTTTAAATATAAGAAAAAAAGTATTGGTTAATAATAGATATTTGAGAATAAACATTTAGGAAAAAGATAGATAAAAAAAAACAAGACAAATATTCAGGATTAAAGTCAAACCTGGAATAAAATTAAATTCAACATTGAATTATCTATCTTATGCGAGAATGTTCAACCATGGAACTTTTTTCAAATTGAAAGTCTGCTTATTTTTAACTGTTTAAAAATCTGGTTAAGAAGTGATACCTTTAGGGTTCCGTATTAACTTTAGACTAGCTAGAAGTAATGCATACTTTAGAGAAAGAAAAAAAAAAGCCGCATGTTTTTGTTGGATCAAAATCAAACGTTTAACATTTTCTCCTGAAGATACAAACTTCGTTAACTTGTTTGTTCTTCCATTGTGAACACATTTCTTTTGAAATCTTTTTTGTTTTTTGTCATTTCCAACTTCTTTTTCGTTGTATTATTTGCTATTTTTTTTTTTTTCTTTTAACTTTTTTTTGTTGGATGACTAATGAAATATTAGAGATTCAAAGTACCCAATAAATTTGAACTAAACTTGGTATGCGGATAGATGATACTGATATATATATATATATAATTAGATTGGTGCAAAAATAATGCCGTTTTTTGACGTTCAACTTAAAAAAATCATAACTCCTTTCATACTAAACTTTATTAATCGAAACAAGAACCATTAGAATTGACACATTTTTGTCAACGAGAAACAAGTTTGTTTATCCCATCAGCATAGAAATCCAGAGTTCTGAAAGCGATGAAGTCATTGAAGGCAGATTCAGCATCATCTCGGCTTTTGAAGCATTTTTCGTGCAAGGAGTTGTCGAGATGCTTGAAAAAATGATTATTGATGGGCGAGAGGTCTGGTGAATATGGTGGATGAGGTAATCTCGTAGCCCAATTTGTTCAGCTTCTGCTGGTCAGTTGAGCAACATGCGGGCGAGTGTTGTCATGGAGAATTGGCCCTTCATATTGACCAATCTCGGACACATATGTTAAAGCTTCTGGTGCATTTTGTCAATTTGTCGGCAGTACTTCTTTGCTATAAGACCAGCTGCAGACCCCTACACAATCACCATAACCTATTTTTAGTGCAATTTTGGCAACTTCGGGGAAGTGTTGTGGAGCTCTTCCAACATTCAATCACGATGCTGAATGTCGCTGGTTGTCGTAGAGGATGCTACCAGATCAGGCTGCCTATTGGCTTTCTGAGACAAAATGCACCTACATCGATTTGTTTTTGTTTTCTATTCTATTTTGTAAAACTTAATTATGTTCTACAAAACCAAAACAAAATCAACAGCCCCTTCCCTCCCCCTTTCTTTTTCTTTCCTTACTTCCCGGTCCTGGATATGATCTTAAACTATATCTGATGGTGAGGTCCTAGTTTGCGGGCTTTGGGGAGCGTGGAGCCACCCTTTAATTGCCATTGCTCCCAGGTCCACTCTGACCCGGAGTGGTAGTACCTGTTAGGGTCCCAACTATGGGTTAAATAGAAAGAAAAAAATACATTCTATTAAAAAATTATTCTTCAAAATCTGGTCAGATTCCACTTGACCCAGTGGTCCTGGGTATGACCTTAAACTATATCCGATGGTGAAGCCCCAGCTTGTGGGCTTTGGGGAGTGTGGAGCCACCCCTTAATTGCCATTTGTCCCAGGTCCATTCTGACCCAGAGTGGTAGTACCTGTTAGGGTCCCAACTATGGGTTAAATAGAAACTTTTTTGAAAAAAAAATCAAATGTTCTATTAAACTTTTTCTTCAAAATAACTGGATCGGCATTAAATGACCTAGAAAGGGTTGATATACCATAAAACAAACAATCCAAACATCACAATCCGCTTGAGAAATGGTTTTTTTTTGTTGCGCTGAAGGAGCGTAGAAGACACCTCAAAACAATGATTTTTTTTTTATTATCGTTCAATTCATGCGGCACTCATTTATCCAACTTTTTTGACTTCCCTATTTACTTTAAATGGCGAACAAATGTTGAGTAGTCGACCTTGAGTTCAACAGCAAATTCTCATGTGGTTTTGCGAGGATCGATTTCAATTAAGGGTTTCAATTGTTCATGATCAATTGCAGTTGGCCGGACGCTACTGTCTTCATCTTCAAGCCTTTTGTCATCATTGCAAAATTTCTTGAAACACCATTGTGCCACAGATTCATTAGTGATTCCTGGGCCAAATGCATCATTGATATCACAAGCTGTCTCAGCAGCTTTCGGCCTAGTTTGAACTGAAACAAGAAAATTGTGTAGATTTGAATTTTGTCCATGCTGTCGAAAAGCCTGCAAAAAAAAATGAATGAAGAGATTGAGAACAGTAATAAATAACATGATTTGATAGAGCGAAAAACGGGTTTCAAAATGATATATAACATGGCTATATATATATATATGAATTCAGAAATCTATGAATATAAAGGTGAAAATGTGTTTGTATATTTTGCAAAAACTTTCGACACAGGTCACGGATTTTCGCCAGATCGGTATCATTTTAAAGTTACAACCTTCGCCCGACAAATATCGAAAAATTGGCCAAAAACGTTAATTTCTTCATCCTGAAATCAGCAGTTTCCTACAGGGTCGGGGGGGGGGTCAGCAAAAACTGTCCTCTCATAACGAGTTCGGTTCTACGCATGCGCAAACGACGTCATAACCTGATTTAGTTTAAATAATTGAAAAAGCGACACAATTCCGTCAACGTCATCTTAGCTCAGTTGCTAAGAGCGCGGCCTCATTATCTAAAGATTTTGGGTTCGAATCGTGGTGTGAGATGTCTTTCTTTTTTTTTTTTTGATTTTTTAAAATATAATATTGAAGCAGGGTTATTTAAGCCATTTTTCACGTAACATTTGTTTTTCTGTTTCGCGTTTGCCTTACATTAGTTTTTTTTACTTCGCTTATTCTTAGGTTTTCATTAATACCCCTCACCCCCGTTGACCACACACACCCCAAAACACCCGGGCAACGCCGGGTACCCCCCGCTAGTCTATATATATATAAGGCAAAGTGTGTGACCATTTCGTGTATGTCTCGCAAAGGCTTCTTTCCCACATGCTCCCGGGTTCGTTACTATCGCTTACAACTGTTTATATAGGCCCTAGATAATATCAAGGATTTGGGAAAGCGCATAGCGTATAGATTTATTTACGTTGACTTTTACAAAATTATTGCTATTTTGGCTTCTCGCGTGTTGGTTGGGCTTTTTTGTATAAAAAGTGAAACTAATTCAAAGTTAACAATGTTCTCGGCATCGCGCCGGGAAACGTCCAGAAGCAATCAACTTTGATCAATGTGGGGACAAACTCCTCTCATATCAGACAATTGCTAATCAATCTGGACAATGGGGAGCTGCTTTCTTCCTCCCCAACATCTGTTGGGGAAAAAACCAGTGAAAGTTGGGTAAACAAACCCAAGTTAACTGAGTGACTTTTATTGCTGCCACCTGTCAATAGTTAAATAAGTAAATTCATACGTGTTTCCCTTGTATGTCTCCGTGGCCCAGTGGTTAACGTCGTATGTCTTTTTTTCACACTTAAATTCCCAACTTTGCCTCAAGGGTTTGGGTTCGATCCTCATACTCACCTACAAAAACTTTATTTTTTATTCTAGCATTTTAGGACAGTTGACCAATTTATTTTTTATGGGAGATTATGTGTCTTTTTTTCTTTTCTTTTTTTTAAGGAAAGATCTTTTTTGATCCTTATGTAGTCTACCGAGGAGTTTTTACCACTCAGACTTAGCGTTATTGTTAGGGCTAAAGAAGGTTTTAGGAAGAGGTTTGCCACTCCTACCTATCTTCCTACCTATCTGAATTAAGGGAGCTTATTTTTTGTTGTTAAGGTGTTTGACACGTATTGTGAGACTTTACAAAGTACGACGAACAGACAAAAATAAATGTTATTTAAAACAAGTGATGTCACTCTAACAGAAAACGTGATGTTTGGAAAAGTATCAAGTATTTTTTGACCATCTATTTAAATATAAAAAAAGAACTTTTACTTAAGCTGACAAATAATTCACAAATTTTAAATGTGATTTTTTTTAATTACATCTCATGCCTTTTTCTACTGTTTTTATTTCTCAGCTTTGCTAGAAACTGAGCACCACCTACAAATATTTAAATATGGATTTTGCATTTTTTTTTCTTTTTTGATAATCGGGTAGATTAGTTTCCATATGATAATAATCCGCTGAAAACATTGTAAAAAAGATGAAAATTAAAAGAAAATTTAGAGGGGGTGTACCACTCGTACACATGAACAAAAAAAAATCATATTTCACATTGTCGGCTATTCAAAGCAAAACACAATATTTTAAAAATCGATCTGGAATAAAAATCAACAACAAAAAAACGTTTGTTGTTTACAGTTGTATTATCGCTGCTGATGCTATTACTAATACTACAAGACAGTTTACACTCAAACGCCAAACGATTTTTTTTTCCCGGGTATCATGATTTGAAATTGCTAGCTACCACAAGAGAAAACAACGTACAATTGTACTTTTAATGGATAAAAATAGTAAAAAGATTGTTTTATTTAACAGTGGGTGTCCGAAGAAAACTTTTCAAAATTTTCAATACTCGTCATGTTGAAGTCTTTTTTTACCACAACAAAAATAATGAGTGGTCAGAAGTATTTCATACACCTCAAACTATTAAAAGTGACATCTTTTCTGGTTAATTTACAAATTTCATGACAAAATTCTTAATACAAATGTGGTACAAGCATTTACAAATTGGGAAGCGCGGGGGGGGGGGATCATTACAAAACCTTACCAAAAACGCTGTTTTATGGTGTTCACGTTTTTATCGCTTTATTTGCTTAAAACTTTAAAAATATATAATGTACATTAATTATTTATTAATTCTTTTGAAAGTATTGTGGTATTTTGAGGACTTAAAGTGCTTTGGTTTGTAAAATATGATTAAGCAGAAGCTCCTTGAAATCTGATTGTTCAAATCGTTTTATCGTCCATGTGTATTGCTAATATATATAAATATATTTTTCAAAGCTTTTATTTTTAAAGATTTATTTAGATATTCAGTCTATGGGGAGTGTCACTGCTTGGTGTACTCTTTTGTCATATCAGCGGGGCCACAAATTTGCCAATTGCCACACCATGTAATGAAAACCTCTTTGAAAGCAAACCACCTGTAGGCCTTGAGTGGTAACTCTTGATGCCTTGGGACAGAATGCTGGTAATTAGGTCATTCTTCTACTTTGGTGCTTATTTAGACTATATCGGAGATCAGAGAAGTTTGATTTGATCAATTGGTTGGTCACGTCATACCATAGTTTCTATAAGTTCTTGAAAAAATCAAAATTTTTTTCCCACAAATACTGAAAAGTGTATTTTCTATCCAGTAGTATTTTCAAAAATTTTCTTTTAGGAGTAATATGTTCTAAGAATAATATTCCTACTTTGCTGAAATTTCCTTCTGAGACCAATGCATTTTAGGGACATAAAATAATCATCCTACCCATAGAATTATATTTGACAACTTTATTCGCCATTAAATAATCTATAGATGGTTGATATACCGTAACAGAACAAAACCAGACCACTCTTTCTTAATTTGACGGATTACAAAATCAACTTCACAATCTAGTGGGAGATAATCTCTTCGCTTTCCTACAACCCCTTTCTTACAGAAAAGACATTGCTAGTTATTCTCTGCACCTTCGTTGCTTCTTTGGTAGATGCTCGACTGAGCTCTAATCTTGGGCCCTTTATCCTTGAATAAAACATTGCAGCAAGTATTTGTCTAGCTACCACTTGCAAAGCACTTGCTTTTTTGTCTGTATACCTAACACGAAATGAAACTTTCATGAAGTTTCTTTCCAAGAACTTCTCACCTGTGAAACATTATTGGAGAACTGCTTCCCTACAGATTACAACATGGTCATTTTTGAGCCCAATACCTGTCAAGATGTTTTAATCAAATTTTGTTCATTTCATTCATCATTTACAATCCTCTCATAATACTGTTTCGTCATCCAATTTATATCCCTAACCCTTATGCTCAAGTGGATTTTGACCTTGATAAGTGGTGAAACATTAGTATATTAAAAAAAATGTGTTTCTTTTATGTATGATCTTAAACTACAGAGTTTGCATAGGCTTGAAAAGACCTTATTTCTATTATTACCTTGAAAATAGTATGTCCAGTAAAAATTTGTATCAGAATATTAAAAATAAAAGAGATAAATACTATGAAAACATATCTTTTAGATATTAAAAATGAATACATTCTACTGAAATGGCATTGTATTATTTTTTTTTTTGGATATTGTTGATACAAGAGTTACGTCCTTTATCACGAAACTACCCAATGTTGTTCATATACTTTACGGATGATAGCCAAAGTGAAATTAAAAAGTAAAACGAATTCAGTGCAGAGCAATTAACAATGCGGAAAACAACAAGATTTAATCTTGCTTGGGTGAGGCAATGTAAATATGAGCTAAAAATGATTCAAAATCACTAAATGACAAAGTAGAGTCATGTAATGGTGAGTTTAAGCAGTTAATAGTTGACCAGTTTTCTTGTGTATTACTGTAGAGGATTTTGTGTAAATAATTGTAACTTTTAAAACTACTTTATGGAATAAAGAGATAAATGAAAGTGACTTTTCCTGCTGTCAGTTACTAAGTTTTTTGGTTTATTATATCATTTTTTATCAACTTTTGTTTTGAAAACTGGAATTTTGTCTGGAGAAGGCCCTGAAAAGCCTTGGACAGAAAATTTGTAGTGAACTAATTCTGGTAGTCAGGGTCCATTTTGGGATATTTATGGAATATTGTCATTGCTTAGTAGCCTTTACTCTCTGGGTCACTGTAATCTGGCATGGACCATATCGATGGGTTAAATAGAACTAGTGTGTACAGTATATATATCTACACAAAACATGCTTCTAAAAAAAAAAAAAAAAAATCAGTATACAGATTATCCATATGCAAAACACATTTGTGACAAAATCACATAATATAACTTAATGAGGATTGATACACTGCAAATCCCAACTAACCAAATTTAAATGATGAATAAATGTGATAGAAATTATCAGATGAAATAACATTCTATCTTTATTGACAAGACAATAAAAAAAAAATAAAAGGTTGCTAAAGATTTACAGTTCAGTCTCCCAAGAACTTAGGTAAAAGAGTTGCTTTATGTATAAAGAAAATTTTAATTCCAACTGTCTGTTTGCATATTAGAGCATGCATAAATAGGATAGGCATAGTACGTATGCATGTATATTACCATACCTGTTTCATTAATGAGAGTATTATGAAGCTTTGTCTTTCCTAAATATAGAGAGAAGTCTTATCTGTCATTTCAGAAATATTTTCATTCACAAAAGTCTACAATAACAAAGAAAGAAAAGGATTTACAAAAATCCAGAAAGTCCCAGAACTTCCAAAAAAGATCGAGAGCGTGCTAGAATATCTTAATACTGGGTGGCACTCTCTATAAAAGTGGTTATTGCGCTAACTCAGCAATTATTGGTTTGTCGATATGGTGATTCCAGGGTTATAAATCCAGATGAAAGAATTTTCTTTAAAACCTTCTAGTAACAAAAAGTAAATTCTTTTAAAATATTTCTGACCAAAGATACCATGAATTTAAAATTGTAATTTTTCATGTGAGTAATTAAACTTCTTAGCATACTCTCTCTCCTAATACTCTCATCCATTTCCATGCCACTTAGTTTACCAACTACATTATCATCTTTAGTACATTTTTTTTTTGTTTTTCGTTTGTTAAATTTTTTTTGTTGCGATTATATTTAAAGTTATTTCTTTGTTGTCTACATTTAATTTCTTACTTTTTTAAACTTTTAACCATGTAACAATATGTATATATGAGCTCATTTGTAGGTGTGTGCTATTTTCTTGGGGTCTTTCAGCCCTAAAGGGTCTAGGTTAAATTGTGACATGCATGTGTTGAATTTGGAAGAAAACACTGTATGAGTTTTATACTACTAAGACGATATGGAAGTGACTATGGTTGTGCTATGGTTGGTTGAAATAGACTGCTGAGTTGAACTTCTGTATACTACAGTTGATACATAAAACATTTGCTGACACTTTTAAAATCCTTTTTCCAAAAGGACTGGATTCAATGTTGATATCCAATAAAACAAACAGTCAGTTTTTTAACTGTTAATTTTATTAAGTAAGATTAAGTTTAAATTTAAAAATAGAAATTGACTCCTTGTTTTTTTAAATTTTGATTTTATTATAAAATGACAGTCCTTTTCCAAATTTTAAGATGTAAAGATTTAAACCATATTTACCTTATTTCCTGGAGTGTATTTTTGTATTCTCTTGCTGGTTACTTGTAATTGACAGTTTGTTGTTTCTTTATTGTATACAGATTACAGATCCCATTGCTATCCTCTGCAAGGTAATGACTTTTTAGATATTTTTGCTGTTGTAATGCTTAATGTTGTAACATCACTACTGCACATATTTTGATTTTAGTTCATTTTGGAAAATTACATTCATTTTAAAAGAATGATCATAAAAGCTGATCCATTCCAAGTTATTACTTGGAAGATTTTTGTTCATTATTGAAATAAATCATTTTTGTAATATATATTATCAACAGGAATTGTTAATCATCTCCCAACTCACATATCCATTTAAATGTTTGTTTAAAGATCTTCATATGTTGTTTGAAATTTCTTTTCATGGATTAAATCTGGTTTTCATAAATAAAGTTCTATAATAAACGTTTAAATCTTTTTTTTTTTTAAATTTTGAAAATTGAACTATCTTTAAAGTCCTAAATTGAGCAAAATCTATTTGATGAGTCTATTTTTATTTTGTTCAATTACTTCCGAATATACATTATATACTAAGCAAAGTAATACTTAAAAAAACATATGCAAAAAAACTGGCTTTAAAAAATATGTATCAAATGTACAATGACTACTATATGAGCCATATTTCAGATACATAAGCTATTATTGATTTAAAATTATCTGAACTGTTTTGATGTTAACATGGATGTTTAATGTCTTCAAGAATTTTGCATTTATTCTATCTATAATATATAAGGCATGTGAGACCTCTACCTTTTTTTTTTATAAATCAGAAAAAGAAGTTTTTTTTCTTTAAATTTAAAGACTGATTTCTGCTGAATCGCTGAAGCTTTTATCCTATTTAATACATTTTAGATATTTATTCAATTACTTTTCAAAAACATCTAAAACTATTGATTATAGAGAATAAAATGATTCAATAAAATAAATAATGGAGAACAATTATGAAAATCTTTGAAATAATGCTAATAATTCTCATCGTTATAATCAATTTTGTTTCAACAATGAACATCTGTTTTGTAAGATTTAACGTTGACACTAGTTTTTGCAAATTCAATTCTCAAAAACAAAAATCCTCTGACCCCAATTATTGCTTCAGTGCTTTTATTTTTAGGGCGTTCCATTGTGATACTTTTAGTCTCTTTCTGATCTTATAACAAATTCCTAACACACACACACATTATAATGCTCGGTTAGAAATACTTTTGTTATTAGGAAATGAAATATAAAAACACATTAGAAATCACTGCAATTCCTCATTTATTAAATCTCATTGGTTGGATTGGATTTTGTGTCATTAAATATGTGCTTTTATTGCTTTCTTTTCTCATTATGAGATTGGGTATTTTCTTCCACATCTGTCACCTTTTTCAATTAAACATGAAATTATGAAAATCACAGGGATCTTAATTATGGAGCAAAAGGTTTCTCCCAACTTTCAAGTTCACCATTTTCCCGTTTTTTTTTTTTTTAATAGAATGATTTTAATTTGCGGGAAAAACTAGTAACTTTGTGACACTTAAAAAGATTTTAAATTTAAAATGAAACCGCTTTCAAAAAAGAATGTGTCATTTAGTGAAAGTTTAACATATATGAAACAATTGTAAAATAATGAATTACTAAAAATGGGTTGACATAACCTTAGATTGCCACTTGAGTTTATAATTTGACAGGAGTGCATTCAATATAGACACTTGAAAATTACTTAGTGACACCTACTCTAGCATTTATTGGCATGTTGCTCAGTGATGCTATCTAAACAATTCTGTTTGATATCGGACCAGGGTAACTGATCCTCTTGACTAGAATTGCCCTCCGCCTATCAATGCAACAAGAGGGCAGCAATTACGTACTTGTATTTAATCAAATACAAGTCTAATATGAATTCAATTGAAATTACTTTACTCATGCCACTTTTTTCCTATCTAGCAATGTAATATTTTACCCCCCCCTTCCCAAACAGAGTTCAAATGATTAAACTTATGGATGTTTTTATGGCAATCTCTTCAGACAAGGCATGAAGTCCCTTAATCTAAGAAACTAAAAAATAAGTATACTATTTCAAGGTCTAAAACCAACCTATGATAAGTGACCTGAATAGGTTCTGATCTAGAAAACATCAATTTTTTTCTCCATTTGTTACATTGCTCATGGAATGTGAGGACTAAAGGATAAAATAAAGGCAGCGAGAGTTATAAAGCTGCCGAAAGTCAACCCAAATTTTACTCTAACACTAAAGCCATCATTATTCCATGCGTGTGTTATTGTTACCACATTTGAGCTGGTGCACCAATCGCTAACCTCTCCTGGATGGACAAAAGGCAAATAAGCATTTTCAATCAAATAAGTCTCACACTGTCTGCTAAGTTCCAACCCTTGTCACATCACTGCATGTGCTTGTTTTACAGGTACTTCCATTGAATATTCTGTGACAAATTTAATGCAATTTTATTGCCTAAGTAAGAATACCTCCAAACACTCTGATAGACAAATTCCCATCCTTTTACTGTAGAGTTGTCAAAAATTTTTAGTATCTTTTTTCCTCAAACTGCTTGCCTTTTGGTATAACCTCTCCGCCTCTTTTCCCAGATTGTACCAAGTGGCAAAAATTTCAATGTAACAAACAAGCATCTTGCTACCTAACTCTTAACCAAGTTGTTCCTACCTATAAATCTGACCCCTGACATGCTTCAGTCGATGTACGCTTTCTTTAAGATGGACAAAAAGTAAAGAAATTCTTTTTTCCTGAACATAAATTTTTCTTGATTCAACTAGTCTTAAGCTGTGTTAAAAACTAAGGTTAAACAAAACGAGTCACATGCTATGGTAACCCCCTTGCAAGAAAAGCAAAAATATTGCCACCCTTATGGCAGTCTATGAAGATGGGGCATCCTTTATACCAGGGTTGCAGAGAAGAAATCTGAGGTTTTACCGTCTTATGGCGAGATCGGTTCTACGCATGCGTCAGATGACGTCATGACCTGATTTAGTTTAAATAGTTGAAGAACTGACTAAATTTCATGTATGTTGTGTTAGCTCAGTTGGTTAGAGCGTTGGTTCATTATCTAAACGTTTTGGGTTCGAATCGTGGTGTGAGATGTCTTTTTTTTTTTTTTTCGATTTTTTAAATTTAAATATTGAACCAGTGTTATTTAAGCCATTTTTCACGTAACATTCGTTTTTCTGTTTTTTTTTTTTACTTCACTTATTCTTAGGTTTTCATTACCCCCCCCCCCCCATACCGACCACACACACCCAAAAACACCCAGGTACCCACCGATTTTTTAAATTTTAATATCGAAACCGGCTTATTTAAGCCATTTTTCACATGTTTTTTTTTGTTTTTTTTGGTTTTAACGTTCGTTTTTCTGTTTTCTTTTGTTTTTGTTCCCCCCCCCCCCCCGTTTATTTTTCAGATAAGTTTTAACGTTCATTTTTCAGTTTTCTTTTTTTTACTTCGCTTATTCTTTTATTGACAATCGCACATACCTCCAAACACCCCCCCCCCCCCGCTAGTCTATATATATATATATATATATAAAAGGCAAATGCGGTGTGCGCGCATTTTTGTATGTCTCGAAAAGGCTTTTTTCACAGACGGTTCCAGAGGGGGGGGGTTTACTATCGCTTAGAAGTGTTTATATACCCCCTAGATAATAATATCTAGGATTCGGGAACGCAGGTTGAGTCTAAATTTATTTACATCGACTTTTACAAAATTATTGCTATTTTGGCTTCTCACATGTTGATTCGGCTTTTTCGTATAAAAAGCGAAACTAATTCACAGCTAAGACATGGTTCTTGGCAATCACGCCGGGAACGTAGTATTCAGCTTTAATGTGAGCAAATTCCTTATATCAGACGATTGCTATTCAATTTCGACAATCCTCTTTTGATGGGGAGCTGGTTCCTCCCCAACATCTTGGAGAAACAAAACCAGCCAAAGTTGAGTAACCCCCCCCCCCCCCCCGCAGTAAATGTTAACTCCGTTATTTCTATTTGACCTCATTAATGAGGTCAAATAAAAGTAATGAGTTAACTTTATTGCGGGCACCTGTCAATTCAAACATCATTCCGTTACTATTTCTTGGTCAGCGAACGGTTAACGTAGCACTTTTTTTTTTTTTTTCACACTTTATTATTTTCCAACTGCGCCTCAAGGCTTCGACTTCAATTCTTCCTACTTACCTACCAAAACGATTTTTTTATTATTCTTTTGTTTTGATTTATCCAAAACCACACACCTCCAAACCCCCCCCCCCCCCGCTAGTGATTATTATAAAAGATGGTTGTTGAATATAAGTTTTTCTCAGCTGTTTAAATATTTTAAATGATAACTGTATAAAAGGACCCATAAACAAAGCCCAGCTCTTGGTCTTATGAAAATGGGGTTCCATTGTATAATCTATGGTAACCTACTCAGGAGAATAAAAACAAAGTTTTGATGTAAAAACCAATGGAAAATGTGATTATTGGTCATCTTGCCATGTCGTGTCAATGAGAGGATCACTGTTGACAGATGTCTCTCTGCAATGTCATCTGTGACCCAAAAATATTTAAAGACCTATGGTGATGAAGAAGTGGCGAGGTGTGTTTATACAACTTGTTGGAAGCGCATGCGTACAATTCTTCACGTAGCTGACAGAAATTTAAAGTATGTTTTTCTACCGCCTGTGCTACAGACCATGCAAATCTGCAACGGGTTTAAATAACCATCTATGAAGTCATGGGCAAGAAAAGGATGATAATGAAAGAAAGAAAAAAAAAAGTGGAATTCTACATTTTTTTTTTTTTTTTTTAGAATGCCGAATCACTAGAGCTTTTACATTCTTATTTCCCCATTTGAATTGATTTTTTTTTCATTCTTCCTCTCTCTCGCTTTATCTTTCTTTCTCTTTTCCTATTTTTTTCTCTCCTTCTTCCTACTATGTTTTCTTTTACCTTCTTTTACCTCCCTTTCCCTCCCCTTGTTCAGAAAATGCACACTTCAGTACCTCCCAGGTTCATTCCTTTTAATGTACTGCTTATTTCTGTCCATTTTTCTTTTTCTATTTCTTATGACTAAAATTTCTTTTCTTGTATTTAATATTTGTCAAACCAAACAAGTTGACACTCTAGCTAGTCTACAATGGCACACAAATATTCGTTTAAATTTATCAAAGTTGTTTTTTTTATCCCTAAGTTCATTGAGTATCCTTTCAACTTTTCAATACCTTTTTATCTTTATCCATCTCTTGGAACAAAATATGATATCAAGTGAAGGATTGTATTTACTTATTGAGCACTGATAGTACATTGGTCTGTCTGAACAATGCAGACCTTGAACCCATGAGAAACGAGGTAATTGTGGTTGTTTGCATTCACACCACCACCACCAATCCACATTGTGTAATAGCCGTTTTGTTGACCTCTTTGCTTGCTCAAGAAAAAAAAATCTAATGTACTGAAAGTTTACTGGTCATCACTTATCAAATAAGGTATACTCGACTTGTTTTGGGCAAGGCGAAACTAAAAACAAAAAACAAAAAAAACGTTACTACAAAATGGAAATAGATTCATCCATCTTCTGTTTATGAAACCGGTCATGCTAATGCATATGTTTTTATCCCCCCCCCTATATATATATGTGTGTATGTATATATATATATATATATATATATATATATATGTATATATATATATATATATATAATTTTTTTAGGCATCCATGTAGTCTTTACAGACAATAGATACTCCATGCAAGGATGTCTGCATGGATAGTCTATTGTGAAGCAAAGGTTGCACACTGCCAAACACCTAAGCTTTCATTGCTTTAGTCTAGTGCTTAGGAAACTTGAAACGATGCCACATCACATGGTATCTTGTATTCTCAAATGATCACTCATTTAGCATTGATAAGGCTAAACTTTGCTTAACTTCATTGAACTGGTGTGTCAACATGATTTTGCCATATACTGTATTTGCGTGATATAAAGTGTATGTGAACCCAATCACTCATCTAAAAAAAAAAAAAAGTAGTTCAAATCCCATTTGTTTGTGCATTGATAGTCACAAAAAAGCTATGGACCTGCAGTTCTCTCTTGAAAAAAAAAAAAAAAAAAAAAAAAAGCAAAGAATAAATTCAAACTTCAATCTCTCACAGCAAGAACTCCTCTCATTACCACAACTTCATAGCACTTTACTACCTTTGTGTGCTTAACATTGTTAAACAGAATTTGCTAAACAGTTTCTTCCAATAACTTCACAATTGTGCAACGTGTTACCATATAATTGCAGCATAATGCTCTTCAAATCCAATATCAACAAATACTTGTTATAAACCACACCCCCATAAGTATTAAAATTTTCTTCATTCCATTCATCATTTTTAATCCTCAATAATATCGTTCAACTGACAATCTACTCCATCTCATTAAACTTTAATTTCTTACAGATATGGATTGATGAGATTGTCACTTGAATGATATTATTGAGGGCTAGCCGGAGGCACCTGGTCTTGCCCGGTCGTAAAATACACTTAAATATATTTTAATCCTTGCAACTTTTGTATTTATTATTACAGAACCAATTATCTATTGTATATTATATTGTACCTCATACATAGTACTGATTTCAACAGATTACTAAAAACTTTAGTGCCATCAGCTAGAATCAAAACCAAAACATTTAGCACTCCAACCGCGTTCCCTACCATTTGAGCTATCAACAGATGAGAAAGATTTAAAATTAAACAACTTCAAGCTATGAATGAATTTGCACATATGCAAAAGTAATAGAAATATGTCAACAAATTGAAATGAACATCTTGCATTTCAACTTGCCCACATGTTTCTGTACATGTTATTTGTCAATCCAAACAAGGATTTTACTCATTATAAACCATCCTTGTTATATGATTAGTCCTATAATTTTAGTGTTATTTGACTAGTAGTTTATTAGTTAAGTATTTTCACATCTACTGTTTTATTTATATAGATTAAAAATGATTAATGGAATGAACAAAATTTATGAGCATGGTTTATAATAAGTATTTATTGAAAATGGATTTGAAAATGATCGTATTGTATGTAGGGAAGTAATCCCATGGTAACATGTTTCACAAATAAGTTCTCGAGTAATCACTTAATTTGCCTACAATCCAAAAGTGCCATCTTTCTATTTAGTAAAGGAGATTTATCAATAAAAAAAATATAAGGTTTTTATTTAATTTGAATATTTAATACCCCTCCCCCCAAAAAAAAACAAATAGAATAAAATAAAAATGGCAAATGGGGGAAATTTCAACTTTTCTGGCCATTGGAAATTAATTTTCAAATGTTTTGATTAGCTGTACCTTCCTAGTGTTGTTCGGGTGGAGACATTTTAGTTAGATAAAAATAAACAAAAAGTGTTTGTAATTTTTTTCTTAAATATGGTTTTTAAAATTGTTTCTGTTTTACTCTTATTTTATTTTTAATTTTAATAAATATTAAATTAATAGTGAATAAAAAATAATTCATCAAAATTATGTATAGGTGTTAGGTACGGGCAAAATGAATGCTGATGCTCAAAATGTATAAACATTTTGACCCACCCCCTTTACTTAAAAAATCACCAAAAATCAGGAAATTAACCAATTTTAATGAAAGTTTCAGTATTTATCAAATGATGATCGCGGAATATAATGAACTAATTATTTTTATTTAAATCCGAGTGGAAATGTATTTTTTTTTTTTTAAACAAAAAATACCTTTACTAAAGTTATAGTTTTCAGTAGTAAATAAAAAACGCAAGAGTTTATTTCTGCTTTTTTGATATAAATAAAGCATCGTAATTTGTAACAATAAAAATAAAATAAAATAATTTTTATAGGAACATTACTAAAAAAGCCCCTAAATCTGTATTAATGAATTCTATATAACTCGAAGAAAAATGAATTTCTCGAACTACCGATATTACCATTGAATTAAGCATTGCTTATTTAATATTTTCACACAAAAAAATTATAATTGCAAAGAATATTTCTATTTTTCTTTTTTTTTTTTTTTTTTTTTTTGAATTACGGGTTTCGCATAATTTTTATATGCAAGATTTTAATAATTTTCTTGCTCGCAACAATGTGAAACTTTCAGCATAACATTTTTTATATAATATTGAACAAGAATTAAGAAAAAAAATTAACTTAAAAATAGAAAAATAAAACATAGAAAAATAATTAAATTAAAAAATGCAAAAGTTAATACAAATGTTCAAAAAAGGAATGTACGGATGCGCGACTGGGGGGGGGGAAACTTCCTCCCTTTTAATTACATGACGTCATTTTCAGTCTTTTGACTGCCTGATATTTTGGACCTTCGTAATTTTCGTGTTTACAAAATTTTAGTTTGTTGCGTTTTGTGAATGCCAAAATCACTTGGTTTTGGACTAATTAATTTATGTTTTGTACAAATAAGGTGTTTTTTTTTTTTATTTAATTCAATATCTTAGGACTTTACTTTACTAATTATCTTTGAAAGAGACCCAGAAAACTAATACTTATCTTTTAAAGGATTTTTTACTTAACTTCAAAATTTAGCTGAATTTGGTAGCTCGCCTTGAAAACATTTTCATAACTTTTTTTTTTTTTTTTCACGTGTACAAATATTTTTTTCCTTTTTGGAAATTAAGTTTAGTCCTTTATCTTTCAAATACAATCAAAAAGTAGTCGGAAACCTACAAAAAAATTATGATAAATCGGCTTTCAAAACTAGGTCCCTCATTTTTGTCCCTACCTAATAGGTGTAATATACAAACATTACGATGGTCATGAGGAATGCTCATCCTCGTGGACAAAGTGTTGCAGAAGTTTGGATTTCTTGAACCACAAAATGGTCAGCAGAAATGGCACAAGACTATACAGAATAGAGTTTGGAGACAAAATGATCTGCTGTAGTGAGCTTGCGAAATATTAAAAAAAATGTTTGGCAAGGGAAAAGTCATGTTAAATCAATAGATATAAACAAGGAAGGACGATATTAGATACTTTTATGAATAGAAGATTTACATTTTTATTTTTTAGCCTTTCGAAAAATGAAAAACGTTAGTGATTCAAACTCCTTATTTTTATGTGTGTATTCGTTTCTTTGATTACTCCTGAAGTATTTTGATTCCACCTAAAAAAAAAAACAACACCCTTCTGTGCATCAATCAGTTTGTGATCTTTTATTTTGTTTTGAATTTAAATTTATTACATGTTCTATTGTATTGTAATAGTGTTGAAGTTTGTTTTTATTTTCATAAGCATTCTTTTCATTTCACAACTGCTTTTAATAGTTTTTTTTATTTAGTATTTTTTTTTCTTTTTAATTAAGTTCACTAATCTGAAATGATTTCATTAACATTTATAAAAATAGACATAAGTTTTGTATCACTTTTATGTTCTTCTGTTAAGATTAAAATCAAGATATAAACCCTGTGTATCGCTTTATTGCAGATCAAGATTTTTTTAATTCTGAAATTGCTATGAAATGCAGAGAAGTGAAATTTGGTACATTGGAAGAGCATAACAAGGTGTCTTATTTCCCTGATTTTTGTGGAATTTGAACAAATATTTTGAAAATTATGCTATTTTTTCTTTTTTCTATTAATTTTAAATGTGTATCACTTTATTGCAAGTGTCTAAAAATGTATATTTTCGGTAATAAAACAATATTCTAACTTCATATTTCTATTTATATGAAATAAAGAACATATCCAGTAACAATATTAACCAAAAACAAGAACGAATTTCACATTATTTTGTTTAAGGAAATAGTTATTTATCAACATAACTCCCATGCTTCAAAATCACTTTGAATAGCCTCTTGTCAACTGATGATGTTAATCGTCGGATTTGAGATGATGTGATGCTATAGGAAACTTCCAAAATCTTCTTCCAAATTTCATTCTTCGACAAAAATTGAACACCTTCATAAACTTTCATCTTTATTATTGACCAGAGCTGCTCAGTTGGGTTTATATCTGAAAAACAAGGTGGTTATGTCATCCAATTTTCTTCTCTAATGACTTTAGGTAGGATGTTGTGGTGGCACGCTAATGGAAGGTCATCAAGCCATGGTGACAAATGCTCATTTAAAAATAAAATATAAGACTGGCTTGTCAATTTGACACCTTCTGGCACTCGAAATGGTCCAATAAGTTTATTGCAGATTATTCCAGTCCAAAACATGACACCTCTACCTTAATGTTGATGACGGAATGAATGAAGGGTAGCAAATATAAAAGGACTTCAAACTTTGGTCCACCTATCTGATCCATTAAGGGTTGTTCTGGCCTTATCGGTGAAAAGAACGTTTTCAAAGCTGGTTTTTATGTATTTCTGAGCCCAAGCTAAATGTTTTTCCTTATGAGTCTGGTTTAAAACAGATCTTTCTATGGGTTTAATGCTTCTTGCAATTTCATTTAAGACATTGCAGCATGTCTTTCTGGACAAGAAAGGTCCAGCCTTGTCAAATAAAGCAGCACTGTTGCTGCCCAGCTGCTTGATAAGTTGACGGCAAATTTTTCTAACATCATGAGCAGAAACTGACTTTGTGTTTTTGTCCTTACTTGGTTTGATGTTTGGATTTTCAACGAATGAAGACAATGTTCTTCAATCTCTTCCAAGCTCCTTGGCTAGATCTATTAGTGATAAACCTTTTGCAAGGCTTGCAACAACGCGTTCCTTTTCACTAGCTGTCAATCAACCATTTTTATGCATTTTGGTAGACCTGCAATAAAGTGATAGACACTTAAAATTACCAGAAAATAGAAATAGGTCGACTTAATTATTATTTCTATTTTGATTAATTATTTACAACATGTCATTATTCATTACATTCATAAAGATATTTCACTTGGTCAATTATTCATTACATTCATAAAGATATTTCACTTGGTCAAAGCCTGCATTTTAAATGCTACACTAAAAATTGACTTCTGGGTCAATAGCACCTAAGATGGAAAATTTTCTATTTTCTAACAAAATTTGAATGGTCATAATTTAATGTCTAATTGTTCTACTAAAATAAATTTGGTATCATTGTTTATGTTTTGAAAAAAAATATGCTACCATATAAAAATATTTTATAATAAAAATAAACTTTTGGTTTGGGATACGTACAAGTACTATTTTTATAATACGGAGACAAACTTTCCTTTTAACTTTTATGTTTTTGCTGCCATTTTCAAGTTTTGATTAGAATTTTTTATCTAAAAGTTAAACCATTCCTGATTAGCTTTTCCAAACTGTTTTTACTAACATTTGAAAAATGGACAATTTGGGAAACTTTTTAAATGCTGAACTTTTTTTTTTAATTTCCACGCGTGTAGTTTAATGTAGCTTTTATCATTTGCTCTTGGGATTCAAATTTCTCAGAATCCATTATTTGAATTTTCCAAGGAATTAAAATTATTTATTTAAAATTTAAAAACTCTCTGTAAAGATTCATTTAGAACAAATGTGACTAAGTCTTGCTAGCAACATTTTAAAAATTGTAAATTTGGGATATCTGTTACTTCACAGCACTGTCTCTCAGACATTCATGTTTCTTTAATCTGGCCAAAATACTTTACAGGAAGATCAATCATGTTGTTTGAAACTTCAATGTTCCTTTGACTAAAAATGAAAAGAAGTGAAAATAAAAATCATATAATTTAGAGGTTTTACATTTTTCTTAACTGCCATAACTGTTCGTAACTTAGTACAACTAGGTCGGACCACATTCTTACTGCTGCTTATCTACACAACTGTTTGATTTATAAGTTGTTTACAGACCAATCTCTAAATACAATTGCTGTATTATTGGATGCTTGTAAATAGTTAATGTGTTGACAAGTGAATACTTCTATTTGTTGGTGATTGGACAACATATTTCAAACAACGTAAATGCTTTTCGTATTTGTCTCTTTTTTATTTTTGATACAAAATCTCATGGTCTAAATCAAAGACTCCGAAAATAGTAGTTCTTAAATGCTAAAAGCAAAATATTATTACTAACGGAAATTTGGTATCTGTCTGAAGATGAAATTATACTATTACTTCTATTATTTAATACTCAATTCATAGTTTTAGTAATATATTATCTCTTCTGTTATCATGACGCTATTCTCTCAGGTATTGCCTCCTCCTTTGGGGAGGGTAGTGTTGTATTTGTTTGTCATGGTTAGAGTGGACCTGGGAGTAATTGTTATTGATATAACTCCACACACCCCAAAGCTTGCATACTTTAAAGTTCAGATGTAGAACCATTGTGGACCTCTGCCTTTGCTACACTAAGCTGATGAAAAAACTTTAAGATGGAGAAGTTTCTGTACTTCAGTAAATTCATGTTGGAATCCTCTTCTCAGTTTCTTTATTGTTTTGAAATAGCACAGGACTAGTTGATGTGGCCTTTTGGCTAGGAGCTAAGTACCAAATTTGTTGCACTTTTTCTTACTCCACACATCTTTCCAATGAAATTATTGTATATACACATATTTATATTCATGAGTAATAAAATGTTTAACCATTTGAGGAAATCTTTAAGTAGGATGGCGCCTTGAATAAATGTGGTATTATTGTTACTGGTGATTCTAGTTTAGAGTAGGATAGATATTTTTTTAGTATTTGTGACCAACAATACCCATTCTCACCTCCTTTTTGAACGGCTTTCTGCCTAATCTGTTGTTAATGTAATTTTGTTTATATTTTGTGCAAATATTGCAAAATTATCTATTCTGATGCTAAATTTCATCTTTTTTATCCTCTGTTAGTGGATGAGAAATCCTTGTAGACTGAGACAATTACTTTTGTTCAAATATAAGTTCTTTTCTTTTTTTTTTTTGCTGGGGGGGGGTATTTTTACCAACATAAACTACCTTGTCTACTTCTGCCCTCGTAGAGATGCAAGGTGTTGAACACAGCAAAGTTTATAAATTGTTTGTGAATTATTGATCATTGCTTTCAGTAATTTATCTGCATCAAGAAGATGCTGGGAGCCTCGTCTGGATTCAATATTGATATCCATTTTGCTTTATTGATATTATTGGCAGCTTTAGTTCAAGCTTGACTTGATGTTTTCAAAAGGTTCTTACTTGTCGGTGTTGTCCATTGTTGATTGAGTTTTACAGTTTATCAATCGTATTAAATGATCAATACATTGTCATATTTGATTTTGACTAATGTACATACTCCAGAGAACTTCTCCACATGCTTGAAAGCAAAATTTCAACTTATCAGTCTTAAGCCAGTCTTTCAGCTGCCAGGAGTGGCATGCCAGTTTTATCCCTTATCAGGTTGGCCTATCTCTTTGATGGCTGTCCTCTTCTTTCTTAAATGAAATTTTCTTTATATGATTTCTTTACATAGCTGGAGTTTTATAAATGATAAACATGTTTAAACTATATTAATTCCTTTTTTTTTAGATTTGACATAAGGTGTATTGAGATTTGGGAAAATCTTTTTCATATATTTTCGGACAGAAATTTGGCTGTTAAGGGTAGAAAGTTCAACGATTTCACATTTGAAAACTCTACCAAACTCTCTCGCCAATTTTGTGTCTAAACACTTGAAATTTTAGATATAGGTTACTTGGACATGGATCTAACTTTATAATTTGATTTGAGCTCAAAACAAATGTTAAGGAGTCATAATCGGGGTCAAAGTTTGAAAAAATTGATCTCTGCGGTCTCTACCAAATTACTCAGCCAATTTTTAGTCTCAACATTTGAAATTTTACGTAAAGTGTATTCAGACATAGGGCAAGCTTTTTAATCATTTTTTTTGCTGAAAATTTGACTTGCAAGGGGTCATGGTTAAAAAAAATTTGACCTTTGTGATCTCTAGCAAACTATTAAGCGAATTTGAAATTTTACATAAAGGGTATTCAGACATGCAGCAAACTTTTTAATCAGTTTTTGGGCAAAAATTTGCCAAGAAGTCAGAGTTGACCTTTGCAGACTCTAAACTCCTTCCCCAATTTTGTGTCTAAACACTTGAAATTTTAGATGTAGATTACTTGGACATGGGTCAAACATTTTAATTTGATTTGAGCCAAAAACAAATGTTAAGGGGCCAATATAAAAAAACAAAAAACAAACAAATTAAAAAAAGAATTCAACCCCTGCGGTCTCTAGCAACTTTTCTCTATGGTAGTTAAGACGGCCTATTATATAGAAAGGCATTACCATACATATGCACTCTTTTTAATATATACATATGCACATAAAGTTATGAACAGTACATAGGGCCCGAGCAAAGCTGGGATGAACTGCTAGTATTAATTAAGCCTCTTTCTGATATCTGCATTTCTGATCTATCTTGCAAAGATCCTCTAAATGGATTAATGAAACTATACTTTCTTGAATTTTTAATTGGCATACATGCAATATGGCATTCCATACGTAATGATGTAATAATTTCTATGAAAAATTATGCAATAATTGGATAGAAATTTAATCAAGAAAGAATTGTAACATTTACTTTAAAATGTAGCTAATTAAAATTGCATGAATACTTTTTAAGAATTTCAAATGCATTTGATGAATTTTCCCTTGATATTCAATAGAGTAGCCTTAAAATAGAATGACAATTACTTATATTTGAAAACATGGCAATTAAGGTGCTCATTTTAATCTGTGCATTCATCGTCGAAAGTGCTATTTCAAAGTGAAGATTAACAATCCCTGGAAAAAAATCACTTAAAAAAAAAAAAAAATTCAAAACTTTTACATCAATCCAATCCAAATTATGTGCCTATATTCAGATTCCATATTACAATCGACAAACTTTCATATGTGCAGTTTATTTTTTAAATATAAAGATTTATTGGAAAAACGAAACAAACTTGAGTGTGATTGACAAAATATAATTTACTCACTGAGATTTGAGGACACTGGAAAAAAAAAATGTAACATTTTTGCATATAATTTAATTTGTTTTATGTTTTTCGTTTTGATTTTTGTTACTTTTGTTTTTGTTTTCATTTTATTTTGTTTCTGCATGATTCAGCATGATTTAGATTTTTGTGATTTGTTTTCGTCCTTTTTTGTTTCAGACTATTTGTGAATGGTAGATTTTCCACATTTTCATTTTCAATTAAGGTATGACTTTTTTTCTCATTTGAAGCTTATTTTTTTTTCGTTGATCTATTTTGAATGCTTGTTATATATAGCCTTTTCAATGGAGGCTTATCATGTCTACTTTTCTTATTGGTTAGGATTGAAGATATTATAAGATTATTACCTGATTTTTAGACTGGTAATTCAGGGATTTGAGATTTCTGCTTTTTTATAAATTGAGAAAAGCGGAATTCCACTTATTTGAATTCAGAAAATACATTTTATTTTTGTTCATAGACTAATTTATGTTTAATCACTACTAGAGCATTGTTTTTAAAAACCTGTTTTTGACGTTTTTATTTTTTTCATCATTTCACTTCTTTTTTTTTTTTTTTTTTTTTCTCTGTTGCTTTATCTCTTTCTGTCTTTAAACTGTACTCACTTGAGAAATTAAGATGGGAGAGGGGGGCAGCCGTGGTTTCCGTGGTAAATTCATGTCAATTTTAGTGTTTGCCATTGGCAACTCATATCTCTGGTAATCGGAACATGTATGTAGAAGGAGTAGGCAAAAATCAGTTTCTAAAAACCTATCAAAATGATAATTTAATATTCTTTTATGAATTTAAAAATTACGAAACATTTTTATCAATCGTATTTATTGCATAACTGTTCTTATATAATATTACATATGAGATTTGAAACATGTAAACAAAATTGCTGTGTATATTTTACACCTGGGGAAACACCTGGTCCATCTGCTTGTTTGTATATATTCAGCCAATGAAAAAATCAAAAACACACAAGTAGATAAAAAAACAAACAAACAAAAACAAAGTAAGTAAATAAATATGTGACTTACAGTTTGTGTTGTCTGGGTGAGTTGGACAATTTCAGAAGCACGTAAGTAAATGTAAAGATTTCTTTTTTTCGTTAGTTGTAATTTTTAAGATTCCTATATCTTCGGCTGCCTTGTATGAAGTGTGAACTATTTTTTAAAATAGCTGAGGTGAACTCTACCTGTGTTTATGAATGTGATCGATTGGATCTAAAATATATACATGTACACACTTTGTAAGAAATGACAAAAACAAGTGTTTCGCCAGTGTTTTCACTTTGAGTGATAGTTTTATATTAATTAATGAAGTGAAAAAAGAAATTTAAAAAAAAAAAACCTGGGAAGTTTCAGAAAAGAAAAAAGTAAGAATAAAAGAAACACCTCTCATGGAAATAGTGAAAGATTTGTTTCTGAATTCATTTCAGATTATGGGAGTAGGATGTCTGACATGCTCTTGGCTTTCTTCCTTTCTCTAAACACTTGAAATGGTTTTGTCTGGCATGTTTCTTTTTTTTTCCGTTTCTTTTTTTTCTGTTTCTTTTTTTTTGTTTCTTTTTTTTTTCGTTTCTTTTTTTTTCGTTTCTTTTTTTTTTTGTTTCTTTTTTTTGTTTCTTTTTTTGTTTCCTTTTTTGTTTCTTTTTTTGTTTCTTTTTTTTTCGTTTCTTTTTTTTCGTTTCTTTTTTTTTCCGTTTCTATTTTTTTGTTTCTTTCTGTTTCTTTTTTTTGTTTCTTTTTTTTTCGTTTGTTTTCTTTTCTATTTTTTCGTTTTTTTTTTCTTTTGTGTTTTTTTCCTTATCTGTGTTTTTTTCCTTATCTGTGTTTTTTTCCTTATCTGTGTTTTTTTCCTTATCTGTGTTTTTTTCCTTATGTGTTTTTTTCCTTATCTGTTTTTTCTTTTTTTCTTTTCTTTTTTCTTTTTCTTTTTTCCTTTTTTCTTTTTCTTTTTCTTTTTTCCTTTTCTTTTTTCCTTTTCTTTTTTCCTTTTCTTTTTTCCGTTTCTTTTTTTTTCCGTTTCTTTTTTTTTCCGTTTCTGTTTTTTCCGTTTCTGTTTTTTCCGTTTCTGTTTTTTCCGTTTCTGTTTTTTCCGTTTCTGTTTTTTCCGTTTCTGTTTTTCCTCTTTTTTGTTCTCCCCGTTTCCACTCCCCCCCCGTTTCTGATTTCCCCCGTTTGTTTTTTTCCCTTTTTTGTTTTTTCCCTTTTTTGTTTTTTCCCTTTTTTTGTTTTTTCCCTTTTTTTGTTTTTTCCCTTTTTTTGTTTTTTCCCTTTTTTTGTTTTTTCCCTTTTTTTGTTTTTTCCCTTTTTTTGTTTTTTTCCCTTTTGTTTTTTCCCTTTGTTTTTTTTCCATTTTTTGTTTTTATCGTTTTTTTTTCTTTTTTTCGTTTTTTGTTTTTTCCCTTTTTTCCCTTTTTTGTTTTTTCCCTTTTTTCCCTTTTTTTGTTTTTTCCCTTTTTTACTTTTTTGTTTTTTCCCTTTTTTACTTTTTTGTTTTTTCCCTTTTTTACTTTTTTGTTTTTTCCCTTTTTTACTTTTTTGTTTTTTCCCATTTTTACTTTTTTGTTTTTTTCCCATTTTTTTATTTTTTTTTATTTTTCCCTTTTTTTGTTTTTCCCTTTTTTTGTTTTTCCTATTTTTTGTTTTACCATTTTTTGTTTTACCATTTTTTGTTTTTCCCATTTTTTGTTTTTTTTTCCCCCATTTTTTTTTTTTCCCATTTTTGTTTTTTTTTCTCCCATTTTTTTTTCTCCCATTTTTGTTTGTTTTTTTTCTCCCATTTTTGTTTTTTTTTCTCCCATTTTTGTTTTGTCCCCATTTCTGTTTTTTTTTTTTTACCTTTTTTTTTGTTTTTTTCCTGTTTTGTGTTTTTTCTTTTCTTTTCCTTTCTTTTCCCTTCTCTTTTTGTCTTTTCTTTTCTTTTCCTTTATTTTTTCTTTTTGTTTTCTCCCTTTTTCTTTTTTCATATTTTTGTGTGTGTGACATTGTTCTTTTATATTTTTTCAATGACTCATCTTAATATAATAGAAAAACTATCAGTTCGGTGACTATAAATAAGATTTTGTAATATATTTTTGCTAAGCTAACTATATAATCTCCCTAATCTCTAGTCTTTGCCCACCATCTTCGTTTACACCTCACCACATATATTTTCAAGAGTATGGCTGCAGCATATTAAGTTAACATCAGAAAATATTACAAAAAGTTGTGACATTTTTTGTTCTCAACTCCAAATCGTAAAATAATAAAACAACTTAAATTTAATAGAAAACATGTAATCTGTTAGGTCACATATCAAGTGTTATTAGTTGATATTTCTTTTTTTTTCTCCTGACAAGTGAATGGATTCCTAAATGCACTTTATATTCAACTTGGTTACAGAAAAGGGGAAGACTAGAAAATTAATTGCATAGAGAGCTTCTAATATCTTTACAAAGCCACAATTTGCTCATGCATGGAATATTTTTGCTATATCTGGGGTAGTGCTTTTTACCACTAGTCAGTTACTTTTAGACACAGTCTGAAAAAGTCTCAAATCTCGTATCTCGCACTATATATATATCTATATGTCCAATATGAAGATAAATTAATGAGAAAGTCTTCAATGAGACTTGCATGCCACCTCTTGGGCATGCCAAACAACCAATTATGTGAACGTATGGTATGGTCAGTATCACCACATTCAGTACAGAACTTGGCTGATGTTGCGTAGCAAGATTTTGAATGAGAATCTGATTCTTCCAGTAACCTTGTCACAACATCGGTTAGTTGGTTCACAGGGACAGTTTTTCTTGATAAAAACTGTAGCTAATTGCAAATGTCTTTGCTGTTAGATTCCAGGCATTCTTTTGACAAATTTCCTAGATCATGACCAGCTTTCAAAAACTCATCAATTCTGCAGAATGATAGTCCTGTGCAAGATATGGTTCATTTTGACTCAAGGAAAATTGTCACATAAATAAAAGGTGGTCAGCTCAGAAAGTTCTTAGAATTTCGCCAGATTAAGTTTGACACAATTGAAAGATAAGACAGTGAAGAATAGAATTGTCTCGATGCTTCTGTGCCAACTTTTCAATGGAATTGATGACCTCTTCTGAAAAGAAATGGCGACCTTGTAGACCATTGGTTGAGATCCCACCCTTTTTCCCCAGCAGTATTGATTTTGTTGAGATAAAGGTTGAAGTCCATGTAGATGGCTTCAGGAACACGATCCTTTGCCTGCCGAATATGTTCCCCTTGAGGATTGGACTTCTCGATACACTGTTAGTCATCAGCATGACAACTGTGATGCTACTCCTTGAGTGGAAGCATGGTGCCTCATCTGTGTAGCTAACGCCGGGGGATTTAACCTCTAGGCCAAGCGAAGCAGGACTGAAACCACCCACTAATTGCTATAAAATGTATGGGCCTTGATTACATTGTATACATCCACTATAGATGTAAGGTGGGTGTATATGTTGTTTGGCTAAATGGTAGATTGAATGCAACGACCGGGAAAAAATGATATAAACCATGGAAAATGTCTTGAAAATTGTATTTTTATGTAGTAAAAATTTGTGTTGAAATATTAAAAATAAAATTGAAATAAATAATATATTTTTTAAGTATTAATAAAAATGCCATTAAAATATTTTTTTAAATATTGAAAATAAAAACAGTGGTCTGTAATTGCATATTAGTATCAGGATACAAAAGTCACGTCCCTTTTTTGTGCGGGATTCAAATCTCTTATTTTTGCTTTTATTTTATTTTATTTTTTGTGGGAGGCACAAGAGAGGAGGAGGAGTAGTGGCAGCCACCATAAATAAAAATGACCGCCTCCTCCCTTAAAAAACAACTTTCTTTATAACGTCAAGGATGAGAGTTCATATTACGAATGTTGTTTTAATTTGAATAAAATAAAATATGCATCAAGTGTGCTTGAAAGCCAAATCACAATATAATAGTAGGAAAATAAACAGATATTTTACTTGTTTGAAATTTATCACAAATATATTTCAGAGGTATACTCCATCTTCAGTGTGTTGTTTTGTTTCTTTTTTTTCCTTTTCTTCTGTCTTGCCATGTTGTAAAGTTGGAGAAAGATGTCTGTTTGTAAAGAACAGCACGTATCTAGCGGTTGTATTTTGAAATGTTTGAACTGTGCGTAGGCAACATGACAATAACGTCAAGGATGAGAGTTCAGAGAGAGCAGTTATATTTGTAGCATTTGTAGTCTGAAAATGTTCTTTTTCTTGTCTCAACTTGAATGGAAAAGAATGAATTTCAACTGACATTTGTTTTACTTGCTGATAATTTAACACCAGATTAAAAAAAAAAAACCCTGTTTACTCATAAATACAAGACAAGGATATTACCCCCCTCTCTTCTTGCTTATCAAGTATTGGCCATCTTTTGTATTTCTATATTTACACTCCCTGTTCCAAATAAAATAACATTTATTTTATTATTGGAATCCTTTAAGATGTATAATTTGTACATTTAATCATTTATTTGCAGACTATAATCCTCATCTTTATATTGGTGTTTCACAACGTTTCGGCCTCTGGTCTTTGTCAGGTGGTTAACCATGTCGGGATAGGAATTACTGAGGATACGCTTAAGAGACTTTATGAAGATGGGGATAACAGTCTGCAGATAAAGATAACATTTGTAATTAATATTTTATTTAGAGATTTATAGACAACTGTGCATACACAATGTTGTTGCTTTTGCAATAAAATCAATCTTGTTTTTACTTTATTATTGTCGCATGAATAAAAATAATTGTTCTTATTGGTTGATTTACAGTCGACTTTATAATTTATTATTGTTGATTTTATATATGCAGACATATCTGTATGTCTTCTATCTGTAAGTAAATTTAAATTTGTTATACCCTAGCACTACATATTTCCTTAGGTGTCGTTGTTGAAATGTGAAACGGGCATTAAGTTGATCACAGCCTTGACAAATTATATCTTAATAGAAGAGGTTATTCCAAAAGCCAGGGAATTTAGCTAAATTGTTAACTACTACAAGCGTAAAGAAAAAGCTCTTGATAGAGGTAATTACAAAGGTTTAAAGTTGATGGATCAGGTTCTGAAAGTGATTAAGAATAATTGGGCAGCAAATAAGAAGTCAGATAAGCATAGACGCAATGCAATTTCGTTTTGTCTGAGCAAAGTACCACTGATGCTATATTTATTCTAGGACAAATGCAAGAGAAGTTCCCTAGTAAGAAGAACCTATACTTTGCTTTTATGGATCTGGAGAAAGCTTTTAACATTATATGTTGTCTGAGTGGCATTGTGTAAATGAGGAGTAAGCAAGTGGTTAGTGAAGATTGTTCAAGCAATACACAAAGTTGTATTAGAATTAGTGATAGGTTTAATATTAAAGTTAGCATGCACCTGTCTTTCGGGTCCATTGTTTATGAATCTGTACATGTGTTGTTCAGAAAAAATACTGTATACTAGTAACTTGGTACTTGGCTGTGAAGCAACGAAAGATTTATTTCTAAAATCAAAAAAATGCTATGGAAAATAAAGGCTGAGTAAATGTCACCAAGACAAAAGTATTGATCATGGTTAAAGAAACTGAAAAAAACTTTTGTAATTTAATCAATTATCTTTATGAACAAATGAATCCTGGGGATTTTTGATTCCAGAATTAAAACTGAGCTTGCAATAAAAATACAATAAATTATTTAATTGTGTTGCTTAGAAATCTGAAATAATTCTCATAATTAAAATCTTTAAGAGTAAATGTCATTAACATTTAAAAATAAAACCTTTGAAGATTTAGAATCTCTTTGCATTCTTTGATATATAAATTGTTTAATTGTTTCATATATATATATATATATATATATATATATATATATATAATGGAGTCTTGTGTTGCGACTACATTATGAGCATTTAACTTATGTATCCCATCACCATCCCACTCCACATGAATTTGATTATACTGGGCCAAGCATTGTGGGGAATAAAATCACACTATCTATTAGACAGAAAATGCTTTTTTGTGACTAGTAGTGGGTGTTTTAGTTAAATTTTATTTTTTTTATTTTTTAGACTAATATTCATACCAGAGCTTTGCAGTCTAGTCTTCTATGCTATTTCACCTTCTTGATTTGTACATTTTTCTAAAGAAGTGGTTTACTGGCATAAACACACATGCATATATATATATATATATATATATATATATATATATATATATATATATATATAAACATTGTTAAAGACAAAACAAGAGTTTCCGTTTTGAAATTTTTCTAATCTTTTTAGTGTGTAGATCGAAAGAATCAATATAAGTTCCATGTGTGATTTGAAGTTGACCGCGTATGCGTCTATGTAAACAGAAATGAAATAAGCTCTAGGGAAACTAGAATGAAAAATAATTAGACATAGGACTGCAACCTGCCGTCTTCTTTATCGCTCTCTATGGTTTATGGTTGGCCATTTTTGAGTCGGCACTAAATTCAAAGTTGTATGTAATTTTCTAATAATTTGTCAAAGGTTTATAGTGTGACAACACGTGTGGCTCCCGACAGACTGCTGACCCCCAACGTCGTGTGTGCCATGGACTTTTTGTCAACTTATCTTCTTATGGCCAGATTGTCATCTTTCTCACTGGTGACTGTTGATGGGGACACACGTGGGTCCACAACTAGAAGAATAAAACAAACAGGAGAAAAACACAAACACTGATTCTTCACATATATATCGGTTGGAATCTGGGTGTGTGTGAAACTGCAGTCTACATGCTGAGGTTCACAATTTTCTTTACTGTCGAGGCTGTCTTCGTTGGTTATTTGATTAATTCATCTCTGGTTGTTCAAGGGCTCTTGGCCTGGTCCAAATCATGATCCGCCTTCAGTGGCGTTCAAACTCCTACTGTCCACCCGTCAACTGTTGCCCGCTGCAAACTCACTACTGACTACCTGGTGTTGCGATATCAAGTCCCCCACCCCGGCTACCCGGAAGCTGCTCTTCCCTCTCTAAACATCTCAGTGATACCCCTGTCAAGTGTCGTTGGCTCTCTTTAGGTTTCTATTGTCCTTTGTTAAATCTAAAGGCTTAATCTAAAAGTACCTACAGATTCATTGTTTGTTACTTCCTCTTTCTTTGTTTATTCTAAGCCATTTCCTATCTCTTGTCTGTTGTCCCCCCTCTTTTCAGCACTTAGTGACCATAGGTCATCTTCATAGTATCACAATAACACTTTGGTAAACCTCAGAGTTCCATGTCTAGTTTGATATTGCATATGAGACTTTTTTTGTGTTCTTTCATCAGGGATTGAACACATAACCTCCAGGTAGAATTCACTCTAGAATATTTTTTGACAAAAGCTTTTATCTACGACTAGCAGGCCACCCGATGTTGCCTAGTCATAAAATATGTATAATATTTATATTTTAATTAATGCAGATTTCTTATTTACTATAAACAGAAATACTGCAGGTATTGAACATAATGTTAAATTTCTTCTTCAAAAAAAAAATCAAAATGGAAAGAAACTGAGACATGAGCATGCGAGTATTATGTTTTTCTAAACAGTTTACTTCTTGTAAGTAAAAAAAAAAAAAAAAAAAATACTTAAGCTGAGATTGAAACCAAAACTTAAAAACGTTAAGTCAAGTACAATAATCATTAAGCCAGCTTGACACAATCTTTAATAAGTGTTTTCAAACCTTCTTACTTAACATAAGGAATCTGTCATGTGAACCATTCATGCATGCACATTCATGAAACAGCAAACAGATAAAAATCTGATGACACTTGTGTACCACTTTTTCAATTTTGACCTCGAAGCAGCCCTTTTTCTGGATGAAAACTGATTAAAAAGTTTTCCACATACCTGAATGCACTATATACAAAATTTGAAATCTGTAGATAAAAAAATTGTTGAGTATATAGGTTGAGAAGTGTCTTCATACACACACATTCTCACTTTTATAGATATCTAGAAAGATGACAAAAGGAATCTGAAGTTAATCTATTATGTAAAGTGCAGTTGTCTGTGTGTATGTTTGTATGCCTGGCTAAAAGTCAAAAGTGATAAAAAGAAATACTGACAAGTTGGTATTTTCTTAGTTGGTGTTGCCCCGGATGAATAATATCTAAAATTTAGAAAAATTTATTCTCTTGAGATCAACTGGGCCAGTGTTTATCGGGGAGGGTCGTTTTTATTACACTATTATTTATTAATTTGGAAAGAAAATGTTGACTCATTCCTAAATGAATTTGTGACATAAACAAGAGTTTTTTGTATGTATATCCAGTTAGTTGGTGGAGGAGGAAGAGGGAAGAAGAAATTTTTTTCTTCTTTTTTTTTCTTTTTTTTTCTTTTTTTTTTTTTTTTTTTTTTTTTTCTTCTTTTTTTTTTACTTGGGAGTCACTACTTATCAAGGCCTGACGGCTACTCGAGGATAAGGATTAATGAATGTAAGGTGGTGGTGTATTAATCACTTATGGTGTAAATTGGGTAGAGTTTGATTATTTATAAGGATGGCTTAACAAACTTGTTTACATTTGAAGTTTACTATGTTGTATTTAACTGGGAAGCATGCCAGCGGAACAGTGTTCCACAGGTGGACAGTTCAGGGAAAGAAGCTTTGTTCATAGAATCTGCTTTTACATTGAGGCATAAATAGAGATTGAAGAAAATTCTAGAGTAGTTGTAGCTAGTTGAGTGTTTTTGTGAAAGTTTGACAAGAGGGGACGATAGATTAGATTTCAGTCGAGCATTTGCCATGAAAATAGTGATAGAGCAGACTCGCAATGTCTCTTGTCGGAAAAAAGTTGTAGGGAAGAGAAAGGAGTATCCCCCACTAGATTTTGAAGCCGGTTTTGAACTCAAACAAGGCAGGATAGGGAGTGTAGAGCAGCTCCTGCCCAGATGTGGCAAAAATACTTGATTTTAGGGCTAGATGTTTTAATAGAAATGTCACACTTTTGTCCTGAGCAATATCAAGTAACCCTTCTAGTAGAATATAATTATTGAAACATAAAACTTAAGATGAAGACAAATATCTAGTTCATAAAAAAATGTAAATTGCAACATCTCATTTGAAGAAATATTATCAAAATAAAATTTGATCAATTCATCTTTCATCCTTGTATTTAAATGCTCCTAGTTATGCATAATTCATAATTAATATTTTATCTTTTTTGGTGTGGAAACAAATCTACTTTAGGTCTTTCTAGAAACAACCATACTTGAAAAGTAAGGTGATACTCCCTTCTCCTCTTTTAACCCAATTTCATTTTCTTCTTTTTCTCCTTACACCACATTTAATGAAATGAAGGCAGTGGATTGAGTTCCCTAATTAGAGGAGACACCAGTAAGTGACTGGGTGCTAAAGCTTAAGCTAAGAGAACAAAATTGACCTTGAAACCTTTGTTTGTCCCCTACTGACATCTATTCTCACTCTATGTGAAGTGTGTTGTTTCAGGACTTCTTTTTGCCTTAGATTATTTTTCCTTCCTTCACCACTTGAATTGCCTTTTTTTTTAAAGTTCATTTTTGATATTTTGCATTTTATTTCCTTTCAATTCTACAGTTTTTTTAGTCTTATCTCTTCTCAGTCACATGTTCTGTTAACTTTCTAACAGTTTTTAGTTTTTTTTTTGTGTCACATTTAACTTATCAGATTTCCAGAGTCAAATCTTATCTCAAATTCTCTTGATGAAGATAATGTTGAACCGTTTTTAGTATTAAAAAATATGCAGCTCATAATGTGTTTAATTTGTTTAATTATCACAGTACATTTATCTGTTAATGAAGAGTGTGTATCTGTTTGTCAGACCAATACTGTTACCATCTTACAGTACAGAAAGATTCACAAGTGTGACGAGATACACATAAAGAAGGTTGGAGGTTACATTTGCTGAAACGTTTTGAGAATAACACTTGAGATGAGAACAGTATAATCATATCCCTGATAGCTAGAAAATTGCCTCTGTTATACCAGTATACAAAAATTCTGGTGAAAGAACTGACCTGTTCAATTATCACCCTGTCAATCTTCTGCCCCTCATTTTGATTAAAGACTCAAAGATTTTAGCAATCAAACACTAGTCACCATCTTGTAAATGATAAGCTTCTTTCTGACTAACAGTATGGATTTAGGTAAGACTATTCTACTGCAGATATTTTAACCAACTCTGAAGGCATATACCATGCACTGGATGAGACAAATCTAGATATATCCAACACCTTTGACAAGGTCTGGTATGAATGGCTTCTCACAAAAAGTCTATGGTATTTCTAAATAAATACTCAACATAATCAGATCCTTCCTAGACGAGAGAAGAATTCAAGTTGTATTTGATGGCCATGCATCTAAACAGCAGGATATTAATGCAGGTGTGCCTTGGGGGGTTGATCCTAGGAACTTTTTCTAATATTCGTAAATAACCACCCAGGTAAAATTGTGCCCCAGATGAGTATATTTGCTAATGACACTAAGTTTTATAATAGACATAGGGGTTGTGATCTTCAGTTGATAGTACTGTAATTGGATGGTAACATTTAATTCTACTAAGACTAAACTCCTTTCTTTTAACAACTAATAATTTCCGTGACACACATTTCAAACTCCTTTACTCAACATTCACAGTCAACATGAATTGGAACAAATACATTGAGGACGTTGCCAAGACTGCTGCAAAGGTGGGCTCTCTCTACCGTGCAAGAAAATTACTCTCACTACAGAGCATTCTATATCTTTACAAAGACACAATTCACTGATGCATAGTATTGCTGTCACATCTGGACTGAAGCATCTACCACTAGTCTTTCATTCTTAGACAGTGTCCAAAAAAATAGCGTTAAATCTAATAAGTCTAGCATTATCACCAGTAAAATTCCAATCTCTATTCCATTGCCACAATGTTGCATCCTTGTGCCTATTTTACAAGTACTTTAATAGAATGTGTCCTGATGAACTCACAGTACTTGTACCCCCTCAACGTAGATATTCCTGACTAACCCGACGAGCAGCCAAATTCCAATCGTTTACTCTTAAGCAGCCTAGATGGCAGAAATTCTTCTTCTCCAGTAGTTTCTTCCTTTGAATTGCTGGACTTTAAAATTCCTTCCTGTTTCTTGCTTCCCTGACTGTACTAAACTGCAGAAATTTAAAGGTAATGTGAACAGACATTTCACTATTCAACTCCCCTCAGTCCCCTTCTAGACAAGATCCCAAATAGTAGCCCCTTACATCCAAGTGGCAGTATGCATTGCTTGGAGTAGAAATGAGTAAAGAAAAAAAAATTCAAATTGCTGTTGCCATTTTTAAATGTTGCTGGAAAGTGTACGCGCCACTCCTTTCTATATAAATAAAAGTAGACAAAAATAAAATGAATTCTAAATAAATTCTATTGTTTAAAATCGTTGATAATGAACATCATATAAAATACTGTCTTTTTATCTGATCAGTTTTCATATGTTCTATCATAGATTAAAACAGAAAGAAAAGAAATCCAGAGTAAATGTGAGATGCAATATAAGGAATATATGACCTTCCATTAAATCATAACAGGAGATTGGAGTGGGGATGGGGATGATGGTGCTGAAGTGGAGTGGGTCCAACTTTCACAATTAAATTCTTCTGAACAGGTTTGAAACAAATAATCTGTCTTTTTGATAACCTTGATTATGCAGCTTATGATGTTACTACATAGACAAACGTCTTTCATTCCCCGTTCCATCACCACTGCCATTACATAGATTCTATTTTAGTAAAAATATTCATTTTAAGATGTCTGTTTAGTATTGTTGAAAATGCTGAATTGAATCAAGCAGATTAACTATAAAATATTAAATTCTGGTCTTGCTTGCTTGTCACCGTGCACACTTTTCACACTGTCTGTGAATGTTTTAGATTGTGGAAGTTATTAGTGTAAATAAAAAGGATGGATGATGAGAGAAAGAGAAAGAGCGGAGAACAAATCCAGTGGTTATTATCGAGAAATATATATATATATATTTAAAAGAGTGTAGCCATCAACAATTGTGGGGTTTTTAGCCTTTTATAATTTTTATTTAAAAATATTTTTATAAAGCTTTGGTTCGCTTTCTTCAGAAATTTTCATGAAACGGTTTATTTTATTTTTTTTTATTTATTTATTTTTTTTTATTAAATGGGAGTTTGAAATGTTATTTTTACATCTGCTGATACTAAATGTGTTTTTCAGAGTGATGAACATTCTCAGACATTCTGTCTCCAATAGTAAGTGTTGGTAGTGTTCCATCAGAGTTAATTTCAAAGAAGGGGCTTTTGGTCCATTTGGTGAAGGGTTTTATGTTTTTTTTATGACTTTCTTTCCCCATGTATAGCACACATTCACACACAATCACACATGTACATACACACATGCACACGCATACGTACGCAGGCATATACACATACACACATGCACATACATAGAAATATATGTTCCTTAAAACAACAAAAATAATAAAAAGCAAACGACAACCCAAAAACCTAAAACGCATTCTTACCTCATCCAAACTCAATCAAGACACAACAAAAGGAGTCACAAAATGCAACAAACAACGATGTGGAGTCTGCAACATAAGATTAGATGGAAACACATATACATTCACGAACCCCTTACAAACATTCAAAATTAAAAAAAACCTAGATTACACCTCAAAAAACGTGATCTATGTAATAAAATGTGCAGCATGCGATAAATCCTACATAGGCGCCACAAAAAACCTTAATAATAGAGTAGCCCTACACCGATCCAACATCAAAATCGTGGAAAATAGACACCTGCATGTATCACAACATCTACACACATGCAGTGGAGGCAGATTTGGGATAATGCCCATCTTCCAAACTGACAACTACTTCTACTTGCTAACACAAGAAAAAAACTTCATAGCAATGTTCAACCCCGCCTTAAACATCTCTCAATAATTATACACATAAATAGGCAAAACACAAAGTGCACTTGCAGGCATGCATACTTGGGTAAATGTGCACCCTCACACACGAAACAAAACAAGCACAATAAAGCACGTGCAAACTTTCACGGGTGCGCACATCCATATCCAGTATAGTACCATTTCCCTAAACTAAACAAACAATTAGAAATTATACGTATGTATGTGTATGTACACACGTGTGTATGTGTGTGATTGTGTATGTGTGTGTGTGTGTGTGTGTATATATATATATCATCTGTTATCTATCCTCCATCTTGTTTGTGTGTGTACGTGCACTTATGTTTGGGTGACTGAATTCATGTATGAATATGTGCTTGGATTAGGAAAGAAAGAAAACTTCAACCAATATATATGTAAGGTAAAGGTGTATGAATATGTATGTATGTGTGTGATTATGGGTGCGTGTGTCCATATATATATGGGTGGGTGAATGTATACGCATGTGTATATATGTGTGTGTGTGTGTATATATATATATATATGTATGCATATATATATGGGTGGGTAAATGTATTTGTGTGTATGTGTGTATATGGATGTATGCGTATGTATGAGCTCCTGCATATATCTCTATATATATGCATGTGCGTGTATGTATGTGTGTCTGCATAGTATGCGGATGTATGTGAGTGTGTATGTGCATACATGTATGTATGTATGTGTGTACGTGTATATGTTCTACCTATTCTCCATCTTACTTGTGTGTGTACTTATGTTTGAATGATTAAGTACATGTATGCATGCTTGTTTTGATTGGGGGGAAAAATAAATAAAAAAATAAAATAAATAAATATAAAAAATAACCAATTTGTGTGTGATATATTAGTGGGTGGATGTGTGTGAGTACGTGTGTGAGTGTGTAGGTGGGTATGTATGTGTATGCTCCTTCATATATTTCTATGTATGTGCATGTGTATATGTGTATATGCCTGTGTAAGTATGCGGGTGCATGTGTGTATGTACATGTATTTGTGTGTGAATGTGTACTATACATGGGAAAAGAAAGTACTAAAAAAAACATAAAACCCTTCACCAAATGGACCAAAAGCCCCCTCTTTGAAATTAACTCTGACCGGACACTACCAACACTTACTATTGGAGACAGAATGTCTGAGACCTGAAAAACACATTTAGTATCAGCAGATGTAAAAATAACATTTCAAACTCCCATTAAAAAAAACAAACAAACAAACCTTTTCATGAAAATATCTGAAGAAAGCGAACCAAAGCTTGAAACGCGTTATAAAAATATTTTAAAATAAAAATATGATAAAATGCTTGTTGATGGCTACACTCTTTTAAATATACATTTTTTCTCTCATTGGAATTACACAACCATCACTTTAAATAAATAAATAAATATATATATATATATATATATATATATATATATATTTTTTTTTTTCTTTCTTTGAGATTTCAGAAATATTTTTGGATCTTATCATTAGGCTTAGGTCTTAGAATTAAGAGAAATAGGTAGAAACTTAGTAGGTTATAGAAAAAATATATATGTTTACTTTAAAATGGATAATGTCACCAAATGAGCTCTATTTAAAATTTTTTTTTTTTTTTTGAAAGTTGCCAAAAAATTCCATTTATTCTTTATTGTTGCATAAGTGCCTGTGCAACAGGAGATATATGTCTCTAAATGTATGTATGTATAAATGTTCATATTAATACCGTGTCTATTTTCTAGTTTCAAACTGATGTATATTGTTCCGCCTTTCTTTGTTGAATAACTTTGTTGCTGGTGCTTTATACAATGCATGGGTGTCGGTGTTTACATATGTATATATATATATATATATGCACTATTATAGAAAAGTCACTTTGTATGTGTGTGTGTGAGTTCCTTCCTTATATGTTCCGAAACGGCTGTGCCTGTCTTTTGCAAATTTCACACAAAGATAATTTGTCTGGCAGTGTTCTTAGATATGTCTTATACAGAAATTTGTCTGATAACTATCAAAAAATCCAATCCTAACAATAATCTTTCTTTCTTATTGATCAAAAAGAATTTTTACAGGGAAATATTTTAGGTTGCACCAGCAAGGGAGATAATAATATCTCAACAAATAATTTCTTCTCAGACCCCCCCCCCCCGATTTGTTGACATCTGGAAACATAGCTCAGTGATAGAGCATTCGATTACAGATCAAATGATCCCGTGTTCAAGCCCGGGTGCACAACACCATTTTATTTTAATTTTTTACTTAATGCATTCAATTTATGATAAAAGAAGAGGTACCATTTTAAAATTGATGCAAATCATTTCTTCATTTGCATATTTTAAAACTAAACATTAATCAGAAGTGAGTTTCCAGGGCATTCATCTACAAGGGCAAATATCAGCTAACGTGATATTAACAAACACAACAGAATTTGATGAACTACATTGGTCCCCCGATTTATTGGAGAGGGCCTATGTTTTCAGTGGCGCCCGTGTGGCCATTATTCCGGATGATTGCCAGATAACCGTCCATTAGTTTTTCCTGACATTTTGCCAAAAATTGTATTTCATTAAAAAGATGTGCACAGTAAAAAAAAAAAAAATTTTTTGTGAAAATTCTTGTTGCGTCCCCAGGGGCTCAAAAGAGGTAAAAAAAATAAAAATGCCCCAAAATGGCCAAAAATGACGTTTTGCCCCATAATTTTTGATTCATCTATTAGATTTTTCTAAAACTTGGCCAAAGTGTGGAGCCCATTGTTCTTAATATAAATCCAGTATGGGTGACCCTGGTAAAATTCTGGTTCACGTCCCCAGAAACTTTTAGTGCTAAAAATGGCCCTTTTTGTGGTGCTTTTTTCATATTTCTCGACAAAAACTTGATATGTCTGACTATATAGTGGTTTTTCATGGTGGTCAACTCAAATATACATGTGTTAAGGCCTGAAACTGCACCGTTATCAATTTACACTTGGATTCGGCACCATCAGGGGCTCAAAAGAGATTCAGAATGGCCAAAAATGACGCTTTTTGCCCCCTAGCGTTTGATTCATCCATTAGATTTTCCTGATACTTGGCCAAAATGTGGTGCCTATTGTTTTTAATATAAATTCAGTATGGGTGACCCTGACAAAATTCTGGTTCACATCCCTCTGGGACTTTTAGGACTAAAAAACCATGCCTTTTTGGAGCTCTTTTTTCATATTACTCAAAAACTTGATATGTATGTCTATATAGTGATTTTCCATGGGGCTGAATTCAAATATACATGTCTTAAGGTGTGAAACTGCACTGTTTGTCTATTTTCACTGGAGTTTGATGTTCCCAGGAGCTTAAAAGCAGTCACAAATGCCCCAAAATTGCAAAAAATGACACTTGTTACCTCATAACTTTTGCCCCAATGCCCATCCATTAGATTTTTCTGAAACTTGGCAAAAATGTGAAGGCAACATTGGCCCTTTACACTTCTCACATTCATCATTTCTTCACTATTTTTTGTGGCGCCATCTCACATGCAGCACCAGAGGGAGACTACGCACACACGGCTTGTCATTATTATTATTTATTTTATTTATTTATCTTTTTTTGTAGATTTGTCCACCGGGTAAATTATTCCTCATAATATATAATATTCAATAGAGAATTGATTCTATAATAATACATACACAATCTACATAAATTAAAGTATCATTTAAGTGTATTGTACGACCAAGCAACGCCGGGTGTCTAGCTTGTACATTTTTATATGCCTGCGATCTCTTTCCCACACGAGACATTGCGAACCTGTCTCTGCTCTATTGCTATTTTCATGGGAAAAACTTTCAGAAAACACTCAATTAGTTACGACCACTATGTACAATTATCTTTGCATAAATCTAAATGCAAATTCCATGAACAAAGCTTATTTCCCTGAATTGCTCACCTGTAGAACATTGTTCCACTGGCTTGCTTCCCAGTTGAATACAACATGTTTGCCTTCAAATTCAATGAACAAGTTCTTGTTGAGCCGTCGCCATAAATTATCAAATTCTACCAATTTACATCACTAACGATTACTACACTATCACCTTATATTCGTTAACTCTTATCCTCAAGTGGCTTTTGAGTCTTGATAAGTGGTGATTCCCAAGTTAAAAAAAATAAAGTACGGTTTATTTAATACAGGACTGTTCTTTTTACAAAACGTGTATGTATGTATATTAAAAATAGGCTCTTCAGTCTTTGTTAGCGTATGGATACCTACGTAGGGGTGCCTATGTGTGTGAAATTTTTGTGGCTGGAGGTGCGCAATCTTCAACCACACCTCTCCTGAGTCGACATTGTTAAATATCAGTGGCAAGTGAAGTGTATGTACTGGACGACTGGAAGTAGATGCCGAGATAAGCAGAGAGCACATACAGCACCTAGAATTCTCAAATGGTCACCCATCTGGCACTAGCCAGGCTCAATGTGGCTTAACTTCTGTGATCTGATGAGTCAACATGATTATGCCATATATATATATATATATATATATATATTAGTTTATTTCTTGTGAGGTGCTGAGATAAGGCATATACCTCATTTCATTTCTTCCTTTTCTTGGTTGGTTATCTCACTGTCCAAAGAAAAACACCATCACACGAAATTATATTCATATACCACATTTATTCATCTTCATGGGTCTCCTCGGAGTTACATGTGTCTCTCGAGATCTTGAATTTACTTTTTTATGTCCACTCAATCACTTCTATAGACTCCAAAAAAAACAAAATCTCTCCAGAGTCAACTTTTATCTGGCTAACTCCACATCTGAATCACTTTGAATTTAACCTCTGTGTGTTCTGTGACTATATGATCTCTCTCTCTCTCTCTTAGTTTGTTAAACTGATGTCATACAACAAGATCACTTATTGCTCAGGTCATCCCATTGTTTATTAGAAATTATTGTTTATGAAACTAGATTCCAAACTCTTTCATTACAACTTAAATCTATTTGAAACAATTCTCTTCGTTTAACTTACATTGTCATAAATTCTTTTTTTAACATTTTTTCTTAGTGAAACATTCCATACTTCAACAACAATTAAAAAAACACAATTTTGACAACCTGATGTTGCCCGGGTGACCAATATGCAACATTATTACAGCCTCCATTTTCAAGTGAATATTATCTTAAAAAAATATGATTATCAGCCAGTGTTAAAAGAATCATAGAAACTTTATTTAAGCTATCACAGGTTCTCTATTTGTTTTCAAATTTTCTCCATCTCTCTTGATTTATAAATTACAACATTCTTATTCTTTAAAATTTCTGCCTAATTGATTTCTCTAAATGGATTTTATGGGCATTTAAAGAAATATGCATTTTCTGAAATGTCCTTTGAAACATTTTGAATTTTGACCCATTTATAGCATAAATACAGATTGTAATACTTTTATTTTTGCTGTATTAAAATCACCTCTTTGTGTACTTTGATTAATTATATAGTTTTATAAAAATTTATGTACTTTGATTAATTATATAGTTTTATAAAAATTTGTGTAATTTGATTAATCATATAGTTTTATAAAATTTTTGTACTTTGATTAATTATATAGTTTTATAAAAATTTGTACTTTGATTAATTATATAGTTTTATAAAATTTTTGTACTTTGATTAATCATATAGTTTTATAGAAATTTGTGTACTTTGATTAATCATATAGTTTTATAAAAATTTGTGTACTTTGATTAATCATATAGTTTTATAAAAATTTGTGTACTTTGATTAATCATAGTTTTATAAAAATTTGTGTACTTTGATTAATTATATAGTTTTATAAAAATTTGTGTACTTTGATTAATCATAGTTTTATAAAAATTTGTGTACTTTGATTAATTATATAGTTTTATAAAAATTTTTGTACTTTGATTAATTATATAGTTTTATAAAAATTTGTGTACTTTGATTAATCGTAGTTTTATAAAAATTTTTGTACTTTGATTAATCGTATAGTTTTATAAAAATTTGTGTAATTTGATTAATCGTATAGTTTTATAAAAATTTGTGTACTTTGATTAATCATAGTTTTATAAAAAATTTTGTACTTTGTATTAATCATATAGTTTTATAAAAATTTGTGTACTTTGATTAATTATATAGTTTTATAAAAAATTGTGTACTTTGATTAATTATATAGTTTTATAAAAATTTGTGTACTTTGATTAATCATATAGATTTATAAAAATTTTTGTACTTTGATCAATCATATAGTTTTATAAAAATTTGTGTACTTTGATTAATTATATAGTTTTATAAAAATTTGTGTACTTTGATTAATTATATAGTTTTATAAAAATTTGTGTACTTTGATTAATTATATAGTTTTATAAAAATTTTTGTACTTTGATTAATCGTATAGTTTTATAAAAATTTTGTACTTTGATTAATCATATAGTTTTATAAAAAATTTTGTACTTTGATTAATCATATAGTTTTATAAAAATTTGTGTACTTTGATTAATCATATAGTTTTATAAAAATTTGTGTACTTTGATTAATTATATAGTTTTATAAAAATTTGTGTACTTTGATTAATCATAATTTTATAAAAATCTATCGTAGTAACAGTTTTGCGGTTCCAAAATTGGAAGAAGAAAAAAAAAACAACTAAATTTTTCAAGTTTCTACCTATTTATTTTATTTTTAGTGTTCCAAAAACATTCAAACTAGTTAAAAACTAAATTAACCTTCTGACAAAGTATGTTATAGAAATGTCTGAATTGGCGAAGGTTTAAATTAAGGTTAGTCAGTTGAAAAGAGAGGATGACTTTTGAAAATATCGTCGAGAAAAGTGCCCAGCTGAAGATGAAGAAATTAATATTTTTAGCCAATTTTTTTATATTTGTCGTCCGAAGGATTGAGCTTCAAAACTATACTGATCTTGTGAAAATCCGTCCCCTCTGTCGAAAGTTTTAGGCAGACATACAAACATACATTTAAACAGAAAGATGAGATTTATATTATAGACTAGCGGGGAGGGGGGTACCCGGTATTGCCCGGGTGTTTGTAGGTGTGTGTATGGGGGGGGGGGTAATTAATAACCCTGCTTAAATATTATAAAAAAGACGATGTATTAAAAATACCCAAAACCAAAACGGGGGAAAAAATGGCATAAATAAACCTGTGTATGGGGGAGGAGTAAACTAAAGAATAAACGAAGTAATAAAAAACGTTGCCTGGGTGTTTAAAGGTGTAAAAGAAAAAAAAAAAAATAGTTTTGGTCAGGAAGAGGGATTGAACCCGGAAGCCTTGACGCGGAGGTGAAAACCAAAGCCAACTACTTAACCGTCTCTACCACGAGTGAGAGTAATGGATTAGCGTGTTAAGGCTTATAAAGCTAGTAAAAGAGGTTTGATTGACAGGAAGACTCTAAATGAGGTCATCGCAAGATCGTTATTTTTAGTTTTCACTTCCCCCAGATGATGGTGGGAAGGAGGGAAAGCAGCGCGAAAGCCGAGAACACAACGTTTTAATTTAATTTCACTTTATTTATACTAAAATGCAGGACAAACAGGGGACAGAGCGAAATAGCGCGAATCTCATAAAAGTCGACGTAAATAAATCTAGAGACGACCCGCGTTCCCAAATCCTAGATATTATGATATAGGACCTATATAAACAGTTTTAAGCGATAGTAACGACTCTGGGAGCATGTGCGAGAAAAGCCTTTTGAAGACATACACAAAATGATCACACACATTTTGCCTTTTATATGTATAGAAGATGTAATTTTTTTATTTATTTTACTACTTATTTATTTTTAGTTTTAAATCTTAAAACAATGTTTTTACTTCTGAAACAGCAGAAAGCTACGATGGTATCTAATAACTACTTTTCATACCATCAGCTAAAGAACGGATATACTTTGCACTTTTTAGCCTAATTTCCAGTATTTTCATGAAATCGCAAGTATTAATGGCCGATTAAATTAATGTAGTGCTATTTCTAATAAAATATGCTCTTACGTAATTGAGCACTCTTCTCATTTCTCCACTACAATAACACTACATCATACAACATGTATACATGAATAATATATTATGATTCAAACAATAGTTTCAATAGCATTTAAGAACTTATAAAACTTAACTATATATTCAAATTCCTGTCAATAATGATATGTAACCTATATAAAAAAATATTTTTTTTATTAAATATTAGCAGGATCCGTGTACCAGTGTCTCCCGGTGGAATTATGCCCCTCACACCACCTGTAAAAAACCCCCCAAAAAAACCCCCAAAAAACAAAAACGTAATTAAACTTTGCTTGTTAGTGGAAGCCACTGTTGGCCCAATAAAACACTGGGCACTGGCGCCTGTGGGCAAAATAAATGTACCATGCCGAAGTAACAAAGGTAGTATCTATAAACCCATACTTAATATGGGGATTTGATTGTGATGTTATTATTCTGTGTCTGCAGATCTGAACAATGATTCCCATAGCCTTTAATTTTTCCTTTTAATTTTGTCAATTTTTTTCTCATGATTATCATCGAATACAGGCTTAATTTTCAGATTAAAAAAGAAATTTAAGTTACTATTTTTAATGACTGTAATACTCAGGGATCAATTTTTAATAATAATGTTCTAATGAATGGAACATACCCTTTTTTCCCCCACATCAGTTGTTAATGCTTCCCCTAGCCTTTGTTTCCCTTTTCTGTTGGTAAGGTATATATAATGTTTACCAAGGTATTTTGGTAATGTGAAAGCGCCGTAGAAATATGTGAAAAATTGAAAGGGAAAAATCTAAATGCTAGTGGCAGCATTAACGAGGGTGGCCAAAAAGTGGGTGTTCACTGTAGTTATGATTACAATCTGAAAGTTGTGTGTTTTAAAGGTTCTAAAAGAGTAAACATGTCCAACTGCTGACCCTAATTGGGTTGCCATACTCTACTAAATATTTGAAGCTAAATCTTTCAGAAAAAAGGCTAAAAAAGGCCAAATTGATAAATAGCTAGATTTTCACAAACAAAAAAGCCAAGTAGGAAAAACAAAGAGTGTGTGTAAATATATAAACATTTATTTTACACATGATTATAGTTATATTTTGTATGCTTGTCTAGATTAGTGATATTTTAAACTGAGACATATATATTTATATATTGAATAGTTTAGCTTCCAAATAATCGCATGTTTTTTATTATGATTTGTATAAAAAAAAAAAATAAATAAATAAAAATTATGCAATTTTATTCAAAGAAATACCAAAAAAAAATTATGGAATTTTAATAAAAGAAATATGTTGCGGAAATGAAATAGTTGGCCAAAAATAAGTTCTGTTTTATTTTGTTCAATAAACTTCTATATTTTTTGTTTCGGCATAAGGAAAAATAAAATGCAAATATTTGGGAGCTAACCTCTTAAATTTACTCCAGAATATTAAAAGAAATATGTTGTGGAAATATAATTATTGGCAAAAAATAAGTTTTATTTCGTTCAATAAGCTTCCATATTTTTTTTTTTTTTGCATAATAATAAAAAAAAACCCCACATATTTGGGAACTAATCTCTTCAACTTAGTCCAGAGTGCATCACACGTCATTATAGTTATTTTGAGTGCTTGTGTATATATGTGATGTTTAAACTGATGCATTTCATGTATATTTACATATTAAAGATGTATATTTACATATTAAAGAATAATTGCAGGTTTTTTATTACAATTTGTACTGAAAAAAAAATTACGGAATTTTATTATAAGAAATATGTTGCGGAAATAAAATAGTTGGCAAAAAATAAGTTTTTTATTTCGTTCAATAAACTTTTGTATTGTTTACCTAAAATTGTCGTCAAATCGTATGGAAGAAATAAAATAATTTACAAATAAACCTCCATATATTAATTTTTTTTTTCTAGAGAAACTTTAATGTAAAAAGGCAAATATTTGGGAGCTAAATTCTTCAATATATAAATATATATGAAATGCCTCTGTAAAGTTGATTGCAAGGGGTGTTCAATTTATCTGTTTTGACAAAGACGTAATATATCTATTTGTGACACCATATTTTAATGTTATTTAGCTTTCGTTTATAAAGGGAAGAATTGGAATCTGGAATATGAGAATTTTTGGAACTCAGCCAATCAGAAGGGATGGATTTTGGTGAGGGAGCCTTTATTATTTATTAATCAGAAATAGGAAAGATTATGTTAGGTCTATGTATGTAATAGCCAGTTATAGTTGGTGTAAACACAGAATCTGAAACGTGCACAATTCATTACGGTGACAACTGGTAACAGTAGAAGGACTAAATATTTAAGAGAAAAATAGGTACTCCTTTCGTCTAAAGATGTTACAATTGTGATGGTGTTGCTCATAGGATGCAGTGTAGCATTTTATTATCACGACTGAATGTGTCTAAAATAGTGTTTCAAAGCTACATAAGATTAAAATAGTGGCTATTAGCCTAGATGTATGTGGCATCTGTTGTTGCAAACCTACGATGCTTTGGTCCAGAGGGGAATTTCTGCAGTCATTGTATTATAATATGGAGATAAAAAATTTCAATGTGGCCACATAAGTTTTCAGAAAACATAAACAATGATACCAAAGTTACCTAAGTAACACAATTAGCATCCAAATAATGACCGTTTAAAGTCTTTTTTTTTTGTTTGTTTTTTTGTGTAAAAGAACTTCAAACCCTATATTAAGTTCACCATGTTGATGAGTGGTTCTTATTTTTTAAGTTGAGACAGTTTTTATATGCATAGTATCGCAATATTGTGCATATTAAATTGAAACACTGCAACATTAAATAATAGAGACCTCAGTATTGAAAATAATAAATTACCTAAAGTAAAGTGGAGAACAAAAGCTTAATGATACAAAAGAAATAATTGTACATTTATAAAGAGAAAAGATTAAATTTCGTTTGCATGGAAATGTTATCAAGATAACCCCCAAAACTACTTATTATAAGTTGAAATTTCAGTTTTTTTCAAACTAAACTGCCGGTTTTCTGATACTTAATTGTAGTGCTGAAGAACTTATGAAACTTATTTAAATATATTTCCAAATTCCTGTCATTTACAATCTGGATTTTCCCAAATAAACAAGTGTGATTGAAAAGAAATGAGAAACACAAGATACAAATATTTTTTGATATACTCTCAGATTGTTTTGAAGATAACATGCTTTTACATTAAATGCTTTTTTTTTTCCTAAGATTTTTTTTGATAGCACACATGTAACATTCATCCGTAAAGAGCTTTGTACTTTGAAGATTAAAAAAAATCAAGGTAGTTCCTTCCATAAAGACATTAATGAGGTAGATCTCAGACAATTTTTTTTTTTTTTTTTTTTTTTCACTCCTATTTATTTAAAAAATGTTTCTGGCCTACTTTACACCTGAATTCCTATTTGTTAAACGTGGGAAAGTTTGTTTTTATGCTAGTTAAGTCTTTTTTTTATTTATTGTCCATTTTGTTATCGTGTGTTTGCGCTGAACTATGGCTTAAGATCTGCACTGACTAAAATGAATAGTTGTAGATTGTTTTGGTGTCAAACATTTTTCTAGATTTGTGCTGCAATAAAATACTGTCACAGCTGTTAATGGCCTTCATGCAAGCCGACTATATAATTTATTAAGTAGTTCAAATGCTGCATGTAAAATAAGGTTACGTCGTGTTGAAACATTTGTTACAGTTAAGTGATGGTCAAGCCGCGTCAGTACTGGAATAGGTTGAGTGACTGGAAATACCAGAAAACCATAACTTTGGACATTGCTTTAAAATAACTTCCTCTAATATACTTTACAGGAATATGTTTTCTGTTTTTTAGAATTTTGCTTTTGTTTTTTTGTAATTTATAAAAAGCTGAATTCCACATTTTTAAATTAAAAAAATAAATAAAAGTGTTGCATAGGGGTGTTATTTTCGATGTATCAAATCTGAGACTGTTTTGTTGTTCATGTTAGTATTAGAAAGTTTTAGTGTTTTATCTAGAGGTTGTCTTAGGAGTGTTCATGTGTTGAGTGTTCATATGTCTTAAGATGTTCATGTTGTAAGAGATAGCATATTGGAGACATAAACAGGTATATATAAAGCGAGAGACAGTTCTGTATGAACGGGAGTGTTTCTATAAATATTGATACATATATTTCTTACCTATTTTTGAGATGATGATTTTCACAAAGTTCTTATAATATAAATGGACAATACCTTTTCTGTTGCGGTAACTGCAACACTACACATACCAATAACCCTCTGCTCACTTTATATACCACCGAATGAAACCATAGATGAAATAGAATTGAACTATCTAATCCAACAACTACCAAAAGATTTTTTTATGTGGACAAACTATGGGGCAGTAAAAAAAAATTAAAAAAACAAAAAAAAAAACAAAATAGGCCAAATCATTGAAAAAAATAATTAACCAAAACCAGTTATGTTTATTCGATGACAAAGAAAACACATACCTCCATCCAACGACAGGAACACTGTCAGCAATAATCCTAACATTATGTGACCCAACTATGAACTATAGCTGGAGAACACATGGTGATACATGCGGAATTAACCACTTCCCAATTTTACTGGAAAGTGAGAACCCCGAATTAGAGGAAAAAATGTCCCACTGAAATATACAAAAAGCAAATTGGGAAAAATTCCAAAACGCATGCCAACATAGATTAATACTTGAAGCAAACACTAACTGAACATATTACCTATTTCAGCTACTTTCCCTTGAACATACCAAAACGCTCTATATCCTCAAAATATAACAAACCCTGGTTCAATAAAGAATGCAAAAAAAAAAAACATAAGAATAAGACGTGCTAACTTAAGGAAATTAAAAAATAATCCAATAAAATAAAATTTGAATATCTACAAAGACAGCAGAATAAAAAAGCATGGAAAACTATCAAAGAATCAAAATGGAACACATGGAAAAACTATGTATCAAAAATAAATGAAAACACTAAAACCAAAATAGAAAGGGAAATGGTCAGAAAAATATCAGGGAAGAACAAGAAACCGATCAAACATCTAATATGCAACAACATGAAGATCACCAATAAAGAAAACATTGCAAACAAACTAGCAAAACAATTTTCATAAAAAATAAAAATTTTCAAGTTATAAAATGAAGAAAAGAAAAAAAATTAACTTCAAATCTAAAAATGAAGTAAAGTATAACCAACCATTCAATAGCACAGAACTAAAAGAAGCAAAACACAAATCTCATGATACAGTAGTTGATACTGATGAAATCTATTATCAATTTCTTAAAAGACTACCAAAACCATCTCTGAACTATCTACTACAAATATATAATGAAATATAGACAAACAGTATCCCAAAAAACTGGAAGCAGGCTATAGTGATCCCAACGCCCAAACCAAAAAATTAACTTAAATTTCTTAGAAAACAAAAACCGGATTACAGAACATTAGTCGGATTTCAGGAAAAGAAGCCGCATCGACCACTTAATAAGACTTGAAACAAATATAAGGGAGGCATTTGCCAAGAAAGAACACCTAATAAGCTATATTTTTACCTTGAAAAAGCATATGCCACTACTTGGAAGTACGGCATAAAAAGAGACCTGCACGAATTAGGCCTTACAGGCAGAATGCCAGAATTTATCAGCAACTTTTTAAATGATAGATTCTTTAAAGTATGGATGGACAACATACTTTCAGTCCAAAATGAACAAGAAATGAAACATCCTATCTGTTAGGCTTTTCAATATCAAAATAAATAATATAAAAAAAAAACATATACACAGGAATCAATTGCCCTCTATAAGTAGACGACCTACTTATATACTATCAATCAAAATATATACCAACAGCCGAATACAAACTTCAACTCTGTCCAAATAAGATAACTAAATGGACCATAGAAAATGAATTCTTTAATTAGATCCTTACTTGATTATGGATGTTACGTATATGGAGCAGCCAGAAAATCCTATGTGAAGGAATTGTATACGATACACCACCAATTATTGAGATTGGCCTTGAGAGCCTTCAGAACCTTTCCAGTGGAGAGCTTGAATATGGAGGCTAACAAATCATCACTAACCCTAAGAAAATAAAAACTCTACGATATTACTTAAAGCTCACATCATGTCCATCAAACCCTGCATATCAATGCGTTTTCCATCCACAATATACACACCTCTTCAATAAAGAAAATATTATCAAGCCCTACAGCCTCCGTATGAATAACCTCCTCACAGAAACCCAAATAGACACAATAAAAATACATGAATCTATCAACTCTGAAACTCGATCTTGAATAGTCCAACAACCATGTAAAATATTAAAATTGAGTAAATATTCTAAAACAAAAGCCCATCCCTCAACCTTCCATGAAGAACTGCTTAACATCCAAAATAAATATAAAGAATAATCACAAATCTGCACAGATGGATCAAAGGATGGAGACAGGGTAAGATGTGTTGCCATCCATAAAAAATAAAATTAAAGAAAAGACTCCTAGACAGGCTTCTGTGTTTAGTGCAGAGGTGTCTGCCATTGATTTGGCGCTGATAACCATAAAAAATATCTCCTCCTTACAGATTCTCTATCGGTACTCATATCACTGAAAAAGAAAATGACAAATTCCTTATTACAAATCTCGTAAATAAAATAAACACCATAACAATAAATACATAATCTTCTGCTGGATTCCAAGCCACATTAGCATCTACATGAATGAAAAAGTGGATAAAGCAGCAAAAGAGTCACTTCAACACAACCATACAATGGGAAAAATCTCTTATACAGACCTAAAACCCAAAACAAATATATATATATATATATATATATATATATATATATATATATATAAAAGAAAATGGCAAGAATATTGGAACTCATGTACAGAGAATAAACTATTCAAGGTAACATCAAACATCGGAATAAGAGCTAGAAAAAAAAATGTCAAGAAAAGAAGAGATAGTAATAACTAGACTATGAATAGGTCTATGAATGTCACTCACTCACATCTACTAAAAGCAGAAGAGGTGCCTATTTGTATAACGTGTCAGGAGCCCTACACAGCACATCATATACTGATGGCCTGTGTGGACTTTAAATGGGCCCAAATGAAGCATTACTAGGAGAATAGTCTAAGGAAAATATTTAACAAAATAGACCCAGAAAAAATTATTGTATTCCTGAAAGAGATAAAAATATTCAATAAAATATAGATTCCACAAGAAAGATCAAAAACAACTAACCAACATCTAACAGATTACAATTAATGTTTTGGCATTAAATGACCCAAAAGTGGTTGATGTGCTGTAAAACAAAAACTCTTTTAAAACATCAGTCGATACTTTCAGTTTGTAAATACCGCCTCCTTCAAATAAAAAAAAAAACAAAAAACATTCTACTTTTTATTAAGTGATTATATGGGAACACTCTGAGCCCCTAGGTTAGATAATTGGAAAGCCATGGCCTTTCAGATCGCAAAATTAATCTCCATTGCTATTGGCCACTCGCATCCCTCCCTTTTGACCATATAAGTCTCAACTATGAATGAAATAGTTGGTTAGATTAGACTTCTAAGACTTAGTAGGACAGTTAATCTAGAAAAAAAAACAAACTCTAAAATAATATTACAGTTATTTAAATGAAGCTACTGTTGCGAATAAAAAAAATATATATATAAATCTGAATTTAATATTCTTCAAGCCAAACAATGACTTGTGAAGTGTTATTCAAACTCTTCTCTGCATCAAACAATAGTTCAAAGATTTTTGTTGACATCAAACTTAGTTGTACAGACATAAATTAGTTGCTCAGTGTTCAGGCTGGTTTGATCTAATAATTATTCCATTATGATTAATTTTATTTGCCACAGGATGATTTGCCAAATTGTATAAACTTTTCATGTGTTCCAAGCCTACATTTTTAAGTGTACTACGAAAATTAGTTTCTGATGGCAAATTTTCTAATTTTTAACAAAATTGTGAATGGTCATAATTTGGTGGTTAAATGTGCTACAAAAATAAATTTAGCATCATTGCTTATGTTTTTCAAAGATCCAGGTGTCCATATTATTTTTTGATATATAGATATAATGAACATAAAATTTTGGTTTGATATAGCAATCGATTAATTCCAAATTCTTTTTTGAATTCAGATTTTTTTTAAATTTCTAAACATTAAAGATTTGTTGTTTTTTAAAAATTTTCAAATTACTGTAAAAACTCCAGTGTAATGTCTGCCTATACTTTTACAAAGCGTGAAAAAAAAAAAAAAAAAAGAATTGGAAGGCGGTATATTAATTAGTAGATCTTTCTATTTTTTCTCAGATGTTTTCCTTATAATTGATTGAAAATTGTGAGACAACTAAAGATTTGTTTTTCTTTTAAAACTTATCTGATTAGTTTAAGATTTTACAAAATTGTCTATTGATAGAATGTGAAATACATCAAGAAAACAATGAATTTGAGAGAATCAGTAATTTTGATAATCTTTGCAAATTTCCTGGGATATGTTTGGTCCTTTCACCAGTAATAATATTTTAGTTGCATGGTTGCTAGCCTAGGTATCATCTTGTTATGAATTGAATCTGTGTTACAAACTAAAACTGAGGTGAACCAAATAAACCATTCTCAATGGTTATATATTCAGGCGGCTTGACTGACAGGATAGAAGTATTAATTAAAAAGCTGAGAGTGCCATATCTTTGCTGGGGCTGCATTTAATTTGAATACTTGATCATACTCTTCCTTTATATAAAGTTTGTAATTTCTTTTTCTCTTTAAACTGGTTTTTGTTGACTATTGTAGTTTTAACGATTCTCTTATATACCGTCAGTATTTTTTACGATTTATTTAAAAAAAAAAAAAAAAAAAAAAAAAAAAAGGGGGGGGTCACAATTTAGATTCATCATCAGTTGTCTATGAATATTACATTTGAAACTATCAAAGTATTGTTTCACCCCCTCCCCCCTCAATGTCAATGCTTCGTAATATATTTATATAATCAAATGTAATCCCCCAGTCCACGGATATTAGAGGATATGAACAACAATATCAAGGAGACTTGCAGATCCACAGGTGGCCGGCCTTCAAAAGTGTGCGATTGTTTAGCCATCTTATGTGACTTTGCTCAGCAGTAGCAACAACAACAATCAAATGTCTGATTTTACCTAGACTTTGCACATATGAAAATATAAGTGCTACTAAAGGACCAATGTACGTATCTTTTTTTTTTAGTTAAAACAAACAATATTTAAAAAAAAAAAAACTAAATGTATCTGATTTGCAATTATTTATCAAAAAATATTTTTTTATAGGAAGAAATAGACAACTTTGATAAAGGACAACGGACTGTCTGAAAAATTAAAGCCATAACACCTAGAATTTACATGCTTTTATTTTTCATCAGTCTATATGCCCTTATTTTTCACATGTGGAAAAATTCATAATGTTTAAACAAGAATCACAGACTCAGTATTATAATTATTTAAAATTCTCTTTTAAAAAATTCTAAAAATTTCAGAATTTAAAGTTTTTCAATTGTGGAATTTCAGTGCAAACTTGGAATATGAAATAGAAACTCAATATTCTTTGTATAATAAGCAGAGCTTATATATATATATATATATATATATATATATATATATATATATATATATATATATATATATATTTACCTAGGCTTTTTTCCAGTTGAATTCCAAAATAAGTTTATTACTTTTAGAATTTTTTCAAGGTAATTTTTTTTTTTTTTTCATTTTTTTTAAACGACTTACCAGGAGAAACATTCACTTAAATGAAAATGAATTGTTTGATTATCAGATTTTGTTTAAAAGAAAAGAATCTTCTAAGTCTCATTGTCGTCAAAATCTTTAAAATCCATCATAATTAAAAATTAAGTATGGTTAATATATATATTTTTTTTTAACTTATTGTTATTAATATTTCAATAATGAAAAGAGTCTGATTATTAAAGGCTGTTAATTATAGTTATGCTTGCTAACCAAATTTCTGCCAGGAAGAGATAGTATCGGTTGAATTAATTATTAAACTTGTTCGAAGCCAATAAATTATTCCAGCAATCTCAAAATTAAAATCAATTATTTTAAGAGGTATTATTTAAAAGAATCTTTTTTTTTAATGGAAAACTTGGCTATTATAGCAACATTCATATTTAAATTTTTTCGATTTTGTTTTCTATAAATCAATTAAAACAAAGATGACAAATATAATTAAGTTATTTATTTTAGTACATAACTAGGCTTATATTTATAAGTATATATTACTTTGAAGTTATTTATGCAAATTTAAGTACGAGTTAGTCTTAATTTTTCATGTTTTCTTTTATGCAAACAGGTTGAAATAATTTCTGATTTTACATTAAGTAGACTAGGTTTAATTTTTATAGCAGATAATACTTCTGTTTTATACAGTTTTATACAATTTTATCTTAAAAATTGACCGTTGTATAGAATATGAAAGTTGTCTGTTAAGATACCAAATGTATTTAGAAAAAGAATTTGAGTTTGTGTATTTGTCATTAAAGTAATTGGTATGTAAAGAAATGCATTAATTTTTGATGTATTGGATCCAATATAAATAAATCTATTTTCATCATTAATGGATTTACCAACACATCTTATAACCTATACCATTTTTTTATGGAATAATTATTTAATGGGCAATCATTTTTAGCTTTACAATTATTAGAGTTGTCTACTGTATTCAGATTTTGTACTTTAATTTAAAAATGTTATTGTAGTTGGAATTTAAGCAGGATAAAATCAATTCCTGAATAAAGTTGATATTCTTTCTCATTAAAGAACAAACCAGATTGCTTAAATTAAAATGGATAGAGTATCCTTATAGTATTTTTTACTTATGAGTTTAGTTTTAATATCTATATTATGAGATATAAAATTTCACTATATTTATGAAGAGATTTAAAAATTTTTAATTTTTTTTTTTTTTTTACACGGTGGTCACCACTTATCAAGGCCTGGAAGCCACTCAGGGATAAGGGTTATTGCAAGTACAGTACGTTAGTATGGAGATTTAATAATGTGTCTACTTAAGGGGGCGGTTCATCAGGAATTTGTTTACATTGGACTTGAAGACATCCAGGTTGTAGTCAGGTGGGAAACAGGCAGACGGAACAGAGTTCCACAGGCGTGCAGTTCTAAGAAAGAAGCTTTGTTCATGGAATCTACGTTTTAATTTAGGCACAGATAAAGAGTGGGGAAAATTTTGACAATGGATTCAGCTAGACGGGTGTTTTTCGTAAAGGATTGGCGAGGGGAGGGACCAGAGAGTGGAGCTCAGACGAGCACCTGCCATGGAAATAACGATAAAACAAGGATAGGCTCTCAACGTCTCTTCTGTGGGAGAGATGTTGCCGGGAAGAGAAAAGGGCATCCCCCACTAAGCCACGAAGTCTATTTTGTACCCTGTCAAATAAAAATTTTTTTAAATGTTTGTCGGCATTTGGTTAAAAAGGAGGGTTAAACTAATTAAAGTCTCTTGTTTATTTTTCTTGTCACTAATTGGTTATTTAATTTTGAATTATTTTACTGGTTCATTATTTATTTTTTAATTAATGTATTTGGTCTTTTTGAAATTTTATGCTTCCTAATAATATTAACAATCTTGCTATTATTAGTAGTATCTTGTCTAAAAGTTTGTTTTTAATTAGGAAGAATATAAATTTTTTTCAGGAATCGATTTTATCCTGCTTAAATTTGAAAGTTATTAAAAGTATATCTTCTGATTAAGAATTCTGAAGAAAATGAGAGAAGTGCAGAAAAAATACAGCAGTGTTCAATGTACAAAAATGTACAGACACAATTTCTTTAACTGTCAGTTTTTTGAAAAAAAGTCCAATTTTCAAAGACTCTTGACTCTTTAAGCACTAAATCCCCCTTTGACTGAGTGCCTCTTGTAAATTCACTTTCAAATATCATAGACTACATTGCTTGTTTTGCTTTATTGTTTTGCTTTTTTTTTTTTGGCTTTATACAGTTCAAAAGGAAAACTTTGTTTTTTTTTAAGTGTTTTTTCTAAAAAATCTTTTTAAATCTCTTAAAATTCTGCTATTACTACTGCTACTCTAGTGATTCCCTATCAAATGAACAAATATTTTAGCCAAAAATATTTTGAACAACTTGAACATTTTAATCATATTTCAATTTCAAACAGAACCCTTTAGTCCATGGGGGTAGCATTCTCTCGTTCTGTCAGCCAATAGAAAGATCTGATAAAATGAGAGCATTCTACCTCCATGGATTAAATAAAGGGCTTTGTTCAAAATTCTGTACAGGTTTCTGAGTTCAACAAAAATATTCCCAAATGCGACAAGATACATCTGAAGAAAATTGGTGACATTGGCCGAAACTTTGTGAGAAAAGCATTCAAGATTAAAAAAGTTTAAATAATGCAAATTATCAATCTTCATATTAAAGATTCAGAAACATATTCCGGATTATTTTTGCTAAATTAAAGCCTCATAATATCATTTTAATTATAAATTATTTTATACCAAACAATCTATTTTAGTGAGACTGAACATTCTTTAAAAGAAAAAGGATATGTGTCTAATAAAGCAATCAATCTAGGAGACAATTTAAACTCATTGGTTATCCATGTTCTTACCAATAATCTTGTTGACATGTCTGCAGCAAAAACTATAAAATACATTTACAAAATAAAATTATGAAGCCTCATTGAATCTAGTCTGATTCTCTTATGCATAAACATCATTCCACAAAAGCCTAGTTTTTACATATATTCTCTGACATCATGGTCTAAACTATACTTTGTGAAAATAATTTAAAAAAAATACGATAACAGGTAATATTATATCCCCACAAACATTTTCTTTCACCTACATGTTTATTTACTTTTCTTTTACTCTCATTTTCTTTTACAACCTGGGATTTTTAAAATTTTTATTGATTTTAATTATATTTATATGTAATTTTATTTTATTTTTTTTCCTTTGAATCTTTTAAAAAAATTTTTTTTCTCCACTATGTGGTTTTAATTTTTTCTCCATGTGCTTTTATTTATTTTTATTCTGCCCAGTTTGTGTCTTGATTTCTCTCTTCTAGCTTATCATTTTGCCATCTTACATCTTCTTCACTACTTTCTCATTTTGCTGCCCATTTTCCTCCCTTAAATCTTTCATCCTTCCATTTGTAAAATATTAAGATCTGTGAAAATTAGGTGTAAATAAATTTGAACCCATTGACTGAAATATCTTGATCATCTTCAGCGATGTGTTTGTGTCATTATTTCTACTAGCATGTTACTTTGCTTATCCAGTTTTCCATTTTTTTCTAAAATTTTATTGCATACTAGCAGAGGACTGCCCAACCTTGCCGGTTGTAAAATATGCTTAATATATTTTAATTCATGCTGAGCCAATTCTCTTTTCAGTATTATATTGTACCCGGCGATGCCCGGGTGTTTTGAAGTGTGTGTGGTTTTGGGTAAATCCAAACTCCGGGGGAGGGGGTTAAAATAAAAAAAAAAGTTTTGGTAGGTGAGTATGAGGATCGAACCCGAATCCTTGAGGCAAAGTTGGAAATTAAAGTGTGAAAAAAAGACTTACACCGTTAACGACTGGGCCACTGAATCACATGAATTTATTTATTTAACTATTGACAGGTGGCAGCAATAAAAGTTAACTCTGCTGCTTCTATTTGACCTAATTACTGAGGTCAAATAGAAGTCACTCAGTTAACTTGGGTTTGTTTACCCAACTTTGACTTTTTTTTTCCCCAACAGATGTTGGGGAGGGGGAAAGCAGCTCCCCATTGTCCAGATTGATTAGCAATTGTCTGATATGAGAGGAGTTTGTCCCCACATTGATCAAAGCTGATTGCTTCTGGACGTTTCCCGGCGCGATGCCGAGAACCGCACGGTTTGAATTTAGTTTCACTTTATTTATACTAAAAAGCAGGACAAACAGGGGACAGAGCGAAATAGCGCGAATCTCATAAAAGTCGACGTAAATAAATGTAGAGGTGATCCGCATTCCCAAATCGTAGATATTATCTAGGGCCTATATAAACAGTTGTAAGCAATCGTAACGACCCCGGGAGCATGTGCGAAAGAAGCCTTTGCGAGACATACACAAAATGGTCACACACATTTTGCCTTTTATATATATAGACTAGCGGGGGTACCTGGCGTTGCCCGGGTGTTTGTAGGTGTGTGTGGTGTTAAATAAAAAGAAACCGGGGGGGGGGTAAAAGTTGGTAGGATCGAACCCGAAGCCCTGGGGTGAAGTTTGAAAATAAAATCAGCCAGCCAGAATGAGTTACTGAAAGATGTTTGAATTTATTTAAGTAAGAACCAGATTGACAGGTACGCGCCCTGAAGTCGTCAAGCGTTATGACGACGACTTCAATGACCAGGGTTGTTTGTTATAAGCAAAGTAAAAAAAGAAAACAACGTTAAAACTTAAGCGGGAAAAAACACAAAAAAAAAACTAACGTAAGGCAAACGAACGATGAAAACAGAAAAACGAACACGTAAAAAATGGCTTAAATAAGCCTGTTTCGATATTAAAATTTAAAAAATCGGTGGGTACCCGGGTGTTTTTGGTGTGTAGTCAGGGGTGGATAAGCGAAGTAAAATAAACCCCAGAAAAATGAACATTACATGAAAAAGGACTTAAATAACACTGGTTCAATATTTAAATTTAAAAAATCAAGAAAAAAAAAGACATCTTACACCACGATTCGAACCCAAAACGTTAAGATAATGAACCAACTGAGCTAACGCGACGTACATGAAATTTGTTCAGTTTTTCAACTATTTAAAGTAAATCAGGTCATGCCATCATCTGGCGAATGCGTAGAACCGGTCGTCGTCACGAGAAGATTGTTTTTATTACCCCCCCACCCCCGGCCGAAAATTGTTGATTTCGGGGTGAAAAAATGAACGTTTTTGGCCAATTTTTCGATATTTTTCGAGCGAAGGATGGGGCTTCGATATGATACCGAGTTTGTGAATTTTCGTTGTCTGTCGAAAGTTTTTAGCAGACACACAAACATACACACATACATACATTTTCGCTTTTATATATATAGATCAGTTTACCATGTGCAAACTAATAAAATTATTGGTAAGTTGGAATGAACAGTTTGCATTTCAAATTACCGACTTCTGTATGTGTTATTCATCCATCCAAACAAAGATTTTCCTTGTTCTAAACCATCCTTGGTGTATGATTACTATTTCCTGTTAATTTCAGCATTATATGACCACTAGTTTAAGAGTTTAGTTGTTAAATATTTACACACATACACACACATACATGTACTGTTTTATTTATATAGATTTACTCCCTCATATATAAATATATGCACATTGGTCTTTATTATACAGTGGAGGATATATATATATATATATATATATATATATATATAATTTATTTTTTCTAACCAATTTTCTTTACTAAAATGTTATTCATTCTTTTACAAGCTCTTTCCCTGTCTGTTTTTATTTACTTGCTTTCCCAAGAGGGCAAATTAAGATACAAGGTCAGTTTTTGATCTGGAGAAAATCCAGCTCCCCCCCAGAAAGGGGCACTTTAGATTGGAGCAAAAAAGTAAAAATCATGTCAGTAAAGGAGGACTTCTCCTTCACTGATGGAGGAGCGAATACACTAGGTGTAGCATTAGAACAGATACTACACTTTTCTCCTATCCAGTGTCTAGAATCTTTTTCTTCGGTGACTATTTGACTTGAAATGATTTTTATTGTGTCAGTGGAGTTCAGAGTTATTATTATCTGAACTTTAGTCTAAAGTATCATTTTGTTTTCATGATATTTGTTTAGAAAAGTGTCTTGTTTCAATATTTATTATGATTTTGAAAAATATATAGACATAATGTCTAAATTGGTGGGACCTTTTTATCCCAGGATTATTTTGATAAAGATAAGACGTACATTTTGTTCCATTTCAAGTTACAAAAAAATGAAACGGAAAATGAAGTTTAAATGTAAGTTTTTCTTTTTTCTTTACTTCTGTTCTATATAAGCATTTTATTTAATAAATTTAAATTATATTTAAATGCAATCACGTGAAACTTATTTTTTTACATTGACTCGCCTAGATTGATGTGTATTTAAAAGAAAAGCAATTATAAAAATGTTCATATTTAAAATTAAATCTATTTATGCAACACAAATACATTTTTTTCCAAATTAAATTTCATAATAGCAGTCACATTGATTTTTTTTTGTGAACTATTTTAAAAATTGTTATATAATTATAGAGTTTGGTTTAGGAATGTGAAATTGTTACATGGATTAAGTCTCCGTTTTACAGTAGACATATAATGGACAAAATATTAAAATATAATTTAAAACAACTGTAACAGTTTTGGTTAATTCTTAATAGGTCCTGTTTCATTTTTCTCGTCCAAAAAGCCTAAAACAAAGCCGAAATATGATACTGTTTTGTAATAACATCCACTTTTTGTTTTACTAAATAATATTAACCCGTTCTTAAATAAAAATTTTAATTTGCACTTATTTTTTAAATGTTAGACATAGCGTCTTTAATCAACATAGGTGTTATTTAAAAATGCATTTAAATCCGTTTAACTCTTCTGAGCAAGTTTTCTTTTACTCCCCTGTTTATGCAAAAGAATCTCTTATTACAATCTCTGCAACTTATATACATTTATATATACATTCAGACTGTGACATGCCACAATTAACAGGGATTGTGAATATTTGAAAACGTGTTTCTAGGATATAATATGCCATGGAAAATCTGTCTCTATTATTATATAAAAGGAACTTTGTATGTGTAAGTTTATTTCTTATAAACTCCACAATGACTGGGCCGATTTTTATGAAGTTTCATATAAATGTACTTCATGTATCTGGCAGTGTTATTAGATAGGTTCTGAATGGGAATGTCTTCAATAACTATCGATAATTGAAAATATCCAAAGAAAGAAGGAACAAGTGATTTTGATCAAAGTTAACACCTTATACAGCTTAACATCACAAATGCATTTGAGAAGTTTTATTACCACTCACGCAGAAAGGCCAGGCACATAAAATCAACAGTAGGTTATTGATATGACATGGGCACATTCGAAATGAATGTTCTTGTTTAAAGCACAATTGAACCATGATACTTGACTTTTTCATTTTAAACTTAAATTCAAGCCATTATCATCGCACAGGCAGAAAGGCCCGGTATATAAAATTAACACTAGGTTCTTTGATATGACAGGGTGTGTTTGAAATTAGTGTTTCTGTTTAGAACACAATTGAACCATGATACTTGACTTTTGCATTTTAAAATTAAATTCAAGTTGTTATATATAAAAATAGTTTTATAAAATCAACAATAGCTTTTCTACAGTGTAATGTAGACTGCAATATATTTTGGACTAAGTCACTGCAAAAAGGCATATAAAGCTTCCTCCCGGTGCATCACAATGGGTCTCCAACTAGGGCACGTTATCAATCAATTTGATTAAAAAATGGGCGATTTCACCAATTTTAATGACAATAAAAATACGGGAGTATGAAACATTCGTTGATCATCATTCAATCCTGGACCATGTCAGGTCTCCCTGCTAGTCATGTGTAAAAGTAAAAATATATATTTAAATATGTTCAATAGATAACCCAAAATAGCAGTTAATAAAATGTCCTTTTCCATAACTATGAGGGGCATGCAATAAGTAATGCCCCTGACCCACTTCCCATAGCAGTAGAGCAACGAAATTTGGCACAGTTATTAGTCTTTCTCTACATAGGAACCACCCAGAGTTATGCATTTCTTCCATCGTTTGATGCAGCTCTGGAGACCGTTTTTGTAGAATACCCAAGGTTGGTCCTCCAACCACGACGTAACTTCAGAAATCAAGGCTGGGAAACACTTTCCTTTCAAAAACAACTTCATGGCTGGGAAGAGGTGAAAGTCAGAGGGTGCAAGATCAGGAGAGTAGGGAGGATGGGGTAAGATTTCATAATCACATGCCCGTGCTTCTGATCTGGTGACATGCGAGTTGTGGACCGGAGTGTAGTCCTGCAGGAGGAGGGTACCTTTGCTGATCTTGCCCCGCCTCTTGATTTTGATAGCTTCCCTCACTTTCCTCAAAAGTGAAGCATAATAGGCTCCTGTAATTGTGGTACCCTTTGCTAGGAAATCTGTCATCACTACTCCGTCCTGGTCCCAGAAGACTGTGAGCATGACCTTGCCAGCGGAGGGCTGCACCCTTTCCTTTTTTGGAGTTGGTGAGTCCAAGTGCTTCCACTGCATTGACTGGGCTTTGGTCTCTTGATCATAGTGATTGAGCCAGGTTTCATCCTGTGTAATCAGTCTTTTGAAAAACTTTGACTCCTCTTCTTGGCACATCTCCAAATGCATCCTCGAGCATTCAACGCGTTCTCGCTTTTGGAATGGTGTGAGCAACCTGTGAATCCATCTGGCAGACACCTTATGCATATGCAAATGGTCATGAATGATAGTTTCCACACACCCTGTACTAATCTTGACATCTTCGGTTATTTGGCAACTAGTAATGCGCCGATCTTCCAAAATGGCGACCTCAACTTGACAGACAGATGCCTCATCAATGGCAGAAGGGGGGGACGACCAGGTCTGGGAGCTGTTTCCACAGACTTCCGGCTATGTTTGAATTCACGATGCCAGCGTTTTACAAGGTCATATGGTGGGGCATTATCACCATAAGTTTCTTTCATTTCATCAAAAGTCTCCTGTGGTGTGCATCCTTTCAAATACAAAAACCGGATCACTGCTCGACATTTAACAGGCTCCATTTCACACCTGACTCAGTTCAAACACCTGTAAAACAGAAACCATAATTAGTTCAGAGCTGTAATTCTCCACATAACCTGTAGAGATATAAATCGTTGCACATGCAAAATTTTAGCTAGATCAGACAACTGGAAGTGGGTCGCGGCATTACTTATTGCACGCCCCTCGTAATATGCAAATATCAGGAAGTTTCAGCGGATTTCCTGGCTTGACAGGCCAAAAGCAGGCTAAAGGCAGTTCTACAAATAGTGGCAATGGAGTGGCACTCATACAGCCAATTCACAATTATTTCCACTGTGTCATGTCATTAAGGGACCAAAACTGTTGAAGTCCTGTATGGACGGGCCAAAAAAATAAAAAATTACTTGAACATATCTGCAGTTAAGAAATTTCAACACTATATTTGGATTATTCACACTACTACTCTGTTCTAATATCCCTATTTCAGTCAATGTAATTTCTGACTTTAAGTTGCATCGTTTTTGCATTTAGAGAAATTCCATCGTTTCCACAAGTTTAATGGAATGTACCTGAAGCAGATCAGGTTATTATCAGCTAAAACATTGAGAACATCACAATTAAGATGAGATCAGCAGTAGAAATAATCCAAATTCAAATGTTTTTGTGAAATCAGTTTTACATTTGGTCTTTTTTTAAAATTACAGCTCTATTTGCACAATACGAATAAGCACATAAGTTGTGTGTCCCTTGATAACCTCTGACAGTTAATTATCATATTCTGTTTAATATCCATTTTTACATGCTAACATATACTAAATGACTTCAGAAATTGATGTTTAAACAAACCTCTGTCCAGGTTTTTCTCCCAAGTTCATCCTCATAGTTTGTTTCTATGTTTTCCTTAGTTTTCCTCTGCCAACTACACTACTAATAAATGATACACTATCATCCATTTTTTAAATGTGACCAAATCTAGAAAGTTTCCTGTTCTGTACATTTCTCCCTATACTGTTCTGAATCAATCTTATTTTAGATTTGAGAACTGTTGATATATGTATATTAATATTTCCGGTATAAGTATTCCCATTACTGCTTATATTTTTGATTCAGGAAAGGTGTAATTTCACCTTTTCCTTTAAATTCAGAAAAAGCATAGTTTTGCTTGAATCTTCTACCTCATGTGAATAGGGGAAGGTAGAAGATTTTTAACAAAAAAAAACCCTTTCTCTTTCTTTCAGATCCCAAAAGGCAAATTTTAACAAATTTAAAAACAAAAATGAATCTAAAACATAGTTTATATTTTCAGTATATAAAAAGAATAGATTAACACCCTCAGTTCAATCCCCTCCATTCTCTACATGCATACACACAAAAAAATTAAATTTTACTTATGTGGTTATATGAGAGCATTCTGAAAAAAAAAAAAAAGTTTTAGAATTTAAAGTGAGGGATCAATTTCGTATATGAATTGAAATGTAAAATGACTATTGGAGATTAATGTGTGATTAAAAAAAAAAATTTTTTTTTGAGGAGGAAGAGTACTTAGTAATAGCATTACAAGTTGATTTTTCTTTTTAGATAATTATTTTATCAACTTACATGAAAAGAAAGATGCTTAAAACCGTTTGAATTATGCCAATACCATCAGTAGTTCAAAAGTTATGGGAATTTTAAGTGCAAAATTTGTTTTTCCATGGACATTTTTCTTTAGAAAAAGTGGGCTAAATTACGGACCTCGACATTTCAAGAAATTTGGTAATTTCACCACCATTTATCTATTTTTCAAGCTATTTTCATGAAACTTGGCACTCTTATGTAAAATTGTGAACCCTTTCTGATTATGCAATCAAATCTGATGTATTTTTTTATTACCATAAGCCATGAATTATAAATTAAGATGTACAAATTTCAATTTTTTTTAAACTGATGCATGGTGTCATACAGTGGGTGTCTATTCATGAACAAAACTAAGTATTATAGTGGTATTTAAATATAGCTTTATTGAGAGTAGGTATTTACCTGCCTCCCCAGCAAAGGAGAACTTAATCTGGGGTGTAGCTATTAAATGCCTAAAGCGCATTCATGGCCGGTATTTACTATTCCCTTTAAAGAAGAGAAAAAATTGAGTAGATATGAATTAATCTCAGAAATAAATTGAAGAAAATTTTTCATATAGATTTTTGATTTCTGTAAAGGATGGAAATTCCTATAGTTGACCAGAACTTATGCATTTTGGGACCAGTCCAATTTTCAATTTTGTAAATCCTCTCTACCGGGCCCAAAATATACCCCTATTTTCTGAGATGCAACCGTAACTCGTACTCTACACAAATTCTCGATGTAGCTTTCACAGTATCAGGAATCCTGATAAGCAACAATTGTATATTCACCAGTTGATGGTAATTTTCGTCATTTCTATTTTGTTGTTTTACTGAAAATGCATCTATGTAAACAAAGAAATAAAACGGTAATTTTTTTTTACCTCGTTTCCACCTTCATATTAAAAATAATTACTTTTATAGATTTTAGGGTATGCTGAAAACGAATATCGCATTTAAATTTTCTGCAAATAAGTAGTTTTCCGGATATTAAGCAATGTCATTTCTTATGTTATCGCTGGTATGTAACATTTCTTATGTTATCATCTTGGTATGCACAAGCACAACCCCGAGAAACTATTACCAAGATGGCCACCAGCAATAACATAAGAAATGACATTGTTTAATATTCAGAAAGTTACTTATTTATGGAAAATTTAAATGCGATATTCGTTTTCAGCATACTTGAAAACCTTAAAAGGTAGTCATTTAAAAAAAAATGTTAAGGTAAAAACAAGTTAAAAATTTACAAAATGCATCACAATAAAATTATTTATCGAACCGCCTAATTATTATTATTATTATTTAGATATCCTCAATTACAAAAAAGTAAACGGGTTTTGTTTTACAGATTTGAAAAGAAAAATGGTCTTGACAATGAGTTAAAAATACAAAAAAATTATACAAAAAACTATTAGAAACCCAGCCAATAAATGTCACGAGGACATTTATTGGCTGGGTTTCTAACAGTATTTTGTATATTTTTAAGTTCATTTCAAAGACATGAGATACCATGTGGCTATTTTTTCTTGTGCTTGTGTAATGCTTGACACTAATTTTTGAAATAAACATTTTACATTAAATAAATACACTAAAAACTTATCCAACTAGGTAGAAGAGTAACTTATCTTGCCTTTGGTAATATTTATTTGGGTGCTTATGCACTTATGTTACCACACTATTTTTTTCAAATAGTATTTTTAAATTAAATTCATGTTGCATGATATTTTATTTAATTGTCAGTTGAAAGTACAGAATAGTTAACAAAACACCCTTCCCTCCCCATATTAAGAATGGGTTTTTACATAATGTCATTTCAGTATGGTAGCATAAGTGCACAACTGCCTTTCAATTGTTTTTTGACCACTAAAAAACACAATTCTACCTTAAGTACAAGTAAGAAGTTATAAATTGTTTACCATGATAACAGAAACGCATGTACTTAGTACATTTTGTTGTTTTTTAAAAAAAGCGTTAAAACAACAAAATAGTTTTGGCTTGATATGGTTTGGAAATAAAATTTGAAAAACTTGAAAATAATATTTTTTTTAATTGAAAAACTCAGAATAAAAAAGGACTAGTCTACTAAAAGAAAGCAGAAAAAAAGTTTTCTGTTTTTTAAGAGAATACTTTAGTCAGCTCAGTGCTGCAGTGCGAGCAATTTTCCCTTTAAGTGGATTTGAATTTCTATAAAAGATAATATTTAAAGAAATTTCCGCACAATTAATAATTATCAAATATATAATATTATGCATGAAAATAATTCTAAAACTATTATCTATATGAAAATGGATGATACATACCGATTTATCTTATCAATTTTGAAATATTCTTCGTCAACTTTGCTCGGTCGTAATTTTGCTTCCTGTGATCGTAAAAATATAAATCAGTCCACTAGAGATGGATTTCAGCCATATCCAATTAAATTTAACCCTGCGCATATGTATCAAAATGTAATGTATGAAATGTAGATGTTGAAAAAAGTTTCCCTTTTTGCTGTCGTCATTTTTTACCATTTTTTTCATTGTTAACTTGGAGCATAAAAACATTGAGCATATAAAAGAAAAATAAATTAACATCATTGGAATGCTTATTCTATTCTTTTTCCATCAATGTAATTCTTTTCAAAATTGACCCAAAATAAAAAAGATATGACTTGTTGAAGCACATTAGATATGTAATATTGCCGATGTCCACGAAAATACAGCATACGCTTGTAATGCTATTAGTAATAGGGTTATGGGAATTGGGGGAGCTACTTGAACTTAAAATTAGTTGCAAGGTTGAAGAAAGGAAGTTTTTGCAAGTAGAGGCTAATCACTCAGACCTAGAGTTAATAGTAGGGCAAGTAAAGATTTTTAACAAACCTTTTTGCATAGATGACTCGCATCCCTGATATTTATGATACTTTTTATAAATTATACTGTTATATATATAAACAAATGTTAATACAATTTTTTTTTCTTTTAATTTTCAGGCAGAATGGATGATTTAAAAAAGAACATCCATGCTGTTCTACAGAGCTCAAAAGATGGCGTGCGATCTATGGAATTTAAAAGCAAGTATTATTATTGTTGTTATTATTGTGCCAGATTGATATTTGAGTCATGACAAAATGTCTCTTATGTCCAAAAGGATTATATATTCATATCTTTAACGTTGTGATGATTTGTTTATTCAGAAAATGCCTAAAATATGTACATCTTTTAAGAATGACAAAAAATTGATTCCCCAGTGTTTATGCTTTTTTTTTTTTTTTTTTTTTAAGTCAAGTTCACTTCAGACAAAGCATATTGCCACTGAAGCACGATGAGTTGTGCAGAGAGATGTTTGTTTACATTAAATTTAAATCCCTGTATTTCAATTTAATCAGGGAAACCTGGAGCAGGGAGAGAGTTTCAAAGGTTGGTAACTTGAGGAATTAGAATGGAAAGCTCTCTGGTATATCTGGACCACCACAATCAATGGATGGAATTTAACTGATTATCGAATTGGCTAAGTGCATTTAAGTCCAGGGAACATCATAGCATCAAGTTCATCAGAGCACATTTCATTGCTGTACTTGTAAAACATGCACAGGGATGCAACATTGCAGCAATCAGGGGCTGGAGCTTAGTGAATAGTGAGGGACCTATTAGTTTAGCAACTTTTTTTTTTTTTTTTTTGGACCCTGTCTAAGGAGAGACTAGTGGATGGTACCCTAGCCTAGATATGATAATAGTATTCCATGCATGGTAGCCTTGTAGAGATATAGGATACTGGAAGGTGTGAGAATTTTTCTCGTATGTTAGAGGGATCCTACTTTGCTTGCAGAAGTCTTGGCAATGTTGTCTCTATATTTTTTCCAACTCATGTTATCTGTGGAGGTTGAACATCAGACTCTTGGGTAGGGTGCTATTATCCATAGTAATCAGTACTTGAAAAGGTTTCTTGTAGTTAAAAGGAAAGGAGATTTGTTTTAATGGCATTAAATGTTACCATTCATTTGTCCCATTCAACTAAAAACTAGGCATCATTTTCTAAGGAGTCAGCCATTACCTTGGATATATGTGCACATCTTGTTTTTTTTTCACATATCGAGAATTAAGTGTAGTATCATCAACCATATTTCCAGCTATCAGGGAAACAAGATTATTTTTTTTTTTACTTGAGGGTCATTGCTTATCAAAGCCTGGAAGCCACTGTTCAATAATGATTAATAAATGTTAGACAGATCGTGGGATAACACTTGATGATCAGTAATGGTGCAACTTAGGTAGGGCTTAATCATTTAAGAGAACAGCTCAATAAGAACTTATTTACATTAGACTTGAAACAATCATTTTATTGTCAGCTTGGAAGCAACCAATGGTAATATGTTCCACAGACAGACAGTTTTAAGGAAGAAACTCTGCTTGTGGAATTATCATTTATTTTTAGGCACAGATAGTGAGGGAAATTGTTGTAGCTAGATGAGTATTCATTGAGAATGTTTTATGGGGGAGGGATCAGAGATTGAAGCTCAGTCGAGCACCTATCACAAAAGTAATGATAGTGCAGAGATAGACTCGCAATGTCTATTCTGTGAGAAAGATGTAAGGAGGTGTAAAGGTCCTTGGCTACTAAATTTCAGAAATGGTTTAGTACCCTATCAAGATAGGAAAGGGTACTCTGAGGAACTCTTCCACAGATGTGGCAACAGTATCCATCTTGGGATGTATTTTACTTTTGTACCGGTAGAGGATTGCACCAAGTAGCTAGACATTTTTTGTAGAGTTTTAAGAGGACAGGAACCAGCTCAAAAGATTTTTTTTTTTTTCATTAGATAAGATCAGATGCTTTGGAGGTGTTCAGTTTTTTTTCTTTCTTTTTTTTATATAACATCCTGAATATTGGAAGGGATCATGATCAGGTCATCAAGCGTGGCTTCAGTTTGCATTGGAAAATTTAGGAGGGAATGATTTGTGGATTTCAAGATGAATCACTGGGCAAGTATTTCAATGATATCAGTTGCTGTTGAAATGCTGTCATTGTGGTTGGATAGCAGGATGGGGAGGAGGGGTTGGTTTACCACATGATTATAGATTTTCCTGAAATTGTGAGTTTCTAGTTTTTGTGACTCAACCTGTTTTCTTGTCATCTTGTTAAACCTTGTCTTAGCTGTGGCTATTACAATCTTACAATGATTTCTTGATACAAATTCCTGCCTGAACTGACTTTTGGTGGTTGAAATTTTCTGAGCAATCGTAGCTGCATAATTCAATTGAGCAGAGGCTTGCTCTAGAACTTCCACTTGCGGACTTGTGCTTCAATGCTTACTTTGTCCCATACTATTACTCGTCCATGGGACATATGGCTCTACGGACAAATTTATCTTTAGTTGACCTTTGACTACTAAATATTTTCATTTACTAGCCAAACTCAGTTGGGTTTTGGAATATGAAATCTTCGTTCCGTAACGAATATGTACATCATAAAGAGTTTTCTGTATTTTTCTTTTTAAGTAAGTGTGATTTTAAATATGCACCAAATTTTATTTTGAAATTATTAAAGTTATTTTGAAACTTGAATTATATGAAGTTATTTTGAAACTTGAATTATATGAAGTTATTTTGAAACTTGAATTATATGAAGTTATTTTGAAACTTGAATTATATGAAGTTATTTTGAAACTTGAATTATATGAAGTTATTTTGAAACTTGAATTATATGAAGTTATTTTGAAACTTGAATTATATGAAGTTATTTTGAAACTTGAATTATATGAAGTTATTTTGAAACTTGAATTATATGAAGTTATTTTGAAACTTGAATTATATGAAGTTATTTTGAAACTTGAATTATATGAAGTTATTTTGAAACTTGAATTATATGAAGTTATTTTGAAACTTGAATTATATGAAGTTATTTTGAAACTTGAATTATATGAAGTTATTTTGAAACTTGAATTATATGAAGTTATTTTGAAACTTGAATTATATGAAGTTATTTTGAAACTTGAATTATATGAAGTTATTTTGAAACTTGAATTATATGAAGTTATTTTGAAACTTGAATTATATGAAGTTATTTTGAAACTTGAATTATATGAAGTTATTTTGAAACTTGAATTATATGAAGTTATTTTGAAACTTGAATTATATGAAGTTATTTTGAAACTTGAATTATATGAAGTTATTTTGAAACTTGAATTATATGAAGTTATTTTGAAACTTGAATTATATGAAGTTATTTTGAAACTTGAATTATATGAAGTTATTTTGAAACTTGAATTATATGAAGTTATTTTGAAACTTGAATTATATGAAGTTATTTTGAAACTTGAATTATATGAAGTTATTTTGAAACTTGAATTATATGAAGTTATTTTGAAACTTGAATTATATGAAGTTATTTTGAAACTTGAATTATATGAAGTTATTTTGAAACTTGAATTATATGAAGTTATTTTGAAACTTGAATTATATGAAGTTATTTTGAAACTTGAATTATATGAAGTTATTTTGAAACTTGAATTATATGAAGTTATTTTGAAACTTGAATTATATGAAGTTATTTTGAAACTTGAATTATATGAAGTTATTTTGAAACTTAAATTATATGAAGTTATTTTGAAACTTAAATTATATGAAGTTATTTTGAAACTTAAATTATATGAAGTTATTTTGAAACTTAAATTATATGAAGTTATTTTGAAACTTAAATTATATGAAGTTATTTTGAAACTTAAATTATATGAAGTTATTTTGAAACTTAAATTATATGAAGTTATTTTGAAACTTAAATTATATGAAGTTATTTTGAAACTTAAATTATATGAAGTTATTTTGAAACTTAAATTATATGAAGTTATTTTGAAACTTAAATTATATGAAGTTATTTTGAAACTTAAATTATATGAAGTTATTTTGAAACTTAAATTATATGAAGTTATTTTGAAACTTAAATTATATGAAGTTATTTTGAAACTTAAATTATATGAAGTTATTTTGAAACTTAAATTATATGAAGTTATTTTGAAACTTAAATTATATGAAGTTATTTTGAAACTTAAATTATATGAAGTTATTTTGAAACTTAAATTATATGAAGTTATTTTGAAACTTAAATTATATGAAGTTATTTTGAAACTTAAATTATATGAAGTTATTTTGAAACTTAAATTATATGAAGTTATTTTGAAACTTAAATTATATGAAGTTATTTTGAAACTTAAATTATATGAAGTTATTTTGAAACTTAAATTATATGAAGTTATTTTGAAACTTGAAGGTATAAACATTCAAATTTCTTCAGATGTATTTTTAAACAGCCTTCATTTAAAACAAAATGAGTTTGCTTTAAACTTTTATTGTTTAAATAATTTGACTTTATTCGTTTTTTTTTTTTTTGTTTTTAAATAAAATAAAGGTTGAAAAGACATTTTTCACAATTTTTCAGCTTTTGAAGATTGCCAGTAAAAAAAAAACACAATTACCAAAAGATTTATCATTTTTATCATTCCTAGTCACTACTTGGAAAAATTACTCACTAATGTGATTGTTTCACTTGCAATGTAAAGCCCAGGGACATCACTAATGTCATCTCGGATGGATTCCCAATCAACCTGTTTGAAGTATTAAGTTGTTTTTGAGTAGCAGCTAATTCAGTCGAAGAATTATGTTGATAATTTCATTTTTCACATGTAAATTATTATTTCTGATGAACTAAAGGAAGAAAAATATTTATCAACTTTTAATTTGGAATGAAGAATTGCTATTTGCTTTTTCACTTGACTTTAAATGATTTGGGGGTTGTGTGCTTAAGAAAGGCACAGTTTTTGTACTTGCTAACCTCTGTGAGTCAGAACAAGGCAGATTTATATTTATTTATATACAAATAGACATTGTAAAGTGAAAGGACTCAAATTTCTGTATGATCTGGCCTTATATAAGCAAGATTTTTTGTATATACGAAAACAGTTGGCTCCATAATTCTTATACAAAAATGTATATTTATTCAAACCAATTAATTTTTATTTAATTTTAGCAATTTATACAAAAATTAGACTTTAGTCACAGTTTTATTGACTCTACATTCATTTATTGTCTGGTGGTGGGATAACGTGTTTAAATTAAACTTTGACAAATTTGACTATAATCTTAATTATATCTTGATGTAGTTAATTGTTAATCATAAAAACAAAAACTATATATACAGTTGTATTTTCTGTCTGTTTGAAATTTTAGGATTTGAGTGATGAGCCCACAAAAGCGTATGTATTTTCTAACTACAGCACATGGATAACTATATTTCAATTTGATCAGGGAAAGAGGGTACAATAATATTGTGGGGTTTGCATTTTTACCAGAAATAAATATATAAAAGGAAATACAACTGTTTATTTTATTTGACTTATAACTAAAAAGTTATAGAAATGAAAAATAGGAATTGAAATAGTAATATGAGGTCTATGACATTAAGCAGGAGTACAAAGTACTTATGAATTTGAAGGAAATGTTGGTTGTGCTGTGAGTGTTACAGACTATAAATTTATCGAAAAATTATTTCAATAAACATCAACATTTAACATTCCCTCTCATTTAATTTATGTTGAGTGCATTCTTGGTCCTCACCCTCCCAAATTTGTCATCATAATGATCAATTTTATTGTCTTATTTTCCTGAGTCAGGGGTATGATGTTTTCTGGCAGCATATAATCTCACTTTCCAAGCTTAATAGTTTTGACTATTGATTCTGTTCAATTCCACTATCTAATGTTATAATATGTAAAAAATAAGAATTAAAAAGTAATATGGTATTATGAGCTGAAGGCAGGAAGACATATTCTTCGTCATTCAATCTTGAATAATGTTGGGTCTTGCTACTAGTTATGATATGTAAAATTTCATCAATTCAAAGTGTCGGTCATTTGCAGAACTTTCACAAAGAACTTAAAAGTGAACTATATTTAAATTTCTTCAAATTTTTACAATTTTTAATTTTCCTTCAAATTACAAACATGTAACTGTAATCAAATTTCATAATTTCTAAAATGATTCTGAAAACTTAAATCTTCCTGTCCAGGTACAGGAATTCAAACCTAATTTACGTCTGCCACAATTACGTATATGATGCTAGGTATGACATTAAAGTGCAACTGTTGTTGACATTCCAACACTCTTTAGTTAGTACATATTACTTTGATTCAAAGTGAAAGTAATTGTCAGTGGTTAAATAAAAACATAAATAAAAATGATTACTAATTAATTTATAAATTGATCATATGCAAAACATTAGAGTTTCAACATAAAATGACCCCCAAATTGTTGACATGCCATAAAACGAAACTACTAGCGAATCATTTTTCTATATTATATACAACATACTCTCACTAACTTTTTACATGATTTAATATTATATTCTGATATTTACATGTAAATCTATCTATGATAAAATACCTCATAAAGGCCTAATTATTATTACACATAAGTATTTAAGTGGAATTTATCGGCTATATAAAGAGCAATTGTTTGTGCTTATGTCCATCTAAAATTAAAAAACAAACACCTTCAAAGTTAGGAAAAAACATTCATTCTTTAACCATAAACTGGCATAGATTTCATCAGGGTTGGTTTGTTTTCTAGCCATTTGATGTACTAAGTAAAGGGCAGTAAATTTTATTTTTTCACAGAGTTGTTTCTCTTATGTAAATTTACTCCTCAAGTAATCTATAAAATTTGTGTGTGTGTGTCCAAAGAAAGGAATGAGCTGGATGGAGAAGGAGGATGGAAGAGATAGAAGGTTTAGTGAAAATATGTTATACATTTGTCCCAGGTAATGCCGGATAGTCCTGCTTATTTATGTGTGTGGAAATTGTGATTTTTACAGTAAATGGGCAGGCTAATTTGCAGATGTATTTTTTTAAAACTCACCTTTTAATAAAAGTCTGGATTATCTCTATATTAATAAAATTGTAACAATTTCTTGTTTTTCACTTTTATGTGGATTCCACACTTTTTCTTTACTATTAATCGATTATTTATTGAAATTAAACATGCTATAGCATAAGTTATGCAAACTTTTTAAAATTCAAAAGGGAAAATATTAGGTTGGTGCAAAAATGATGAGAACAAAGATTACCATTTCCAAGGAGAAAGGTTTTCTAGAATATAGGGTGGGTGCACAAAAAATTTGAAATATAACTTGTATGCTTTTCTGATTAAGTTGTGACACAGTGCATTATCTTGTTGAAATAGCAGTTTTTTCTTTATTTCTCTTTCATTTTTTGGCGATTTCTTTAACACATCACTATTGCAATATAATATTCACTTTTCATGGATCTCTTAAGGTAACTGAACAAAATATCTTGCACATTCTAAAAAGGTTGTTGCAGCTTTGGATGACTTTCACTTATGCAGCTGACTACTGATTTGACTCCAGAGTAAGGTGATTGATTCGTTGTCATAAAATTTGTTTCTGTTGCAAACAATGCTCTGAATTATCAATGTGTTGTTTTTGATCTACCGTGACCTGACATGGCACCCACTTTGAACACTGCTTTCTCATCGACAAACATTCGTACAAAGTAGTGAATATGCTGCATTTTAATCTCTTCAACTCATCTGCTGTCTTATACAACTTCAATTTCTGATCAACCAAAATGAGTTAGAGAGATTTTATTTTTGTAAAGTATTCTAAGAACAACTGAATTTAAACTGACCTGTTTTCAGCATCATTTGTGTCTGCGCAGACAAATTTCAAAGTCAGTGTAAGCCTGCTTAAGCATTAGTTTCTAATGAAGTAGAATTGTAAAATGACATTCATCCAGTTACTGCTTTGCTTGAAAAACATTTTCCCCATCAGAAAGCAACACACGAATTTCAGATGTTTCTGTTTTGAAAATGTGCAACAGTAGTTCCAATTAAATAACTGTAGTTTGTAAACTAATAATCCAATTAGTTTACAGTTTTGACACATAGCATTTGATGTTTGATGTGTGATGAATTTTTTTTATTAGTGGCACTGTTTCTGGCCCATGACTTATCGGGTGATGTGTTAGTGCATCATGTGCCAGGTGTATGGAATTTATGTTATATATACTCCTAGTTATTCTTAATCAAATCATGTTTAAAAAGTGGAGAGAAAAAATGTAACGGTTAAAATAAAGTGATCAGAAGATGAATTTTTATATATACTGTGTCACCGTTTATTAAGTTCCAAAAGCTACTTGAGGGTAAGTATTAATGAGATTATCAATTGGATGTAGGAAAGCACTAAACAATAAGTGAAAGGAACAAGATTTTATTACTTAAAAGAATGGTGCAACAAATGTTTAATGTACATTGGTCTTGAAAATGATTGTTATAATTAGCAGGGAAGCACTTCCATGGTGTTGTGTTCAGATTGAATATTCTTAAAAGAAGCTCTGTTCGTAAGAGTTTTATGTAGTTCTAGGTACACATAGAAAAAAAAAGGAAAGTTCTTTGCAAGTGGTGGTAAATAGACGAGTACTTGCTGTGAAGGTTTTTTTTTTTACAGGGGGAAGCATAGATTGTAGCTCAGTTGAGAATCTACCATGAAAATAGTAATATAGTAAAAGTAAGGTTAACAAGGTCTTGATTATTTTGAGTATTTTGGAGACACCTATTATGCAAAAAAGGTGTTTACTGTTCATTTTGATCTTCCATAGTTTATCAAACATGTTGTGGCCTATATGAAAAGTTATACCTATTGTTTTTTAAAGGACTGCAAAGTTAAACTAATTCTTTTGAAATTTATAAACAGAAAATCAATCTTATGTTTTTGATTTTAAGGTAAAAAAAATATATTTTTATTAATTTCATTTATTTACAATTTTTCTATTAGAGAAAAAGGATCAGTTCATGTTTAATGAACACATTTTCTGGAATTAAATTGACAATGTTTACTTTATTTTGAAAAAAAATTAAAGAATGAGATTTTTTCTCTTTTTGTCAAAACTATAAAAGATTTTATGGAAACTGAATTATTTATTATAAGAATTAATGATGATTGAAGCTAAAGTTGAAACTTAAAAAAAATGAATTATTTAATTTTTAAATGTTTATATTAAAAACTGCTGTACATAGACATAAAGTGCACATATAATCAGAAATATCAAATTTTAATAGTTTGTCACAGATCCTGGGAAAACTTGGAATAATGTATATTGTTTAAAATTGGAAATATATTAAAAATATTTAAAAAAAATAATATATTATTCATGTTTGAATATAGATTAGTTTATTTTATATATTCATTAGAAGAGTTTCAACCCTTATATTGTAGGAATTATAATATATAATTATAATATAAAAGTCATAACTGTAGCTATTTTTTTGTAATATTATACATTATCATTGTGTGTATCTAGGCAGCATTTTTCATTCACGCAAACATTGAAAGTAATAGAAAACTGTTGCTTAATTATACCATTTTAATTTTTCAATTTTTCTTATGTATGTTAATTTTTTATTTCAACACAAAAAATGTAAGTTCCATATGTATCACAAATGTTTTTGATTCTTCATTGATGCATCATCAGGTGAAAAAACAAATGAACAAAAAAGCTGGAGAAAAAAAGCAAATTTCAAAATGTAACTTAGAAATGGGTATTTCAAATAAAATGTTGAGAGGACATTTTCACACTGTTCCAGGAAAGATGTTAATTCAAATTGCATGATGTCAGAATAAGATAATACTGTCTTATATTAAGTTTTTTTTTTTTTTTTAATGTAATTGCTTTAGGATTCTGAGACAATTCTGATTGCAACTTCTTTTTAAACAGACACTTCCACTTAATAATAATGATTTTTATTGTTTTAACCAATGCAGTTTTAGATATATTTTATTCAAATTTTAAGGTAAAATTCTCTTCAGAGATATATTAACAACTACATAAGTCCCAACCATAACCTTTTACTTTGACCTTGAAAAATAGTGTGCACCATCCATAGGTAGGAAACCATCATGTCAGGTTTGGTCAAGTGGTGTGAGCTGTAATGGAGATAGACATTGACCTTTGATCTTAACCCTGAAACTGGTGTACACCATCCCTAGGTGAGGGACCATCATGATGCCAGGTTTGGTCATGATCAGTCCAGTGGTGTGAGCTGTAGGAGAATTGTACACACAGACACAAATATGCTACTACTTTATATATATATATATATATATATATATATATATATATATATATATATATATATAGTCATCCACATACAGTACTGTTTCGCTATTGTTTGATTTTCTGTAGTTTGCTTCTTTCTTTAGTGAAATATTTTTCATTGCTATTCTTGTTGACTACGACATTCTGGTTATGTCCCTGTTCTTAAATATTTGAACATAGCATTAGCTCATAGTCAAAAATAATAAAAGCAATTCTTTTCTTCAAGAAGTATTTACATATTTGAAATTATTTTAAATAATTAGAATTTTTAAAAAAAGTTACTAAATTTTAATTTGAACCTTTTATTTTAAATACTGAACATGAAAAGAATAGTTCTTAAAAAGCAGCTATTTTTATTTTTAAAGATTTTTTTAAAAATAGTTTTTGTTTTAATGCCATGACTTCATAAATCACTTTGGAAAACATGACTTTCCTTTTTAAAATTAGAACTTGAAAAAATATTTGTAATATTTATTTTCATTACTGATGAAAGATTTTTTAAAGTAGTTATAGTCTAACCTTCAACAATTTTAGAAATCAGAAAGAGTATTGTGTAAGCAAGTACTGTTCTTTATCTAGGTTTCAGATGGGTAACATCTGTGTTGATTGGAGATGTCTCTTTAGTATGTTCTTTGCAATCTATTATAACTGAGTCAGCCGAAAACCCTCACAATGAGTGATATGGTTAAATTTGTCTTATGTGTGGGACCGAATGAAGGCATTAGTCTGTCACATATGCATGTTCTGTGGAACTCTGTTCCGTCTGCCTGCTTCCTACCTGACTACAACTTGGATGTCTTCAAGTCCAACGTTAACAAATTCCTAATGAACCGCCCCCCCCTTAAGTAAACACTTCATCAAATCTCCACACTAACGTACTGTACTTGCAATAACCCTTATCCCTGAGTGACTTCCGGGCCTTGATAAGTCGTCACCACCGTGTAAAAAAAAAAAAAAAATTTTTTTTAGCAAATCTGTGTGGAAAAATGAATATGAAAATCTGAACTTTTGGCAAAGTTGTTTAGTCTGTGTAACATTGCGATATCCAGTAATAATTATATACTCTGTATAATTAACATACTAAGGAGAAATTTCAACTGGGGATATGTATTTGTTTGGAGCAAGGTATACTAAAGAATTCCAGCATCTCCAACTCCTTGTCTTTCCAATATTCAAAATGTTTGATTCTTTATTGATTAAAAAATCTGACTCTAATTCCTAACATTATTATGAGCTTGACTTCAAGTCATTCCAAAATCTTTGACTTTGACTCTACAAACCTGATTTTGAGCACAACAGGCAGCAAATAACTATATAATCATCTCTTAATGTATCCTAATCTCTCACCACAAGACACTTCTTTTCTAATAAAAAAAATCTGAACATCTTGCATCTTATGATGCAAAGGTAGCTTTGCACAATGAGTTATGCAATAATATGGTGTAAGTAGAAGAGTTCATGTTAACTTGTATGGATAACACCTGGACGTCTCCATTTTAATAAAAAATCTGGCATTCTGTTTCATAATTTCTAAATAAAATGAAACATGGCTTGAATGCACCAGCACATTTGTGAATTTTTTAGATGAGGATTTGTTATTCATATTATTCGGATTCATTGGACTACTGTTCTCATCTTGAGTGTGATTTTTCACAATGTTTTGGTCGATCTAACCTTCGATCTCCTTCAGGTGTATCTTTTTGAACTCGGTAATATTTGTTGAACTCGGTAATGTTTGTTGAACTCGGTAATGTTTGTTGAACTCGGTAATGTTTGTTGAACTCGGTAATGTTTGTTGAACTCGGTAATGTTTGTTGAACTCGGTAATGTTTGTTGAACTCGGTAATGTTTGTTGAACTCGGTAATGTTTGTTGAACTCGGTAATGTTTGTTGAACTCGGTAATGTTTGTTGAACTCGGTAATGTTTGTTGAACTCGGTAATGTTTGTTGAACTCGGTAATGTTTGTTGAACTCGGGAATTTTGAGCAGCACCCTTTACTTACCTCACGGAGGTAGCATGCTCCTGTTCCGTCAGAGGTCCTAAGTAATTTGCAATTGAATTTTTCGTTTGCCCACACTGAGGATTGAACCTTCAACCTTCAGAAAAATATCACTTTTAACAATTGATTTTTTAACCACTGTGCCACAGGTCCTTGTGGACAATTCTGGTACGAATGTTAGGAGCCTTAAGCCTATTTTATTTCTAGTTTTAAATTTCACTATTTATTACTAATTATTACTATATATTAACACACACACACACATATATATATTAAATTTATTTATACAAACATTGATGGCTACATATGTGCATACATGTTTCTGTAATCACCCGTGTTAGGGAGATTATGTCTTCAGGCCAAGAATTACCCTCAAATTTAATTTTCTGACCTGTAAAGTTTTAAAACTAAGTTTTGTTATTTCAATTTTTTTAAACTTTCACTTAGCCAAGATAGTGGCTGATTTCAGGCTTAAATATAGTTAAAAAAAAAAAAAAAAAAAAGGATATAGAGAAGCTTGTAGTACCAGGATTTAAACTTTGATGGGAGGAGGGGGGACAAATAATTTTTTTATTGTCTTATTTCTAGCCTAAAAGAGAGTAAAAAAAAAAAAAAAAAAAAAAAAAAAAGAGATTAAATTCAGGTGGATAGTTTTTCCGATAGTTTTTTGTTTTTTAACCCTGAAATCAGCAACCATCTCTTCAAAAAATTGGCCACCATTTTTGATTGGCTAAGTAAAAGTAACAAAACAAATTTTAAAATAATAATAATAATAAAAAATTAACAGTTTTAGAAGTTTAAAACTGTACAGCTCTGTAGAAAATGAATTTTCAATACATTTAGTAGAAGTCATTTGTTGTATATTTTGTTTATTTTCGATTTCTTGACTGTTAAATATACTGTATGATTGCCAAAACACCTTTTGGACAACTTAAGATTTTCAAAAGCGTTTATACAAACTTTTTTTCTTTTTGTTAAATCTGATTATTTCTTTCTTGTAATGTGAAGAATGCTGAATATGCAATCCCATAGATTGTCGGTAGCTGCTTAATCAGACAAAATGTGTATTGTGTTCTATCTGACACATTAAATTGTGTTGTTACCTAGATCCACTGGCCACCTCCGTTCTCAACTAAATCTTTACAAATTTATTGACGACAAGTCTCAGGTATGTTATTCACTGTCTTTTTCTTCTTCGTCATATCCTGTTAAGTTTCTCTGACCATTTTTTTCTTATTGTTAATCTCATGTCTTTCACTGGTCATAAAAAACGGAGCTTGTCTTCAACCTCGGTTGTTTTTAATGGTAAAACTCTGCAGCTTCAGATGACAACCGCAAATGAATTTTGCGATTCTGGCAAGTTTTTCTTTCATTATTTTGATTAGATTTTCTAAGTACTTTTTATTTATTTTTTAAACATTATTTTATAATGAATATCTCGAGGATTTCAGAATATAGGAAATCAGTCCAGAGTATAATCTAAGAGTTTACAATTTGAAAATCACTGTCTCTTACTCTAACTGAAGCGTTCACATGCTTATTGCATCTGCCTTTAAAAATATTTTTGTCGATTTCAAACCCCTATTTCCTGGACTTCACGATCAGAAATAACGCCTCAAGCACTGAAATCTTTTAGATACCTATTCCTTATAAGTATGAAGAAATTATTTAATAATATTTAATTTCATTTTTTTTTTTTTTTTTTTTTTTTTCCAGTTATTCTACTTGTTTCTTCTGCTGTGACTTGCAATTATTGTTTTGTTACTGTTCCCCACTTCACTGTTTTTATATAATTGATCTATAGATGTTCATCTTATGATCATTTATGTAAATTTATAGCCTTGTATGTTTGAGCCCTCAGTATTGCTTTAGATTTAGTATTATTATAGTCTTCGAGTGTTCAAGTCAAATATTACATTCACTTTACATAGCTTTACTGTTTTACTGCTCAAATTTACTTCCTCTTTCTTACTCTCTTTTTAAAATTTTTTACAACTTATCAAGGCCCGGAGGCAACTCTAGGATAAGGGTTAATGAGTGTACATTAGTCAATGGGAAAATGTTTTAGTAATTGTTTGTAGTGAAAATTTGGTAAATTTGATTACTTATGGGGACAGCTTATCAAGAACTTGTTTACATTGATCTTGAAGATAACCATATTGTATACAGCTGGAAAGCAGGGAAACGGGAGAGAGTTCCACAGGCATGCAGTTCTAAGAAAGAAGCTTTGTTCATAGAATCTATGTTTAGGTTTAGGCATAGATAAAGACTGGGGGAAATTATTGATAGTAGTTTCAACTAGACAAGTGTTTTTCATGAAAGTTTTGCAAGGGGGGATCATAGATTGGAATTTATATGAGCACTTGCCATGAAAATAATGATAAAGCAGAGACAGGCTTGCAACGGCTCTTCTGTAGAAAAGAGGTTGCAGGAAAGAAAAATGTGCCCCCCCCCCACTAGGCTACAAAGTTTATTTTGAACTCTGTCAAGGCAGGATAAGCCTTTCTAGCAGCTCCTGCTCAGATGTGGCAACAGTACTCCATCCTTGAACATACTTGGCTCTTATACAGGTAGAGAATTGCATCAGCAGCGAGATATCTACTGGAGCAGTAGAATGATCCCACTATTTTTCCAATGACTTTAGTGATGGATTTGATGTATGTGTTCCATCTCAGATCAGAAGTAAACGTCAAACCCAGAAGTTTGTCAAAAGATGGAGACTCCCCAAGAGAGAGCCATTCATTTCAGTTGATGCCAGATGGGGATCAGTGTTGATGATGTAAAGATAGAAGCTTGGTTTTAGATGCATTAAAAGTAACCAGCTACCTCTTTCCCCATTGTACCAAATCAGAGGAGAGAGAATCAGAGAGAACTTTGTCATTTATGGCCTTTGAAGTATAGCCATAGATGGTAGTGTCACCAGCATAAATATCTAAGAATGATCTTTGTTGATTTTTTGTGTTTTGTATTTCTTCGTTTAGTAGTCCACACATACTTTTGATTTACCTTCCATCTCTCCTGTCCGGATTTTTTTTAAGAATCAGAATTGTAAATTTCATTTCAAATATCTCTCTCTCTCTCTCTTAATTTCTTATTCTTCTTTCTCTTGTTTATGAAGTTGTATAGTCAGAAGGGGTAAAGTTAGACTGCTTGGATTCTAAAAATTCTGACAACTCCTTGTTTTAAAGTTTTCTCATATTCAGACTATCTAATGATCCAATGGTTAAAATTTTTACTCAGTTTCTAGCAGTCTTATGAGTGTGACTCATTCTGAAACTTCTGACTCACTCAACACACTTTTTAAAAATCTGTAACATGTGAAAACTCTATCAGGGTTCAACTGAAGCTTTCTGAAGTTGAGTATGATCAAACTATTTGGAAGCTTTGTAAGATGGAATCATTTATGAATGTTATTATAGGACTATTATTTTATAGTATTAAACATAGGATCTTTTTGTTTTTTTATATTAGTGACTATTGTTATTGCAACAGTATTCAACCTGGTTGAGTTGAGATGGTTTTTTTCTTTTGCCTGTATCACATGTTGAACCATGGTGGCTCATGCATGGCCGTGCTGAGCCAGGTCACATGAGATGGTTACCAATTATGTTTTGACCATCAAAAGCCCCCAAGGAAGCTATTTGTTTAAAAACAAAAGTTTGATCCCTGTCCAAGGTTACTTGTACAGCGATCAAACTTTTTAATTTGATTTGAGCCCAAAACAATAAATGTTAGGGGGTCAAAATTGGGATCAAAGTTAAAAAAAAAAAAAAAAATTGACTTTTGCAGTCTCCACCAAATTACTCAGCTAATTTTTGGTCTTAACATTTAAAATTTTACATAAAGTGTATTCAGACATGGGGCAAGCTTTTTAATCGTTTTTTGGCCGAAAATTTGGCTGCCAAGGGATCAAAGTTCAAAAGATTTGACCTTTGCAGTCTCTAGCAAACTATTCAGCCAATTTTGGGTGTAGACATTTGAAATTTTACATAAAGAGTTTTCAGATATGCAGCAAGCTTTTTAATCAGTTTTTGGGTGCCAAGAGGTCAAAGTTGAAAGAGTTGACCTTTGCAGACTCTACCAAACTCCTCTGCCAATTTTGGATCTAAACATTTGAAATTTTCGATGTAGGTTATCTGGACATGAGTAAAACTTTTTAATATATATATATATATATATATATATATATATATATTGAGTAAAATGATTCATAATTTATAATTAAAAATCGGTTTCAAAAGGAAGAAACAAAATCAATAAATTGTACGATCGTTTCAGAAATAGTATTGAGATAGACAATACGTCTTGAAGAATAATTTTATCATTTGATTTTATAAAATATAATTGAAAATTAAAAAAAAGAAAAAAGAAATTGCCATGTAAAAAGAAGAAAAAAAATGGTTGGGAATCACTGCTGTAAAACCCATGTTGAAAATGGTATAATAATTCTCCAAATGGTATATCATTTTATTATTGGGATCCTTTGAGATGAGCAATTTGTATATTTATTTATTTGCGGGCTGTTATCCTCATCTTCATAGTTGTTGTTTCACAACGTTTCCGGCAACTATTCCTCTAACCTTTGTCGGGTGGTTAACTGCGATGGGATAGGAATGCTAAGTCTCTTAACTGTATCCTCGATAATTACTGCATTCAATTGTCGTCTCAGCATGTTTTGGTGAACTAATCCTCCAGCCGGCTTTGGGTAGGATTGAAACTGCTATCTTCAGACAATGCTCACCTGGAACTGTTGAAATTCAGCACCCCCTATCCACTGCGCCACATACCACTTCGGGCCCGTGTAGATAGAGGCATTGAATCTAGGCAGTAATGGAAGGCAGTAATTACTGAGAATACAGTTAAACTCAGCATTCCTAGTCCGTCATGGTTAACCACCTGATGAAGGCCAGAGGAATAATTTCCCGAAATGTTGTGAAACAACAACTGTGAAGATTAGGAAAATAGTCTGCAAATAAATAAATTCTCCAAGTTCAAATTACTATTCAGTAGTATCTGGCTTATCACACCTGCATATTAAAATGAACTCCTCTTAGTATTATTTTCTGTATTATTGATCTGAACCCTTTTAAATATTTTTTTATGCTTTTGTCCACCTCAAACAAGGCACATTATTACTGTGAATTAGGGACCAAATATATAGGCGGCATCCTAAGTAAGGAGTTGTGCTGGAAGATATTTGTTCATATTAAATTTAAATTTCTCCATGTTGGTATAATTAAGCAAGCAGGTAAAGAAATCCAAAGGTTAACAGTTTGAGAAAAAAAGCTATTGAAAGCCTTCTTACATCTGGGGGTCTCATTTTGGTCAGGTATTTACATTGAGTGGGGGTAGGGGCACCAGATTCTAAGAATTTCTTCATTTTTTTTCTTTTTCTCTTTTTTGTTTTTTTTTTTGCTTCATTAATGGCTGATGCAGCAGCAATGACTCATCACATTATTCAAAAGCATATGACATATATGCATTTGAATAAATAGAAATAAAAAACATTGTAGCTGAGTAATTCTAAACGTTTGTTAATCTCTATATTTTGTTATTGATTCTTTTTACCTACTTTAAAAAATTATTTCCGGCATGGCTGACTGCACAAAACCCTATACTTCTGCAAACAACCTGTTTTCCCAGTGAATGCAATCTGAGGATTTTATGACCGGATTGGAATGTGTGCTACATAATTACAATAGTTTCTTTTCTTCTTTTTCTTTTATGATTGCTTAAATGTTGGCGTACATTTTTTTTTAATTGTATGGTAGCTTATATGAGTAAAAATATTAGTGTCTAGAAATTTACTTAATGGATAAACATGCTGGCATAAAAAGTATATAAATTAGAAAAAATTAACTTGAAATATTTTATCCCATTTATCCGTTCCTCTTTATGAGCATGTAATTAATGTTTTTAATATATTAATTTTTATAATTATTTTTTTTACCTCAATCAAGCTATATTGCTACTAAAGTGTAAAGGACTACTGTAATAATGGAAAGATTTAAAGCAGTTTGTTTTGGTTAACTGCCCTAAAATGTTATAATAGCTTTGAAATGAGCTCAATTTGATTTAAATTTACATGTGAAATTTATCCCCCATTCTAAATTCCATCAGTTAACAAAGTTATTGCGATTTTTAACTTTTGAATTCAGATGAACATATCTCAGCTCGAAGAAAAGTTTATTGATCGAAGTAAGCACCACCAAAATCAACACACTTTTTGCCGACGCAAAACAAGTGTATTTATGCTAGTAACATAAAAATCTTGCCTTCTGGTTGCAGTGAAGTCGCTGAAGGGATTTTTCATTGCTTAGGTTTTTTAAGCATTTCTCATGCAAGAAGTAATTGAGATGCTTGAAAAAGTGGTAGTCAGTAAGTGAAAGGTTTGGAAAGTATGGCGGATGAGGCAGAGTTTCGTAGTCCAACTCCTGCAAGGTCAGTTTAGCTACATGTAGTTGAGCATTGTCATGGAGGAGAATTGGGCCTTTTCTGTGGACAAATGCTGGGTATTGTTGTCGAAGTTTCTGATGCATTTCATCCATTTGTTGACAGTGCATCTCTGCCGTGATCTCAACTTCCTGCATGAGAAATGCTTAAAAAACCTAAGCGATGAAAAATCCATTCAGTGACTTCACTGCAACCAGAAGGCAAGATTTTTATCTTACTAGCGTAAATACACTTGTTTTGCGTTGGCAAAAAGTGTGTTAATTCTGGTGGTGCTTACTTTGATCAATAAACTTTTCTTTGAGCTGAGATATGTTCAGGGCCATTCCATGTCACGTGTGTTACAGTTCAGACATGTTTTCAACGATAAAATTTATTTAAAATCTCCCTTATAATATTTTACTCTCTTTTCTTTTTGGCTTATGTATTTTTAAACCATTACTCTTTTATGTAGTACATAAAAAATCCCCATACTTATGACCATTTTTTTTTTTTTAGAATAGTCTTGTTTCTAGCGTTACGTGCATTACATTCAGACGGGAAGGATATTTGAAAAATTTGTAAACAATGTATAAACTCTGCGAATTGTGCCTTATTTTTTTTTTTTTTTAGAAAAACAGGTTTTTCTACATTTTTAGGGAGCATTCTAATTATTACAATAGTTGTTCGGTAAATTTTTATTTATTGATACCCTGAAAATTAAGGAATTTGTTGTCATGTGTGTTACACCTTAGCATCATGTGTGTTACCCGTGCGAAATTTCACTCATTTCCAAAGCTCCCTGAAGTCGGAAAGTAGTCAAATTTTGTCCTGAGAAAATTGGTCATTTGTTTTGGATAGCACCGTCCATAGAAAATTTTCATTGAAAATATTTAAAACCTGTGCAGGTTAGTGTAAAACTTCTTTTTTTTATTTTTCACACACACACACACACATATATATATATATATATATAATAAAAATATATCTGATAGTTTTTTTTTTTTTTTTTTACTGTCTGAACCCAGTTTGGTAACTTAGTGTAAAAAATTGAACATGTCCAGCTTTGTTTTCCATACGGTTGATAAAGAAAATTATTTTCTCAACTTTTCAATATTTTTATTTTAATTGTCTAAGCTAAAAAAAAAAAGGTAAGACACCATGTTTTGTGTAAAGACGCTTTAATGACGCCGCCGGCTTTTTTTATTTAATCATTATTTCATTTCATGTATTCACTCATTATTTCTTTATATGTATCAATCATAAAAAATATAATTAAACATAATACTAATTAAACATACTACTATATTATTTATTAGTAAAAATAAATGCCTGAAAAATAAGCAATTCTTTCATTTTTCGACTTTAATAAATAGCCGATGTTTATAATCTCAGCACAGACAACACAGACAAGATCAGAATTGGAATTTTTTTTTTTTTTGTTGTTGTCTTTCAGAAAAAACATAATAATGTTGGAAAATATTGGATTTAAAATTTTCCAATTTTGAACCACTTTCCATGAAATTCACCATTCATCTGAATTTAAAAGTTAAAAATTGCAAGAACTTTGTCAACTGATGGAATTTAGAAAGAGGGATGAATTTCACATGTAAATTTAACTCAAACCTGTATCTAATGGATGAGACTGGTAGCAGACCACCAGTCAGTCAGCATGACCTTCTTTTGATGCAACTCTGTCTCTGGGAAGTGTCGTGGAGCTTCATCAGTATCTAACCACTGAGCTAAACATCGCTGGTTGTTGTAAAGAACCCACTTTTCATGGCAAATCACAACCTGATCAAGAAACAGGTTGTTCTTGTTGCCTATAACAAGATGACACTTCATAACAGCATTTCTTTTGGTTGTTCAATTCTTGAGGCACCCATTTATCAAGATTTTCTGTCTTTCCAATCTCTCAAGTGGTTGGAAATCGTATATGTTATGCCTAATTCAAATGGAAAACGTACATTAAATCTGTTGCCAAGGTTGTTGAAAAAATGGTGGGATCCTTCTATCGATCCAGTACAGTAGATATCTCACTGCTGATGCAATTCTCTATCTATATAAGAGCCAGGTACATCCAAGGATGGAGTACTGTTGCCACATCTGAGCAGGAGCTGCTAGAAAGGACCTATCCTGCCTTGATAGAGTTCAGAATAGACTTTGTAGCCTTGTAGGAGATGTCCCTTTCTCTTTTCTGCAGCCCCTTTTTCACAGAAGAGATGTGAGTTTGTCTTTGCTTTATCGTTATATTCCTGGCAAGTGCTTGAGCTTCAATCTATGATCCCCCCTTTGCAAAACTTCACAAAAAACACTCGTCTGGCTGAAAACACTATCAATAATTCCCCCCACTCTTTATTTGTGCCTAAACCTAAACGTAGATTCCATGAACAAAGCTTCTTTCTTAGAATTGCACGCCTGTGGAACTGTCTTCCGTTTTCCTGCTTTCCAGCTGACTACAATATAGTTGTCTTCAAGTCCAACGTAAATAAGTTTTTGATGAGCCATTTCACTTCACTCTGCCGTAAGGACTCTGACAGACATATGCACGGACTTGGAGTCTACATTTGTAACATCCTCCCACTGACTAGAGAAACAAACCTAGAAACGGACGATCAAGCCTTTATGTGCTTTAGACTAAACATACACCACAACATTAGCTACTTTTATTTTCTCTACCGCTCTCCCTCGACCCAGGACTGCACCATAATAAACAAAGTCTCTGACAGTATAGACACAGCACTCTCCCTCGACACTAGCGCACAAGTCCATGTATTTAGTGACTTTAATGTTCACCACAAAAACTGGCTTGGATTCTCTACTCACACAGATGCAGCGGGCAACACAACACATAGTTTTGCTATATCTCACTCCCTATCACAAATGGTTACGTTTCCAACCCGTTTCCCTGACCAGCAAGAACAACAAGCATCACTTCTAGATCTGTTTCTGACTACAGTTCCCGAGGATTGTATGACAAATGCTGACAGCCCACTCGGGAACGCTGACCATGCAGTGATAATGGTAGAAAGCGCCTTAAATTCTAGACCCAAAACTGAAGAGCCAGTGCTCAAAACAAGGAGATATTATAAAAAGGCTGACTGGGAAACCATCAGAGATCTTATCAGAGATGCCCCATGGGGAAATATTTTTTCTCTTCCTGCTGAACAGTGCGCAAATGAGACCACTGAATGGTTCAAAACAGCAATGGAAGCACATGTTCCCATGCGAAAATTTTATAGCAAGCCCCACTCTCCTCAATGAGTTACTCCGACTTGCGCAACTGCCATTGCTCAAAGGCAACATGCATTCCGCAATTTAACCGACATAAGTCCAGTTCAAACAGACAGAAGTACATAGAAGCTAGAAATAACGTTAAGAAAGAAATAGCGACAGCCAAGAGAGAATTTACTGAAACCACTAAAAAACACATCGAAGCACAAAAATTAGGAAATCGTGACTTCTGGAAAATCTACAACAGTGTAGTAAATAATGGGCAATCAACAATTCCCCCGCTAATCAACAATCATGAGGTTGTTTGCTCAGCAACCGACAAAGCTAATATGCTTGCCAGCCGGTTTACCTCGAACTCCACACTGGGCCCTTCCAACCACCCCCTGCCTGACTTTCCTTTGCGGACAGACGCCACGCTAGACAATCTAAAAATCACCCCTGCTCAGGTACATGCTATCATAAAAAATCTTGACACTTCAAAAGCATGTGGACCTGATCTCATCCCAGCTGTGCTATTAAAAAAGTGCTCAGCCGAAGTAGCTCCAGTTCTCTCCAAACTCTACAACAAATGCCTTAATGAATCATGCTTTCCGGGCTGTTGGAAAACCGCTTCTGTGGTACCAATATTCAATAATTCTGGCGAAAGAACTGACCCATCAAATTATCGCCCCATTAGCCTCCTCCCACTTTTCGACAAAATATTTGAGACCATAATTAACCATGCTCTAGTCCGGCACCTTACAGATGCTAAACTTCTGACTGACAAACAATATGGATTTAGACAAGCCCGTTCCACAGCTGACATCCTCACTGTAATCTCTGAACGTATATACCATTCACTGGACAAAGCGGGGGAGGGCAGAGCAGTAGCTCTAGATATATCTGAGGCTTTTGACAGGGTATGGCACAAGGGTCTCCTCAGGAAAATTAAATCATACGGTATCACTGGTAGAATACTTAGCATAATTAAATCCTTCTTAGATAAGAGAAAAATCCAGGTTGTCCTCGACGGTCGAACATCTAAACAGTGTGATATAAATGCGGGAGTGCCTCTATTGTTCCTGATATTTATTAATGACCTCCCCGACAAAACTGCCTCTGAGATGGGTATATATGCTGATGACACTACACTCTATAACAGGCATGACAGGAAAACAAATGAATAAATATCTAAAGAAATGGCAAAAACACTAGAGGATGACCTCCAATCAGTAGTGGAATGGGGACATAAATGGATGGTCACATTCAATGCTGCCAAGACTAAACTGGTTTCCTTCAATAACTACAAGAAACCTTCTCTGCCACCAATAGCAATGGCCAGTGACTCCTTGTCTGAGAGTACATCTTTCAAACTGCTTGGCCTAACGTTCACAGGAAACATGAGCTGGAACAATTATATTGAAAACATTGCCAGGGCCGCTGCAAAAAAGGTAGGCTCTCTCTACCATGCTAGAAAACTACTGACACCTGAAAGTATCCTGTATCTCTATAAGGCCACCATTCGCCCATGTATGGAGTATTGTTGTCACATCTGGGCTGGTGCGTCTACTACTAGTCTCTCGCTTTAGATAAGGTTCAAAAAAGAGTCGCCAATCTGATAGGCCCTGAACTATCATCTAAGCTTCAGCCTCTGTCCCATCGACGAAGCGTTGCATCCCCCTGCTTGTTCTACAGGTATTTTAATGGTGAATGCTCTGACGAACTGCAGACACTTGTGCCCCCACGACGCAGATACCCTCGACAAACCTGACAGGCAGCTAAATCCCACCCCCACACAGTAGAAATCCCCAGATGTAAAAGATCTTTCTACTCCAGTAGTTTCTTCCTCAGAACCGCTAGACTCTGGAATTCCATTCCAGGATCCTGCTTCCCTAACTGTACTGACATGCAGAAGTTCAAGTGCAACATGAACCGACATCTTGCTGCCCAAATCCCTACATAGTGCCCCAGTAGTTGCTGACCCTGATAGTAGCCCCCCTACACCAAAGTGGCAATGTGCCTTGTTTGGGGTGAAAATGTAAAAAAAAAACAAAAAAAAAAACAAAACTATATTGTCCAATTGACTACTGTACACTCTTTAACCCTTTTCCTCGAGTGTCTTCTGGGCCTTGATTAGTGGTGATCTCTATGTAAAAAAAAAAAAGTTCTCAAACGATTGTGCATAGATTGGCTTCAACTAAGGCTCTTAATTGATGGTTGTCAACATCCAATGGCCGACGACTACACTCATCATCAAGACTCGTCACCACCACAGAATTTCTTAAACTACCATTATGCTGTGTGTTCAGTAGTTGTTTCTGGACCAAACGCTTCAATCGCGAGCTGCTTCAGCAGCTTTCAGTCTACCTTGAATTAAAATAAGAAAATTGTGTGAATTTGGGTTTTTTTTCTATCTTGTATTCAGCGTTTTGAAAGAAGATATTGTTTCAAAACAATTGTAATTTAAACAATTAGATAAAGCGGAAAACACTCTTTAAAATGATATAAAGTAAAGATATTATAACAAAAACCTATGTGAAAGTACATTTGAAATCAAAATTAAAAATTTCATAAGAACCTACTTGTCAACCTTATAATAAAAGGAATTAAGGAATCTCAATTATAAAAATTGGTCAGAATCCTTAGGTTTAATTATTTAAAAAAACATGAAGGCTGACTTAATTGAGATGTTCAAAATAATGGTTGGAATTTCTAAATATGGAATAATTTTTAATGTCTCTTCACAATAGAAATTTATTTGCGAGGTTTGTTTAAAAAATTATCACATAATTGAATAATTTATAGAGTGGTATCTAAAGGCGCTACAGCATCACCTAGATCAAAGGCAAGATTCAGGTAAGTTTTGAAGGCCGATAATATCACTGTCCTGAAACTTGTGTTAAAATTTAAAGTCACTAGGAAGCAATCAACAGAAGGGCTGATGAGATCGGCAGATAGTCTGCACAATGATCTTCAGAAACTGGGCCTTCACCCAGATTAAATTCATGATCATGCTAAGTGGAGGCAAAGGTCCATAATTGCAGACACCGCCATAGTGCAGGACAAACACAAAGAATAATAATTGAGTAATATATTTTCTAATAAAATAAAAATGACTCCAGTGTAAATTATTTTAGAATAAACTTGATGAATTAAAAGTGAAAAAATAGTTGAATCTTTCTATCACAGGGGTTCCCAACCTGGAGTGCGAGACAATATTTCAGGGGAGCGAGAAAATAGGCTATTGTTATCCTTTTGTGTTTTTGTTTCCTTTTGCAATATACTTCTTGCTTTCATTTCAGGGTTAAGTATTGTTATTAAGTGCCAATTAAATACATGTCTGACTAGATTTAATTCAATCAGGTATTTAAATGTGAATTCAGAAATTTTGAGGGATGCGAGGTTTGAGAGAAATTTCTTGACGGGGTGTATACCAAAAAAAAAATGGTTGGGAACCACTGCATCAAAAAGTGCCTGATTCCTAAACCACTATTTATATACATCCTAAGATAGAGCATTGCTGCTATATGGGAAGGTGTCACTCAGAACTTATTCTAACCATGGCAGAATACAAAATAGACATCACAATCCCTTTCATCACAGAAAAGATGTTGCTAATATTTCTCTACTCTATCATTGTTTCTATAGAATCTGTTGGTCTGAGCTGTAAAGTTTGATTTCTCGTTATAAGACATTCACAGCAAGGACTCTTTTTTTATTACAACTTAAAAGAACTTACCTTCTACCATGTACCTCATGTCAGGCTGAAATTTCATGAAGAGTTTTTTCCAAGAGTTTCTCATATGTTGAACATATTACCCTGGGACTACTTTCCTCCAGACTACAATATGGTAATCTTAAAATTCAATGTCAAAAAATGCTAATCCTAAACTGCCACTATAAATCATTAAATTGTGTTTATTTTCAATCATTTTATAATTATTTTCATCAAACCACAGATCTCAATTAACCTGTATCTTTGAGTGGCTTGTAACCTTGATAAGTGGTGATTCATTAATAATAATAAAAAAAGGGAACAATTTGTAATTTTTTTTTAATGAAATATTTAAAATTTAATCTCTATTTTCATATTCTGTCATTTTGTTTAAAAAAAAGTTGCAATAATGAGATTTATTAATTTAAGTAAAAGCTCCCAAAGAAATAATGATGAATGTAAAAATATTCACTGATTGACCTCTTGGCATTTTTCTCTAAATAGGTTATAGATAAAAGTAACATTATTTGAACTTTACATTTTTTAAATATCAATTTCTCTCTAATTAAAAACCACAATATCACAGCTAGTTGCTATGTAGCTGTTTATTTTTAACTCCTGCTGATTGAAGAGCTATCTGCAGACAATTTCATTGGTTATTGTCAAGTAGTTTCTGTGTTATGCAGTGTTGGGCAGGCCAATATTTTGGTAAATCTTTATAAGAAATTAACCTTATCTTTTTTTTCCACAAATATCAGATGTATGACTATTTTTCATATACATGAAAAAATTTAAATGGTTTAAAATATTTTAATAATTACATTGATAGATATAGCCCAATGATCCTTGGAAGGATCTTAAATTTAAAAAAATAAGAGAATTATGATTATTATTGTGCCTCACACAGTTTGATATTTCTTTTTATTTGAGACCATATGCATTATTTCACATTTTTTTTTTTTTTTACATTACTTTTTCAGTAAAAATGTTATATCTTTATTAAAACATGTAATTAAACAATGAAAGTTGACATTGATAAGTTTGCCATGTAAGTGTATTTTTGTTGCAAGGAATCAGAATATGTCATTGCAAATCCTCAGAAATCTATGATTCCCACATAATCTACAGTAAATACACCTAAATATGTTGTAGTCCCTTAAAAATACCATGTAATAAAGTTAAAATTGTAATGAATCTTATGTACAATAAACTGAAATCTATTACAGGTTGGAATGATTAAATTGTTGCCCTAAAAAAAAAAATGACACGATTCCAGTTTTTTTTTTTTTTTTTTTTTTTTTTTTTTGTTGTTGCAGACCATTTACTAGTGGACCAATTGTGTACAAATCCCAAGATCGATAGGAGTCTTCTATCATGTCTGAAAATGACACAATGTTCAATAAGCAAAATCACAGATGTGCTGCTGTACAACTCCTGCTTTTTACCGATCCAAGTTATGAAGACAGAGCCAGTGCCAGTGCCAGCACCCTCAAAATGCAAATTCGAATGGTTTATCGTTTGAGGGTACAGCTCAATGCATTGGGCAACCCACGAATATGATCGTTGGTGTGGTTTCAAGGGAGGGCCACATAATGCCACCTCACATCTTTGAAATCTGCTTGAAAGTCAACACCAACATGTACCTGGATGTGCTGAAGGGTGTGGTGATCCCCTGGTGCAATCAGATGCTGCTGGCAAACCCTGGGTGTGGCAGCAGAACTCTGCACCGGCTCACAAGTCCAAAGAGACCTAGGCTTGACTTCAGAAGGAGTGCTACAACTTTGTACTCTCGCCCCTCTTCTCCCCTGAACTGGACCCTCTGGGCTACTTTGTTTGGTCATATGTCAAGAACATCGCCAACATGATCTCTCACAATACCAAAGCCTGTCTGATCGCTGGCGCTTGTAGAAAAGGCATACTCCCAGTTCCGGATCCATATGGAGACTGATGGTGATTACATTGAATAATCAAGTTACCTGAATTGATTTTTTTCAAGTTTTAAAATAAATTTTTTTAGGGTGATAATTTTATCGTTCTAATCTGTACTGGGACTGCCTTGAAATGAATAATTTGGAATTTTTTTTTTTGTGTGTGTGTGTCATTGCAGTTAAACATCTGCTAAATCACCTCCCTTACTTTTCCAAAATATGAGATTTTACTTTTTCTAGGCAATTTCATGTGAACACCCTGAAAAACTTGGCAGAAAGAAAGAAAAACAATTATTCTACAATTTAAAGTAGGGAATCCAGTTAGCACATAAATTTAATGTAAAATAATTCCCATTTTTAGTGTTTTAGGCAGTACGCCATTTTTTTTTTTTTTAATGAGATAAAGCCTGTACTTTTTTTTTTTAATGAGATAAATCCTGTACTTTTTTTTTATGAGATAAATCCTGTACTTTTTTTTAATGAGATAAATCCTGTACTTTTTTTTTAATGAGATAAATCCTGTACTTTTTTTTTATGAGATAAATCCTGTACTTTTTTTTTTATGAGATAAATCCTGTACTTTTTTTTTAATGAGATAAATCCTGTACTTTTTTTTTTAATGAGATAAATCCTGTACTTTTTTTTTAATGAGATAAATCCTGTACTTTTTTTTTTAATGAGATAAATCCTGTACTTTTTTTTTTAATGAGATAAATCCTGTACTTTTTTTTAATGAGATAAATCCTGTACTTTTTTTTAATGAGATAAATCCTGTACTTTTTTTTTATGAGATAAATCCTGTACTTTTTTTTTAATGAGATAAATCCTGTACTTTTTTTTAATGAGATAAATCCTGTACTTTTTTTTTAATGAGATAAATCCTGTACTTTTTTTTTAATGAGATAAATCCTGTACTTTTTTTTTAATGAGATAAATCCTGTACTTTTTTTTAATGAGATAAATCCTGTACTTTTTTTTTAATGAGATAAATCCTGTACTTTTTTTTTTAATGAGATAAATCCTGTACTTTTTTTTTTAATGAGATAAATCCTGTACTTTTTTTTTTTAATGAGATAAATCCTGTACTTTTTTTTTTAATGAGATAAATCCTGTACTTTTTTTTTAATGAGATAAATCCTGTACTTTTTTTTGTGTGTGTGGATTTGCTTTAAAAGTTTTTGTAGACAATTATATGTGATTTTAAGAGGATTTTGTTGGGGGCTTGACACTCGGACTTAAGGTTGGTGGTATGGCCACTTGAACCTAAGGTTAATAGTAGGAGTAATAATTATAATTTTTTTAGAACTTTTCGACATAAAAATATCAAAATAATTTTTTTTTGGGGGGGGGTAGCTTGTTTAATGGGCTAGAATAGCCTGGAAATAGGGAATCATTGTGAAATTTATATCCAAAACTGATCCCTTCACTCCAAATTCAAAATTGCCTTTTGTTGCTTTTTTTCCATCAAGATTTTTTTGGGGTGTTCATACATAATTGTCTAAAAAAGTAGAATCTAGTATATATATTTTTTAAAATTTATAGCTAAATAGTACTTCTGGATAGAATTTATGTTTGAAAGTCTAGTGTCTTAAACCCAAGAAAAAACAGTATTTCTTGAAGGACCTACTATTTTATAAAAGAACTACAAACTGCATAGTTTTTTGATAATTTATTTAAAGAATACTCAAATTATAAGCAAAATGTTTATTTTTAATAAATAAAATAGCCTGTAAACATAGTTTGTTAAAAATTGTCAGTTTTATAAGCTGTTACTATTTGCTGATACTATGACTATTGAACCATATAAAGGTATATTCGTTTCTCAACTAAATAGTGGTATTTTGAGCACTTGAGTTATATTAAAATGACTATTTTAATAGAACCCTTTTGAACTAGCTGCTGATGCAAAATGTTTTTATTGTTAGTGTATGTACGCCTTTTTTTTGTGTCTGTGACATGCACTTAAAAATTATTATTAATCACTATTGAAATTCAAAATGCCATAGCGTAAAGTGCCAATAATAAGCGTGAGAAAGATCTTGTATAACTAATGTCACATGAGGAATGAGGTTAACTCTCCTCTTTTCTGCGTTTTCTTTACTTGACTGCTGACCCAAGTGGGGTTTTGGTATATAAGAACATGGACAAATTGATATTATCGTCTGTGTTGTGAATATTATTTGAGCCCAGAAAAATAATGATAATAATAATAAGATTTAACTATAGAATTTGTTCTGGTAGCTAAAAAAATTTAATCAGGTCAGCTAACTATGTGTGACATCAAAAAGAAAAGAGCAGGAATTTTAGAAAATGGAAATAAATATTCAAAATTGAATGAAGTGTCAAGTGCAGATTTTATACTACATTTAGAAAGGTAAGTAGTGTATATTTACTGTGTAAGAGGATTTTCAATTTAAAAAAAAGTTTCTGATAAAGTGCACAACTATCTCTACAATCATTTATTTATAGAAAATTAGGCTTTTATTATGTGTGTGTCCCAAAAAAGTTATAAATATATTTAAATAAGTGAAGTTAAAACAGGTGGCTATAAGTGTGTTCGAAAAACAGACAGAAATAAAATGTGATTGTTGAAGTCGTCACAAAAAACAAACAAATCAAAACGCTTGAAATAAAATATTTAGAATATATGTCTGTTATTGATGCTGATGGCAGTGTTGTTAGATGGGCACTTGTTTTCAGGAAAGGTGAAAAAAATACAAAGTTATAGAGTATTAGTTGTATTTACTGGGTCACATATTATAGTGAATAAAGTATTTGTTAAAATTCAGTTGCAAAGTTACTCTTCTGGAGGTTGAAGGTTAATCTTTAGTGTGGACGACACTCAAAATACAAGTTGTGAATTACTACGGACTTCTATCCAGTCATAGCTGATGGAATAAGTAGCATGCTACTCCTGTGGATTAAATAAAGGATTCTGTTTGAAATTCTGTGCAGATTCTCAAGTTTGACAATATACACCTGACTGAAACATTGTGAAAATAACACTCAAGATGAGAACAGTAGTCCAAAGAATCCAAATAATATAATCATCAAATCTTTAGAAACATAAAAAACTGCTTGTTTCATTATCAATTTTTTTGTTTTTGTTTTATATTGAATTAAAATGAACTATGGTATGGTTTGATTATTAAAGTATTAATTGAATCAAATTATCACAAAATTATTTTTAAAAGTAATGTTTTAATCTATAAAATTCTTACATTTAAGTCGCTTTGAAAACTTTCAATCTTAAAACGAGAAATATTTTCTTTAAATAATTTCACATCAAAAAGATTGAGCAAATACTAATCCTTTACACTCGGATACCACAGAAATGTGGTCATGTGAGAAAGTTATTAAATTACCTTAAAAACATACATTCGAGGATGTCCGTTTTTAGTAATAAAATAATACAAGTGTTTCACCCTTCATTTTTATTTATACATTTAATTTCTATTTTTAATTTTTATTGTATTTTTTAAAAATTCTAATCCAGATCTGATTTTTGAATAAAATATTCACTTGCTCTTCTCACTAAAACTAAACACTTATCTTAAATATGTATAAAAGTTTTCTTTTTACAAATAATTTTCCTATAAAATAGGACCTTTCTTTTTTGTTTGTACACAAACACTATTATTTACAATTATCTTCAAAAATCAAATTTAAAAATGCAAAAAAATCCTTGCTTTTATCTAAATATACTGTGAAGCTGCTCTTTCTTATGAAATAATATAAACATGTAAATGTTCAATATTATTTATCTAATAATTAAAGAACACAATTACTATTTATAGAGGATGGAAAATTAAGTGAAAATATTCATTATGGGGTTCAGAACCCCCCCCCATCCCCAGCAACACCCATGCACAAAATGAGAGGCATTATGGGAAGGATTATTGTAAAATGTTTCTTCAAAGTTTTTTTAATTAGCATGTTTTATCATGCAAACATTTCATTCCCTTCTAAGCGCAGTAAAACTAATTAATAGGTTAATTTAGAACATTTTATAATGATTCTAGCAATTAACTTAGTTGGTAGAATGAAAGGCTGCAGACCTGGGCGTTTTAGTGTTGATTCCAGCTAATAGCACCCCTGCCTTTTCATTTTTGTTTTTTTGTTTTTAAGACTTTAAAAGTAACCAGAAACAAATTTTAAAACATTTAAATGAAGCAAGTTAAAAAAATAATAAAAAAATTTTTTTTCTGTAATTTCTGTACCATACTTAAAGATAAATGTCAACACCCGTACCAATTTATTTACTCTTAAGAAGTCAACATGATTTTTAATGTTATATACTGAACCCCTTTTTCAGATTTTAACATTTTAATTTTAAACATTAGTTTTCTCTTCAATTGGCAGGGGAGTTTGTTTTAGTAATGCTTTGGAGACCTCTTAGGATAAAAAGCTTCTCTGTTCTTTTGTTGTCTGGGAACCATAATCCATAGTGCTCAGTATCCCGGAAAGAATAGTTAGTAACTCAACAGTAAGAATCAAAATAATTTCTTTTTTAGAGGAAGGCAGTACTTGGTTTTAGTAGTGCTCTGGATGCCTCCCTAATTTTATGAGTGTTCAGTATCATAGATAGAGCAGGTAGTAATCCAAAAGTTACATAGCTTTAGTGGTTTTCTGAATCCTAGATGGAGCAGGTGTGTTTAAACATAATTTCATCAAATGTAAAGAAATTCTATCCTTTTGATGGTGTTTCCCATAGTGTTCAATATTCTGCATAGAAAAAGTAGTAATCCAAAAGTGAGATTACATTAGATAGAAATTTCTCTTCTAGTTGTGGTGGGGCGAATTAGTTTTAATCGTATGTTACAAGTACAAATCTTACACTATTTAACATCTATTTTTTTTTTTTTTTTTTTCATGGACCAGGCAGCACCAGGTAACCCTGCTAATAATATTCCTTAATTGAATTCCTTTTTAAACATGTGATTGTCTGATAAGAAAAAAGATATGAGGAAGGGGATGAAACGGTAGTCACAACAAAAATGACTCCTTGGCAACAGCATGTAGATATAGCTAGTTTTATGTATAGTTAGATGTATATTCAGTCATGGCATTAATCAATTTTAATTAAATTATCATCAGAAAAAAGAGGGGGTGTACTTGGGATGTATGCTTATTATGAGCTATTTCAACCCTGAAGCTCTATTTAAGCATTAATTTTTTGTTATCACCTTTGTCAAGTTTTCCTAACACGAAATTAGCAACCATACTCTGACTTACTCCATCTAGTCAGAGTTTGTGATTATTATTGTCAGTGTCGTCGATATTGATTTATCCACATTCATATTCACCTTCAAAACATCTCGGAATTTACCGAATTTTTTATTAGTAGAAACAAGTCACTCATTTTTGGCTAGGATCAATATGGATATTATACGTCGTCTTTTCTCTCCTCGGTTAGTGAAGAAGAAATCCTAGACTAAGGCAGTTTTCATTCTTTGTTCCAATCGAGAATAACCCTTTTTTGGAGCTGTATTTTCACCACATTATGAACTGACCTTGTTGATAACTCTGTACTCGTGTGGAGGAAAATTAATAGAAGCAAATTATTTATTTACTACCTGAGTCTTTAAATAAAAATGCTCATTTTTAGTTTTTTCTACTATTAAATATTTCAATAAATAAACCTGTGAGAATATGATAGTTATTTTGTTTTATTCTTTTCTAACAGATATTTGCTATTTTCCCGCGGTTTATTTAGATAAGAAAAAGCATTAAGTACCAAAAAAAAAAAAAAAATGTTGATTTTTATTTTTAGAAAAATCTTTTGGCCAATTATTTTCTAAAAGAATTGACTCTTTTCTTGTAAGAGTTGGAAATATTAATGTAGAAATTTGGATACAGGAGATAAAAACATAAGAGTAAAAAAAAAAATTTTTTTGTTGCTTTTGTTAATGATATTTGCTGTTTCTTTATTTGAATTTCATTTTAATTATAACTTATTTTATTACAAATTTTTCATGAAATATAAAATGAAAATAACAACAACAACAACAACAAAAATGGAATTTCACAGAAGTAAAAATAGAAAATAACAGAATTTACCAAAAGTAGAAATGGAATTATATCAGATACAGAAAACATAAATTGCTTAATTAAACTACCAAAAACCTTTTGTGTTTAATAAAAAAAAAAATTAAAAAAAAAAAAAAAAAAAAAAATTAAAAGCTCAGTTATTTTTTCTAAAATGTCAGAGTAAACAAATTTGCAAAAAATTTTTTTGGCTTGACAAAATTTTCTAAATTAATTTTGGCTCCGATTTTAAATTGTAATAATTCATGTTTTCATTGCAGAAGAATACAGGAACCTTACAGGGGAGGAAATTTCCTACCGGAAATTTGGCTACAATACTTTGGAAGACTTCATGAAAGCTATTCCAGATACAGTCGAACGGATTCAGTAAGTTTTCAGTCTTTATTATCTTCCGGAAGAAATATCTTATGTTGTTTTTGTTTATTTTTTTTATTGGGATATTTAAAAAAAAATTTTTTTTAACTTGAAAAATATTTTTATGTGTGTTCACTAATAGATGAAAAGTATGCAGATTATCTGGAAACACTTTAAAAATAAAACCATTATTCATTTATTTTCATGAATGCAAAAACAAAAATAAGGTATCATTTATTTATTCATTATTATTAGTAGTTGTATATGTGGGACCCATGGAAATTTGAGAATTGTATTCCATCATAATGTAGTTTCAGAATCTATCTAATTATGAGGATTTATTTCTCAAATCTTTGAAAGTGTGTGTAACATAGTTCCATTTTATAAACATCTGTGTGAACTCCGACCCTCTACTATTATTATACCATCTTTGAAGAGAACAGTTATTTCTGTTTCTACCTTAAAGGTAAAAAAGTGTTTTACTTTCACGTTCAACACAGCAGATGAAATTTATATTACTTTATGCATCGTATCTTTCATGATTAGATCCCATTTTTTAAAAAGTGATAAAGAGTGATAACGTACATACAAACTGGAAATCTTTGAGTATTATTATATTTATTTATATTTTTATATTTTATATATATATACTAGCGATGGGTACCTGGCGTTGCCCGGGTGTTTGGAGGTGTGGGGGGGGGAGGTTAAAAAAAAAAATTAAGTATGAGGAGCGAACCCGAACCGTTAAGGCAAAGTTGTGAAAAAAAAAAAGTGCGACGTTAACCATTGCACCACTGCGACATGCTTACGGAAACACGTTTGAATTTATTTAATTACTTGGATTTAGCAGGTGCTCGTTTTAATGAGTTAATGAGGTCCAGTTTGACTGCGGTATAGTATTTACTGCTGAATGCTTTTTGTTTTTCCCCCAAGATGTTATAGGAAAAAGACTAACCCACATGCGGCGAGTGACAAATATTGAATATTTCTTCCCGAAATCGAGCAAATTAAATAGACAGGCGAGCTTTGTTGTTAACTGTGAGATATTATGATTTATATGTGATATAAAAAGTTTTAAAAAGTTGTGAACCAACCGACCGCTTCTCTGAAAGAAGCCTTTTGTAGACACACAGAAAAAGCGAACACACATACATACATACATACATTTTCGCTTTTATATTTATAGATATTATATTTTGAGTATTATTATATTTATTTATATTTTATATATATATTATATTTTGAGTATTATTATATATATTTTTATATTTTATATATATATATATATATATATATATATATTGAGTATTATATATATTTATATTTTGAGTATTATATATATTTATATTTTTATATTATATATATATATATTATATTTTGAGTTATTATATATATTTATATTTTTATATTATATATATATATATATTATACTTTAAGTATTATTATATTTACTTATATTTTTATATTTTATATATATATTATATTTTGAGTATTATTATATATATTTATATTTTTATATTATATATATATTATATTTTGAGTATTATATATATTTTATATATATATATTATATTTTGAGTATTATATATATTTTATATATATATATATCATATTTTGAGTATTATATATATTTTATATATATATATATATTTTGAGTATTATATATATTTATATATATATATATATCATATTTTGAGTATTATATATATTTATATATATATATATATTATATTTTGAGTATTATTATATTTATATTTTTATATATATATATATATATTATATTTTGAGTATTATATTTTTTTATATTTTTATATATATATTATATTTTGAGTATTATTATATATATTTATATTTTATATATATATATATTATATTTTGAGTATTATATATATTTATATTATATTTTGAGTATTATTATATATATTCATATTTTTATATTTTATATATATATATATATATATATATATATATTTTGAGTATTATTATATTTATTTTTTGTCCTCATGTCCCATGCTGAGGTTAAGAATTTCCTGAATGACTTCTAACTTTTGTCTGTTGCCAATTTTCTTGTGCTGTCCACTCGGTTCAGATTGTCATTAATTGATTCCCTTCATGTCTTGTGGCAAACTGTGCAACTTTAGACCATTGCATCAATGTTGGGCATAATTTGGAGCATTTTGGATGACTAAGGATGAGTGATATGCTTGTACTAGTATAGATGTCATTGTGTCGTGCAATTTCTCATGATGACCTTTATAGTAAATATAATTTTCTCCATCAAATATGTTGCAGCCAGGATAGTGTCATTTTGACATTTTGTTGTTACAAGATCAGATGCACAGAAATTAATGTCAAGAAAGTTAATGAACTTAAACTTTAGTCAGTCTATGATTATTTATCAAAGTTTATTTTACTAGGGGCATGCCTCCTATTTTTATTCCGCTGAAATGGATCAGAGGAGGATTGCAAATTACATTGTTATGATTGAACTTATGCTAGTTTCATCTCTTTGTTGTAGATATTGACGGTGTGAGACTAAGAAAGCAACCTCTGTCATGAATGTGTATCAAAAGCAAAGATGTGTCATTGAATTCCTGGCAAAAGTGCATTGAGAATGGTGGTGACTATGTAGATAAATATATTTTGGAGCACAAAAGGTCATTCGTTTTAATAGTACCAGTCTTGTCTATTGCTCTTCAACTTTTTAAGTTTAATAAATAAAAGGCTTTACTTTTGGAATGACCCTTGTATCCTGGGTTGCGTTGAAGAAAAGTTATATTTTTTTCAAAATGTTTCAAATGGCAATTGTGTTTGCTGCCAATCAATCGTTTGAGGGTTGAATTTGTATACATTCTTTGTTTTCTGCGAATCAATATCAGACAGTGTCTCATGCCTTCTATGCAGGTATTTTGAATGAAAAGGTTGGCCTCAGTCAAGTTGTATATTTCTTCTTACATACTTAAGCCATGACTTCCTTGGTCTACGATGCTCTCTAGTGCCAGAGATATCCAGGTGTGCCATGGAGTTGATACAAGAAGTAGTATGCTGTATATGGCTGTATTATAGGTGTCTTGCTGTTTATCTTTACTTATACCTCTGCATCATCCGAATGATGTCCAAAAATCCCTCAACACTACCACATTTCATTTTTATCTTTGGACCAATATGGGCAGACAATGCGATTTTTAGAGATTGTTATTCATGATGTGTACTTTGTTGAATGTAACACATCCTCTGGTATGGATATATACTGAAATGAACATCACTTTTATTAACAGCTGAAAATACTAAAGAAATAAACATGATTCAAGAATTTGGATATCTTCAATATTGTTTTCACAACATTTCAGCCAATCTAATCTCCAACCTTCAGGTGTGTCTTATTGAACTTTAGAAATCTGTACTTTAAAATTGAACTCTGTATTTAATTCATGAGTATGTATTCTTGTTCTATCAGCCATAAAGTCTTAATATAATTATTAATTATATTTTTAATATTACCTGTACTGAGGATTGAACCTTCAATCTCAAGAAGTCTATCATTTAGGACGGATTTGTTAGCACTTAATCCATTCCACCATAAGTCATGTGGCTTATTATAGTATGGTATGGCTTTTGGAAAACATAATTACATAATTCAGAAAACATCTCTCAGACCAAATTTCAGCAAAATATAAATGTTAATGTATTGTGTCTGTAATAATAGTGTTCATCACATAGTTGATATGAAACATTTTGAAACGATCATAGAAAACCAGCAAGCGGGATAACTTATTTTTTTATTGAAGAATATAATAGGAGTTATCTACCTTCAACTAAATTTTTTTTTTATCTCTAAGTTTAAACGTGTGCAAGCAAACAAAAACTAAAATGACTTCATTGTATCCTGGCAACGTCTTGTTCAGACAGCTAGTTTTTTTTTTTTTTTTTGTAAATAAAGTGTGTATGTGGTCTCTATAGTAAATGTTTTATTAAATGCATATATTTTATTCATTTAATTTAAATACCCTCTAAATAAAACTGGGTTCTTTTGAACTTTGTTAATCTGCTTAATTTCTTTTTTTAATCCTAATACAGAACACTTATAGTTGAAATTATCCTATTTCGTTGTCACAGCAATTGACTTTTCAGTTAAAACTTAAATCATTAAATAAATCCTCTTTACAAATTAAGTTGTTTAGTTGGTAAGTAATTTTTACATTCTTTTCTTTTTTTCTGGTGAAAAAAAGTCACTGTTCATTTAGTAAAAGAATAACTGTTCACTTTTGGCCTATGATTCTTAGCAGTAGCAAATTTATATTTCTCAATGGAATTATGATAACTCAAAGCAACAAGTTTAACATGGCACTATGGTTGACATCACTGAAGTACATTGTCTTCCTAGACATAAATAAAGCACTTATTTTCAATTTTTTCATCGCTAAATAATAATTAAAAAAAAAAAAAAAATTTGAACCAATCAATTTTTATTTACTTTTTACAAAAAATAAATCCTGTATACACTTGCTTCAAAATATGACTAAAAAGCATTATAGGAAATTTGACTAGATTAACCACTTTTCTCAGTTTGTAATTTAGATTTAACTGCATTGGTGTGAAGTTTTGTGGAATAAATTGACCTTTTTGTGGATTTCTACTTTCCATTCTAGATTTACAAGATAGTTTATTGTTTTCGGTCAGTATCAGTTTTATCAGCAAATGTGCAAATTGAATGGTTGGGCACAACAATAGACTCATTATTGTTTCTCTTTATAATTCAGGACAGGGTTGCTAAGTAGGAAGCTTTGGAAGAAGTCTGACTTCTAAGGATTTTAGAAGTCTGTCAGATTTTTAATCTCTGGAGAATCAACGTATTGTCTAAATATTGAGAAACTTTAAAACCAGCAGTCCAGGTTGGCTATGTTTGGAGGGTAGGAGTCACAGTTGAACATACACCTTTCTACTTCCGAATCCTGATAAAAGGTTTGAGTTAGAATGATTTAATTTCTTCATAACACTTGGAAACATTCGCCCAAAATATTTTTTTATTAACTATTTGTAAATTTTGAACATCTGCAGTTCTTTTTTTTTTTTATTTATTTTTACTATATATTCATCACTTATCAAGGCCTGGAAACCATTTAAGGACATGGGTTAATGGGTAATGTGATGGTTGGTGATAGTGGAAATTAGATCAATTAATTTATTTTAGAGGTTGGCTCATCAGGAACCGGTTTTCATTGAGCTTGAAAACCGTGTTATAATCAGCTGAAAAGCAGCTCTGTGATATTGTGTTCCACAGACGAGCAGTTCTAGGAAAAAAACTCTGTTCATGGAATTTTCATAATGTTTTAGGTACAGATAGTGAGGGATATGGCTGATAGTGGTTGTAACTACTTTATAGGGGGGAACCATAGTGAAGCCGAGTCGTGCACCTGCCATGAAAATAAGGATAAAACAGAGATAGGCTTTCAATGTCTCTTGTATAGGAAAGAGATAGAAGAGAAGAGAAGAGAAGAGGACATCGCTTACCAGATTTCAGTCTGTTTTGTACCCTGTCCAGGCAGGAAAGGATGCGCTAAGCAGCTCCTCCCCAGATGTGACCATAGCACTCCATCTTAGGATGTATTTGCCTTTTTATTTAGATAGAGTGAGATACCTACTGGAGCAGTAGAATGATTCAATCATTTTTCTGATATCCTTGGCAATGGATTTGATGTATATGTTCCATTTTTGATTAGGAGTAAAGGTTAGACTCAGAGGCTTCTCAAAGCATGGTATTTCCTCAAGACGAGCCATTCATTTCAACTAGGGCCAGGTAGGGATCAGAGCGTTGTGATGAAAAGAAAGAAGCTCTATTCTAGATGCACTTAAATTAACCAGCCTCCTTTGTACCATGTGTTCAAGGTCAGAAGAGAGAGAGAGAATCAGAAAGATCTTGGTCATTCCTGGTCTTTGAAGTCTTGTCATAGATGGTAGTGCCATCTGCATAAATGTCTATGAATGATCTAAGAACATGATTTGGAAGATCATTGATGAAGGTCAGAAAGAGTTGGGCCCAGGATGAAACCCTGAAGGAGACCAGTGTTGATACTAAGAGCTTCTGATTTGTCTGTTGACGATGACTTTATAAACCTATCAGAGAAAAAGAATTTAATAGTTGAGAGGACATTTTCAGCTGTTTCGTAACTGGAAATTTTGTGAAGTAGACATTTATGCCATACCCTGTCAAAAGCCTTTGATATGTCGAGCAATTGCTCTAGAAACAAAGCCCTCAAGAGATTCTCTAATTCTGTTTAATATTAGAGTTAGTACATCAACACTAGATATACCAAGACAGAAACCATATTGTATGTCACTGAGTAGGTTGTTTTTGCTTAAGTGGTTGATTACTTCTCTGTCACAGATTCCAGCAACTTACTCTTGACACAAAGAAGACAGATTGGTCTATACTGAGAGGCAAATGACCGACCTCAAGAATTTTTAAATACAAGGCAGACTAACTTAGTTTTCCAAGGTGTGTTTAAACAGCTATGCAAGTATGGGAGCTAGTTCTGGTGGAAGCTTTTTTATTTTTTTATTTTTTTTTTATTGGAATGCTGTCAGGACTAGTTGCTTTACTGGAATTGTAAAAATTGTATTCGTTTTTTTATTTTTTATTTCAAAGCGTACTGTACAATGGACTAACTAAAGAAGGAACATGCAGAATGATGTATGGATTTGGTTTATATATATTCGATATATTTTTTTAAATTTAACATAAAAAATTTTCAGATTAAAAAAATCTGTAAAAAAAAAATGTCCACAATATTTAGAAATCTCATCAAATATATTTAAGATTACAATTGACAAATGCATTTTTCTTGATCTCTCTGCAGTGTTCGTGGTTGTGAAATCTACCGTGCTGTATCCAATGACAAAACGGTTCATCTGCAAAAACTCATTGCCAAACAGAAATCAGCTCCTGCTCGAAAGTCAAAACCGCCCGTATGTACATTTTTTTTCTTCTCTTTTCATAAAAGAAATTACTTTGTTTCAGAATATTTTAAATGAGCATTTATAAATCGGATTACTGTTCATCTTTTTATATTCGCAGCATTTAGCCCATGAACTCTGACTTGTTTCAAGTGCATCGTTTTGAATTTAGGAACTTGTACTTATGGAATTTCAAACTGAATCCTTTGTAAATTGTTCTTATTCTGTCAGTTATAATTGAATAGAAGTGTTAGTTTGTATTCTTAGCTATTGAACAGAAACATGAACTCATAGCATTTGTGTCTCCTTCATATACATACTCCTGACACCCTGACAAGCAGCAAAATCACACCCTTTCACTGTTGATGTCCTTAGATGCTAGAAAGCTTTTTACTCTTAAGTTTCTTCCCTAGGATTACTAGATTTTGGAATTCCCTCCTCGTTTCCTGCTTTTCTCTAACTGTAATAACCAGCAGAAGTATAAATGTAATGTGAACAGACATCTTTCTGCTCAACTCCCCACAGTTCCCTGTTAGGCATGATCTCAAATAGTAGTCCCCTATGTTCCAAGTGGCAATATGCCTTGTTTACCTTGGGATGACAAAAAAAAAACTTTCTCGTGAATGCTAAAATAAAATAATTCTTTAAATTCGAGTTGCTTTTCTTAGCTATTTTTAACTACCTACTTCTGTAAATAAGTGATCATAAAATACTTTATAAACCTACAGGTTTTCCTCATATCTGAATCTCTGACTTAAACATTAGAAATGTAAGATATTACGGTTTGATTCAGTCTTGGCCAAACTTTTTCATTCATAATACATTTTTCTTTTTGAGTCATGAACGAGATATATCAAAAAAGATTATCTTTTGAATGGATTACTGATATTGTTTTAATTCTGTTGTAACTGCATTTACTGATATCGCACTACATTATCTATCAATTCAAAAATTTTCACACCTTCAGTAGTGATTAAGAAGTTTTAGTTATAGGCATTTCTATCAGCATCTCTGTCTATCAGATTCAAAGTTGACTTGATCCTTTTGGTTTATATGGTTAATAAACAAGTATTTACTCATTTTCGAAAAAAGTCTTTCTTTTATTAGTTTTGTTTCAGTTCCCAGTGTTAGCATATAAGAACCCTTTACATCATGAAAGATCTCTTTCTGATTTTGTAATCTTTTTGTAATCTCTATTATTTGTTACATTATGAAGGATTTCCCCGATGTCTTCCAACTCTGTTTAAGTGAATGATGTAATCATTCATCTGTTTGCACTTTTCTCAATAACTACACCTTGGATTGTTAAAAAAAAAATTGCACAAACATTAGTCATGGTGGAAGTAAATTTTTCGTTCGTGGAGGGGGACCCCGTATGCTTGGCTCGTTTTATTTTAATACCAAAATCATTTGTTATGAAGGCCTATAACATCTTATTAAATGTATGTAATTTTATTGAAGTAAATTTAACGATCTTTTAATCATTAAAAAAAAGGGATATTTATAAAATTAATGTGATTATATTGGAATAATTTTCCAATTTTTAAAAATTGGCTGTCCACAAATGGTCAACACATTTGAAGAAAATGTTGATATTGGTTGAAAAACACTTAAAAGTTTTGAATAAAATTAAATTTTATCAATTTATTTATTTTAAGTAGAAGAGTGGAACAAATCTGATATGAACATTTAATGGACTTTATTAGAAGAGGAAATAGATGATTAGAAAAAACGAGAAAAAGTATGTCTGAAAATCTATTGGATTTTTTTAATGGGAAAAAATTGTTGCAATTAAAAATGTTTTGTAAATGAAATTGTTGGATTTACATAACACGTTAAAGAAAATATTATTTTAAATTGTATTAAAAGTTGCTCTGGTTAACAACAAATGGCCCCACTGATAAAAATGATTGGCTAAAGATATTAGTCAAATGATTCTGCAGAAACAATATTAATAGCAAATGGATTTTATATATAAAAAAAAACAAGCTTCTTTCTACCACTAACAATCTGATTCCCACTTGGCATCAATTGAAAGGAAAGGCTTCCATCTTGATGAAGCTTCCTGCTTTGATCAGCTTCTGGGAATCACCTTCAATCCAGACCAGAAATTATACTTGCATCAAATCCGTTGCCAAATTCACTGCAAAAGTGATTGGATCATTCTACTGCTCCAGAAGCTATTTCACTCCTGACGCAATCCCCTATCTGTATAAGAAGTAAATTGGTCCTAAGATGAAGTACTGTTGCCATATCTGAGGAGGTACTGCTCAGAGCACCCTTTCCAAAATCTAATAAGCGGTGCCCTTTTTTCCTTTCTACTTTCTAACAGTAGAGACATTGCTTGTCTATCTCTACTGTATCATTATTATCATAGCACGTGCTAGACAACTAGAATCTATAGTCGCTCTGTAAAGCATTCATAGCAAAAACCCTTCTACCTACAACCAGTGCCCAAAATTTCCCTTTCTCTCTCTACTACTACTGCATATTTATCCTTGCTTGTTCCCAGAGTCTAAGAGTTGGATGTTTGGTTCATTGACTTGGTCAAACAGCTTTTCACTACTTGATCTGAGCCATTGCCAATGTTTCTGTTAACCAATGCTGTTTCAGGTCCTGCTTGATGTAATCAATCAACCTCTTCTTAGATCAACCTCTTAAACAGGTTCCAGGGACATGAAAGTTAATGATTCTTCTTGGCCACTTGTCAACTGCCATGCATGTGGATGTGGCCAAATCATCTCCGTCTATTCTAATGTTGGGTCTCATCTACTGAATTGAGGTCACACCAGGATCTCAATTCCATGAAAGGGTCAGCAAGTTTTAAGAACATATTCATCGTATCATTACATGATCACTGTGAATTAGTCTAGTAATGTCCTCAACTGTAGCAGGCAAAGTATCACTGTTATATAGGAGAATGCTTCTGACACAGGTGTTGCAAGCATAGCTTGTATTGTGTAACAAGATACTTCTGCAAGTGTGAATTGGAAGGAGTTCTTTAAATTTATCCCATACAAAACGCATTCTGGCAGTTATAGCATCACAACAGCCACTTCTCTCACATTAAGATAGCAAAATGTCTTAACTGCCTCAACTCTACTTGCTCGATATCTTGGGTAGTGGGAATGGGAAGCAATCCCAAACAAATGAACTTCTGATTGTTTTTCAGTCTGCCCTTGATACCAGAGCATTCTTTATATATTCATGTTTTGCAGGAGTAGTGGATGGAATTGTTACCAATGCCCTTTTTATGTATACCACAAGGATACTTGCATTTGGCAACTGGTTTTGGAGCATCATGCTGACTGCAGAATATATTAGTTTTACCCATGTTTAGTTTGAGACCCTTAGCTTCAATCTGTGATTTTCATATACTCAGCTTGTGAGGGAGTCTATCCATCAATTCAACAATGATGTGGTCGTCTACATAAAGCAATTCCCATGTGGAACTCCTTGGACAAAGCTTCCATAGAAATGGCAAAGAGAAGATGGCCAAGTACAGAATCCTGATGCACCTCAGCCTTTACATTAAATTCAGGGTTGTATTGATCGTTCACATGGACAGAGGACTTGGCATTTGCATGCATCGCCTGGACTGTGTGTACAACCCCTTCTTCCACACCAAGCTTTTGCATTATCACAAGAGAGAACTGGGAACATGATCAAACACCTTCTCCACATCAACAAAAGAGAAATAAAACCTTTTCTTTTTGGCCAGATATTTCTTATGGAGCTAGTGTAGAATCAAGATAGCATCTATAGTGCATAAATTCAAAATGCATTGAATTGATTAAGATTTGAGATCTGATCACAGTCTACAGAATCCTTTTAATAATTTTCAGAACTTGCTCATTCAATTTGAGTTCACAGTAATTTCCGTGTTCCAAAACATCGCCATTGCCATTGAAACAGTTGATAATGTAAGAGAGATTCATTGCGAATCTTTCCACCATGGATGATTTGGTTTATTAGGTTAGCTAATGCTTTATACATTCCCTCCGCTGTCAACAGTAATAGCAGAGAGATCCGATGCTTTGCTTTTTTTTGTTGGCGACGACCATCATATTTCCTGTGATATATGGAGGAGGAGGTTCAATGATTGGACTATTAAGAAGACTATTTTGATCCCAAGTGAACTGAACATTAAGCAACCTTCCATAATGCATCTTCCATCCAACTTGGCCTGTTCATTAACTGTTAGGTTACCGTTGTCGTCTCTAATACATTTGTCCCCAACAGTGTCCTGATTTACACCCTTAATTTTCTGAGCTTTTTCTGGTTGTTAAGATTACCAAATTTTATGCTCTCTACGTGCTTCCTTGCTGCATATACAGCAGAATAAGCCTGTCATTTAGCCTGAAGGTGCACTTCACTGCTACCACCACTCTGCCATTCTTTTGAGCATCTCCTTTTCTCTTTTATGATGGTCTCAACCTCATCATTCCACCACTATGTTTCACTGTGAGCTGATCTTCCATTAGTTCGGCCACAATCACAAGCATTCATCAAACTGGATTTGATTTCACATCAGGTATTATCAACATTATTTGGATAGGCAAAGCTTTCCATTGCTTCACTGACATGGGTTTTGAACTGCTGATGGATTTCTGGCGTAGCAAATTTCCATAAGTGTCTCTTTGGAGGCACTACTAAAAGCAAAACTGCCATGGGCAAATTTTCTCTGTTAGAACTACCCGTTTATGGAACACAATACAACAGAGCTACTTCCCAGCTGACTAGAATATAATCATTTTCAACTCCAATGTAAATAAATTTTCATAACAATTAAATTCTGACCAATCACCATGGTGTTGTCTCGCTGTCCACCTGACACTCATTTCACCATTTTTAAAATAGCCTTTGTACCTTGTGGTCACTCCTTTGTAAAAAAAAAAATATTGACTGAATATTTTTAGTAAAAATTTTTATTTCGTTTTTCTGCTTCAGATGTTTATATTTCCAAAAGCTATAGATGAATTTTAATCATTTGAATACTAAATGTCTTCAATCAATTTATATTTTATAAAAATGCACTTTTTTTTATAGCAAAATGTAAAATTAAATTTTTGATAGGCATTACTATTATGATTAACATTGTATTCAGCAAGTGATTGACTAACGATATTCGTCAAATGATTCATCATAAACAAAAGTAATAACGAATGACGATTAACAAAGACTGTTCATTAGTTTGCCGCTAGTCTCTTTTATGAATAAGCAGTAAACTGCCACGTTTGTATTGTTTTGTTTAGCTTTTGAATTAAAATCCTTAGCAGGAAGTGACTTTAATTAATTACCCTAGGCCCATTATCAGCCCTGCTGTCTGCACTAGGAAATATGAGATTATACTACCAGAATAAGAGATAATTGTTAGCTACGGATTATAGTCACAAAGTCATCTTGTCTCAGTTAAATGTGCTAGGGGAGAGAGGGGGTGAAATAATTGAGATGAGGGATGCTTACAATCCTGTTGTTGTAGACACGTGTCATTTAAAATAAACCAAACGATGCAGTATGAATATTGGATAGTAGAACTGGGGGTGAGGGTGATACGTTTTACTGTGTTGCATTGATAGTTAATCTCCTGACTTTTCAAAACACTTGTTTTATAATCATATTACTGACTCAAGGTGAAGACAAATATGATTACGAAAGTTTTTCTTAATTTCATCAGAGAAAATGGATAAAATAATAAGCAAACGATGAAAACAAAGTTAACCATTGTTATTTTTGTTTGTTTTAGGATTGAATATTTTTATTGAATGAACAATTACTTACTGTGTTTGTTTTAGGATTTGTGTCCATGGCAATGTTTATATGCATGCCACATTTCGGCTGATACACTCTCTAGCCTTCTTCGGTGGATAGTTCATTTATGTACAGTGATTATTTTATTTATTTTTGCTTTTTTAATATAAATATGGTTCTTGAATACATAAATATTTTGACAACTCCAAAGAATTCACAATAAAATTCTGATACCTATCATTGTTTGGCACCAGTCTTTCAGTCATCAAGAGCAGTATGCCAGTTTCAACACTTACCTAGTTAGCCCATCTCTTTGCTGGTTATCCTCTTGATCTTTATTGAAATCTTTATATGCTTTTTTTACATAGCTGGATTTTAGTAGCCAAGGAATATGTCAAAATCATGTTAACCTTTTTCAAATAATCTTGATGGATCTATTACTATTAAGCCATTTTTTGCTATCTGCATTTCTTTTTCTATCTCACAAAGTTACCCCAAGCATAGTTCTTAAACATCTACTTTCAAAGACATTGAGCATCCTCATGAATATCATCAATAAAAAAAAAATGGATATTTTCTCATCAAGTCTGTTTGAATTGTTTCCCTTCTGTTTTGGATTTATGCACTCATCTAAAAAAGCAACAACTTTATTTGATGATTCAAGGGATTTTTTTTTATTAATAACTGGATAAAATTTCATGCTAAAACCATCATCATGATGAAGATCCAAAAAAAACATTGGAACCAAACAATTATTCAAGTCGATCCATTTTTATCAAATCTTTTAGATGAATTTCAAAACAAACAAACAAAATCTGCTCTAAAATTAATAACAACAGTGAACAAGGGAAGCTTTACCAAAAGACTCCAGGTGTGTATAAAATTAAAATGTTTTTCATTTCATGACATGTTTGCTTACTAGTATTGATTAAAGCATCTGTAGTCTGTTTCTTTCTCTGAATTTTGTTGTAAATGAAAACACAAGAACAAGTACATACTCAAATTATATAATGAATGTTCAGACTTGAATATTCTAAGAATGAACGACATTTGGTCATCAAAGTAGGAATTTTAAAATATATGAAATCAGAATTTCTTAAGAATACAGGATTAAGTTTATTTCCTGCAAACTCTAAGTGTTAAATTTAACTTATTTTTCAAGCATAATTACAAATGTACAAAGGTTTCTTTTTCTCTTTTGCTCGAAATAAATATTTTTTGGCCTAAGTGAAGTGGAAAGGTTAGAGTAATTAAAATTTGTAAGTAAAGTTTTTCAAAGGAATGATTTCAAAATAAATTTCATCTGCTGAGCAAAATGTATGTCTATTGTATTATGATCATCAACTGAATGAACTTAATGGTAACAACTTAAATATCCAAATAGCAAAAAGAGGGTTTTAATCCTGTTAAAAAGTTGCAAGATGTAAAAACCTACATTATAGGTAAACACAATGACATGTAATCATAATTTATTAGTTATTTGAGTCTGTTACAAAACATCACAAAACTGTATATTAAATTTAAATGTATTAATAATAAACAGTTTGCCAAACAAAATGTTACATTTATTTCATTGGTAATGGTAGTCTTCAGTTTTCTAATGAAATTACCAAAATTATTACAGTATTTTTCTACAGTGAATTTTGTTTAATACTAAAAGAAAAAAAATACTTCCCAGCTTATGTTCAGATTCACAACTTCTGTTTCTAAGTACTAAACAATAAACAGGACATTTTCAATTTATTTTAACATGTAAACCATAGACTTTTTTTTTTTAATTTATTTTTATTAAAAGTAGGTTAGTAGTGGGAGAAAAGTATGCTGTGAAAAAATGGTTTGTGTTTATTAGATGTTAGTGAAACCATGTCAGTGAAAAGTTGGTTTATTTGTATTAATCAAAGGGAAATTGGTTTATTCATCTTATTCAAAGGGAAATTTAAACCTTATAGATGACATTGTCCAGGGCCATAAAAACAATAAAGAAGTATAAAAGATGCAACATTTCTATATTAAAACTTTGGTTTCTCTTTCCCTTTTACCTGTTTTTCCACATCTCTGTATCCCACCCCTCTTCCCTTCTGCCAAACCCTTTCCTCTCTCTTGTTTTAATGTATTGAAAATAATGTAAGTCATTCACCTCTCCTTTACATATAAGTAATATTGGAAATGGCTATATCCTCCCCACAAAACATGACTTCGTTGACTCCCAAAAAATTAATAACTTCAAAAAAACTTTTTAGATACTATTCATCTGGAGCAGTGCTGATCAAGAATATACCAATTTTGTGTGTGTTTGTTTTGTAGTTTTTTTTTACTTTTAACTGAATATACATGCAGACAACAGCCTTTTATATAATAAATAATCACTGTTGCTTATCCAATGAAAATAAACAATCATTATCTAGAAAGTCGGTTACCTAAGAAAGATCCAGTTAGATATAGTATATAATCGATGAAATTGATTGGAATGCAGATTTTGTTTTTAATTAACACAGACGGAAACTTCAATAATTGATTGATTATTCAAAATTTAATATTGATTCTGTGGTATGTAGGCTATAACTTTGAAATTCTAACTTTATATATTAGCTTTACTGTGCTGTTATTTCTATCTTTCATGTACTCTCCTCCCCTTTCAAATATATCTATATATTAATATGATAGCGGGTGTCTTATTTTCTGTGTTATGCTTACATCCAGGTCGTTTAATTGTTATGTACTTCCATTTCTTGTTATAAATAATTTTACCAAGAATTTTTCATAAGTTTTGGTTTCGATTTTGATTATAGCTGATAGCACTTAAGTCATCTATTTTTTCTATAAATAATTTTATCAAGAATTCTTTACAAGTTTTGATTTTGATTATGGCTGAAAAATTTCAAGTTATATATATATATATATACATACATTTTTTTCATAAGTTTTTATTTTGGTTTCAATTCAAATTAATGCACCCAAGTCATTTGGATATATTTTTTTTATTTTTGAAATTGCAACTTTATAATATATAAAAATCACTAGAACATTAACTCTATAATAATGTATACGAAATCTGCAAGAATTAAACTATCATATTTAAACATACTTTACGACCGGCCTTTGCCAGGCGTTCGTGCTAGCTTAAATAAATACTTTTGCAATTTAAAAAAAAGGCTACAATAATATCAGAGCATCTCCATTTACACTGAATATCTACAGAATATCAATATATTACACCTGAATGAGTCCCCTGTGGAATTTCCACAGGTCTCGCTAGTTGATATAATTAGCATTAAGTTTACATTCTTTTAAATATCTAATCTAAAAGCACCTTATGCTCTCTTTGCAATCTATTCTTGATATAGGCATGCTTTGTTGAGTAGTTTGCAAATCTTATATCACACATTTAACTTCTCATTCAAAAAATTGATAATCTTCTTAAATTCTCAATTTGCAGCTTAAAACTACTTAGTTTTAGTTTACCAAATTTCCTGTCACTAGTTATTTGTAGTTTACCAAATATATCACCTGTGTTGAGATGTATTTAAATTTAAGGACCAGGTTTCAATCAATCACCCACAATGTAGAAACAGAAGGTCATCTTGTTTTTTCAACTAAATAAACATTTCCGCTTTTACCAGCTGCATAATTATATTTTACTAATGCAGATTTGATAGTTGTGTGAAGCCGAAACCATACGATTACTTCTATTGATGAATCTTGTACTATCCTTTAATGTTCAATGAAGTTCAGTACTTCAAACTAATGTACTATCTTTTAATGCTTAATTTAGAGCGGGAGTAGTGTAGTATCTGTTCTGTTATCATAATACTATTCTCCAAGGCATTTCTTTCTGCAAGGGGAAAAGTGTAGTATATATTTATAATACCATCTTTTCAAGCAAAGGCATTCAGAAAGGAGAGATGATGGGGCAGTAGACTTGGGTATCGTTTTTTTTGTATTTTTTTGTATATGGGTGGGGTGGGGGCAATCATCTCACTTTCTTGTAATATTTCTTAATACTGGGACATACTTCAGTATTTGAGACATACTATCATGTAGCTAACCCTGAGCATCACCAGACCTCTACATGCCACTGATTCTACGTCATGTGATATTATCGTAAAGAAAGTTTACTTGAATTTGTAATCATTTTTGCTTGAATTGTCAGACATGTTTGACTAAATAATATATAATTAATCCAAATTTTGTTTTCAAATGTGAGCATGCCATCTCTGCCCTATTTATTTTAACCTTGTGACTGTAAAAGTTGATCTGCTGCTTGCTTTTTTCTTTTAAACTTATTAATTTAAAAAAATAACAAGTGATCAGTATGAGAAATACTTGAAAGTTTTTCAATGAGGCTAATTAGAAAAAGGGAGGTAATCAATCTACATAATATCTTTTTTTGATACTGTCAGTCTATATCAACCTGCCTAACCTAAATAAGAAGCAGAAAAAATTCCTTGACCTCATTTCCTTCATCAGAACCACAGTTTTGCAAAAGAAAGATACAGGTTCATATTAAATAATGGTGAAAGTTTCTTTTCTAACAATATAGTAAGATAGTAAATGACAGTCTGAAGTTTTTTCTAACCAACATGGAATATTGCGTTTATTTTTTTGTATTCATTTGTACTTTTTCCAGTTTTATTTTGCATCGATGAAACCAACACACATCAAAGGATTGATATATATATTGATTGATTCATCAGTCAGTGAAAAACTATTACAATACTAATTTAGACAACTATTAAAAATTTTAATTTTTTCCATGTACAACTTATAAGATGTACAAACAAAAATTAATCTAATATTACATTACAGAATCCTGGGCAATGCTGAATAGGTACAGCTAGTACATTATAAAATCGGGTCAAACATGCAGTTTTATTTTTTTATTTTTTTTGGCATCTATGTATGTCCCTGTTTAGTTGTTTCTCCATGGGCAGAGATATGCAAAGTTGGTTTCAATGTGGGAGAAGTTCAACTTCTCAAAACTCTAAATTGAAACAAAAATAAAATTTGCCTCAATCTAGGAGGAGTTTTCTTTCACTGACCTAGACAGAAAAGAATGAAGTGTAATATCAGTGTAGATACTACAGTTTTCTCTTAGCCAAAAAGCCAATGCATGTATGTAGATGCTGATAACAAAAATATCAAATGAGCAGTGCTGCATTTTTTGTCTTGTAGGTAAATCAAATGGTATTTCCCCCACCCATCCACACACACCTATACACGTAATAAGTCTTGTAGCTGACATTTGATTACATCAAGAAAAGCTGTAGATATTCTATGGAGAAAATGGTTTTCACACAATTAATTGAATCATGTCTTTACTTTATAGACATCAAAGAGATTTTAAACGAGTTTGACTTATAAAGGATTTAGTAATAACAAAACCGCATGAATCTCAGTTTATATACATTTCTTAGTTGCAATGATTTATGATTTTCTTTTAATGTTGACTGCTATGCATTCAACGTGTGTGGATGTCAATTCACTTATATCGTTTGCAGCATTCTGAAGTAGTTTTATGTTATTTTAAGCTCACCATTGTGTTTAATATTTTGTGTTGAGACTCTGATGTCGGCTTGGAAATTGCAGTTAAAAAGCTTATTGATTTCTGTCTCAACCAATCAGTTCTCAAATTTATTGTATTGAATCACACATAAAGCTTTACAATTAGTTAATCCACATGCTATTATTTTTTTTGCAATTAGGTCCTGTGACCTGTTTAAGATTGTAAACTATTATTCTTTGTATCTTCCATTTCTGCTTATATTAGCAAGAAAAAAGAAAATGAAGGAAAAAAATAAAACGAAAGAAAGGCAGTAGCTTAGCAGGTCTATAATTCATTTAATCACAATTTGCATATTGTTCAAGTAGAGACACTGCATCTTCAAGCTCTATTTTTAATCCATCATATGCGTTTTCAACGAAGGCGTGGAGGACAACTGCTAAACAAAAGTAATAAGGACCAAATTAACGTCTTCATATGTTGCATCAAATAATATGCTTATTATTTTTATACTTTTAGTATTTTGTAAGTGAACTGAATTATGTGCTATCACTGTGCATGGTTAACTAGTTCAAAATTCTTTACAATGAATTGAAGAATTCAGTACAATCAGCTGCTTTAACATCAATGGTCTTTACTATTAGCATACATCAGGAATTGCCACTTTGACCAGGGATCTTCAGTGGCCGGTTCGGATGTTTCTCTGTGTGGATGGTTGCATGCTGGCTGCAAAATATAAACACAATCTGTAAAATCCAATATAATCCTGGAATGATTGGTTTGCATGATTTAGATTAAACTGATTTTTTTCCCCATCTGGAATAGTGAAAAGAAAGAAAGAGAGCAAAGATAACATTTTTATTGTTTTAAATTAATTCAATATCGTATTTTATAAGTATTTCAGTTTGTCCAACTAGATGAGAAAATGAACTTTTAAAATTATTTTATGCATATTATACTTGAATTAAAGTAAAAGAAATCTGAAAACAAATTTATTTACATTTCTGTCTGCAAGTTTATGCACGGAAGAAAAAGAAAGATGAGGTTTTAAAAAAAATGAAATCCTGGGTATTTACTTGCATTAGATATGTGTTTCCATAAGGGACACATTAGATAAGAGTGAATAGCATTTATATAGACTAGTGGTATTTCCTTATGAATGTATGTGTCTCATTGCATAGCTAATTCCCCTTCAAAAATAAAATTGAGGAGTAAGTAATATCTGATGAGGCGTGATAATATGCTGGATAGTCTATAAAAATAACAGATTCCTCCTAGAGTTTTGAAATGGATTCCTTCTACTGAAGAACCATTGGTTAACGATTGGCTTTGGACTGTCAAAGACATCAACAAAGATGAACAAATAATTTTTCATTTCTTGATGAAAATAATTATAAAAATTTAAAATGCTTACTTTTTAATGAACTTTGTCTGGGCCTCAGAAGATATCAACAAACAACAATGACACAAAAGATTGTATAACCTTTATAATTTATTTATAGGGATATTAAGAAATCATGTATAACAAGGACAAAACAATAAATATGTTGGGAAAAGGGATTATGTTTTTAACTTGGAGCAAATAAGGTTTTGCATGAGACTGAAGCAAATTCAAGAATGTTAAGATATTGGCATGAAAAGGAATAATGTTTTGGTTTTGATTAACAAAGACTGAAATGATTTAAAAAGTTACTTATCCTTTTGGAAGAAATGGTCATTATTCATTGATCACTTATTATTCAGAAAGTAGTTCTTCTTGAATCAGGAAGGTGAAGTGTTTAACTATGTTGTTGAGATGATCACTGGCAGAGTTTGAAGTTCAAATTTGTTATTTTATATATATATATATATATATATATTTTTATATACATGGAGTTCACCATTTATCAAGTCCCAATGGCCACTCAGGGATAAGAGTTATTGTGTGTACAGTAATCAAAGGGATAGTGTAGCAATAGTATTGGAGAATTGGTAAGGTGTCATTACTTAGGGGGCAGGAATTTGTTTGTGTTGGACTTGAAGACATCCAGGTTGAAGTCGGGAGGGAAACAGGTAAGCGGAACAGAGTTCCACAGGCGTGCAGTTCTAAGAAAGAAGCTTTGTTCATGGTATCTACGTTTTGATTTAAGCACAGATAGGGAGTGGGGAAAATTATTGATGGTGGTTTCAGCTAGTCTGGTGTTTTTTTGAAAAAGATTGGCGAGGGGGGACCAGAGAATGGAGCTCAGACAAGCACCTGCCATGGAAATAACGATAGAACAATGACAGGCTCACTACGTCACTTCTGTGGGAAAGAGGTTGCAGAGTATTAATCATGTTTTGTAACGAAAGGTTGAATGTTTTCTTTTCTCTATTAAAAATCTGATCATGTGATGTAAAAAAAAACCCCAATGTTTAATGTATTTTCTAAAGGCTAATTTCAACCGAGTTGAGACTTTTAAGTGAGTTTAGGTTGATAACATTGAGGAATAGATGGAAGATTTTATTCCGAATGACCCATTTAGTGTGTTGTGGAGGGGCAAGGAAAAGTTCTTTCATTCATACTGATATGTTTGAAAAACAACACTGATACTAAGGCAAACAATCTATTACTTTTTATTTTATTTAAGCAGGTGGGAAGCTTTGGACACAAAGTACAGAGAGAATCAGTCTGAAGAGGGGGAGCGTAAAATGACAAAAAAAAAAGAGATGGATTATAAAAAATATCTTAGAGATTTGTTTAACTATTATATTTTTCTTTTCCATTAGACAATGCCAAGTAGCCCTGCTAGTACATAACTAATTAATTATAACAAATACATAAATATCATCAGATGCTATTTATTCTGTCAACTTATTATGTACACTTTCTTCTTTGTGCAATTTTTTGCCAGGAATAAATTTAAAATGTTGACAGTGTTATTTATATCTTTTCATCATGAATGTGATTTGTCAATGTTTAATCAAATCCTTATTTCTAATCAATGTTTTTTAAAAATGTCAACATTTTGCATCGGTTGATTTCTCTTGTTCAATAGTTTATCTATCTACCCTTGAATGGCATTATTACCAGCTTCTTTATATATATATACAGCATAGTCAAATTGATGCACCAATTTTCATTACATCACCAAATTTAAGCATCTTTGAGCCTTGCCAATACCAGATGGGTATCTATTTGGGAGAACGGTGAAACCTACCTTCAAATAGAATACAACCTTGAAAATGCCTTTAGAAAATACTTGAGTATAATCTGCTAATTCACACATTGATTCAACAAAACAATTCTGTTCTCAATTATATTATGAAGCTATTTAGAGAGGGTATACATTTTGTTTTTGCTCTGTTATAAAGCATCCATAATAATATCCAATCTTATTTTAATCACTCCTTTCATATAGCAAAGTGTTACATGAAAAATGCTTGTCCCCTTTTTCATGTAAGTAAAAATAAAGAGAATTAGTAAATGAAAATAAAATTAGAGAAAACGGGAATGGAACCCTGGAGATAAGTTTTAAAGAACAATAGGTTTTAAATAGAATGTCCAGTAAATTGTTGATTCTGATAAAATAAATAATAAATATAATTTTTGCTGGAAGCTATTCATTGTAGAAAGAATGTTGGATAATAGAAAATGGGTTAAATGAGTTAGATATGAAGGTTGAATTCCTTTGTGAGAACAACAAAGGAAAATGGGAAATCAGAATGTTTCGAAGCGTGCAGGTCGCGCGTGTTGATGGCATGTAAGTTGTGGTCACGTTGGCTGGACATGCATGGATTTCTCAATATAGGAAGTGAGAGTTAGTTAAGAGGAAGAAGTCAGAAGGGAGGCAGAGAGTCAGACGAGAGTCCGACCAGTTCGAATCTTGGCCCGTCTAGAAGCGAGAGGGTTTTAAACAGAAAAAGAAAATGTAAGAAGAAACTTGGAATTATTGGATGCAAGCCATTGACCGGTCAAGTGGAAGAATAAATGCTCATCATGTTTTTTATAACTTCCGTCTCCTGTGTCCATCATTACATGAAAAAGGTATTGTCTATTTATGTGTAAAAACCATTTGAAATTCATCATCTAAAAAATATGTGTTAGAAAGTATATGTGTCTATTTATGTTATATAAACACTCCCGTTCAAACAGAACTGTCAAAAGCATAAATGTCAACCTCTCAATCTATCGGTATAAATGGCAATCTATCAGTCTATCTATCTAGATATCAAATCCCCTCTCAAAGTGTAATTATATATACTCTCTCTCAATTATAAACTCTCACTCTCTCTTTTTATATATACGTGATAATGTCCACATCTCTTCTCTAACAATATGTTAATATCTCCATCTATATCTTCTTATACACATGAACACTCTTAAGACTCTTATCCTTCTTAACATGAATACAAAAGAATTTACATTCATCATTGTAATAATAACACTACGTAACAAAAGAATGTAGCAATATCATACAAATTAACAAGAAATATCACATGCAATATGTCAATTAAACTTACAATTTTGTTTTTACATGCATACCATTATATCGTTACTAAGAACAAAAAGAAACAAAACATTTATTATTTCTAATGTCACAAGTCATAAAGTTTCTAATAAAAGTGCCTGTAATCTATAATGTAACATTTATCTCTGTTTACTTTTTCTTTTTAAAGCCAAGTCGCCGCCGTCCTCTACATGCCAATGAGAACCTACCTTATACCGCCCACACAATCTCCTCAATGCGGAGAAGCCAACAATTCCGGTATGAGGATTACCACAGGAAACCCAAATACGAGCAGGACAATGGAAAACGTTTTGAGAATTTCCGTGTGACCGTGGACAGTGCAAGTGGAGGTCAAAGGACTACTAGTAGGGGTGACGTGAGGAGGTCTGTGGAGATGAAAGATAATGATGCCAATAAGCTTGATCTAAAGCCTGTTTCTCTTTCCATCTCCAAGAACAATCGTATGTTTCAAAAGGCCATGAAAGAGGCCATTTCAAGCAACGAGGTAATTTGTTTCATTATCTCTTTATGTTTATACTAATATAGTTACCCATCTCTGGTGTGATTTATAATTTAAAAGTATATTCTTTTGCTGTTGTATGTATGCACCTATACATTAAAAAAAAAACACAACCATGACTGACATAGGTCAATTACGTTTTAACGATCCCAGAAAATATGCAATTGATTTATGTCCCTTGTAAGCAAACGGATCATAAAGCGGAGTTGTTTTTTTCTCTTAGAATGTCAACTTTTGATAGAGAAAAATTTATTTTGAGAAAAAAGCGGAGTTACAATTTTTTGGTTTTACTAAATGTTTTAATAAACAAACAAATCATTGTCCCTATTTTTTGGGATTGTGTATGCTTTAAACATCTTAAGTTGTCGATTTATTATCCATTTGTTTATGATGTCCACAGCTCAATCAAAAGAAACTGGTCAAAATCAGAAATCATCTCTTTTATTTTGCTTATTTTCAGAGGTCCTTGAAATCTAATTGATCCGCCAACACACCAAAACAGCTATCAGCAGGAAATGCAAGACTGAACCTTCTCAAATTTTTTATCCTCCTGAACAGCCCAAAGGAGGATGACACTACAGTCTAGGATTTCCTGTTGATGATTGTTTCACTATTTCTGCGTTACAGTTTATGCCTCATTATTGAAAACAAATACATAATATTTCACATTCAGTTCTACATTTTTAAAAACGTATTTTTGTTCAATCTAAAAATTTAATGTTAAGGCAAATTTTTTAAACTTAACATTCAATTCTATTTTTAATAAAGTGCTTTTAAGTACTTATTGTTGTATATACGCAAGTTCATTATAAGATTTACTTAAAAAGAAAAAAAATTAAAAAGAGAAACACTTTAGTTTGTAAATACTTCAGGGAACTGACCCCCTCCCCTTGTATAGTTCCTGGTGACTCTTGACACAGAGATTCTAACAATATCTGCTGTCTTACTGCGAGGAAGTCATCTTTAAACTTTGTTGGAGAGTGATGGTGTCACAAAAAAAAAACAAAAAAAAAACACTGGTTTCTGTTGAGCCACATAAGCAGATTAGAGGTTAGGGCTTTTTTTATCAGCCAGCTTGGTGACCTCTCTCATCCATCTCCCTCAGATAATTTGTAATATGCAACTAATCTAGAAATTGATCTGTGTTCAAAATGTAATGTGGGCAGTCGCACAAACCGTGTTCATTACAGTTCAAACCTTTCTTGGACCCCCACACTGTTCGGCACCATCAGAAAGGAACAAATAAACAAAAATAAATGAATCCGACTTGGCTTTTTTTTTATTAACACAAGTTGTTTATTACCATTTTTCTTTCTCTTCATCTTGATGCCCACTTAAGTTTCTCTTTCTTCTGACCGCATGCTGGCCACAGTCAGCCCATTCTCACCTTCACTTTACATGTCCATCTCTTTTAGCACCGACTTTGTTTCTCCTTTTTTTTCTTCTCACACCAGCTCACACACTTCCTAATTTGCATATATGCTTTTTGTCGGCAAGCCAGCTATCTTACACCTATTTTCCTATGCACTCATACATGTTCTGTTACAAAAATGCTTTGTTTTGTTTAATCCTATTTAGACTCTGCTCGTGTCTTTCACTCATTTGCTTCTTGAGATTCTCATGGATTGCTTTGCTCTTGAAGAGAAATTGACTCTGAAGCTTCTTGTTTTTTTTTTTTTCTCATCAAATCTTTCTTGGAGTTCATATTTTTTTTATGGAAATCCCTCCAAGCAAGGGATGAAATGACTTGATATAAATAGCTAAAATATATGATTTGTAAACTGCTAAATCAGATAAGTAACACGAATAGAATATTTTGGGATTCAATTGAATAAATTCGAAAATAATGGTTTAAAAAAAACAAACAAATTCAAATAACATTACCCTAATAAACAAAGTCTCTGACAGCATAGATACAGCACTTTCCCTCGACACTAGCGCATAAGTGCATGTATTTGGTGACTTCAATGTCCACCACAGCAACTGGCTTGGATTTTCTACTTACACCGACACAGCTGGTACCACAACACGTAACTTCTCTATATCTCATTCCCTATCACAGATGGTTACGTTTCCAACCCGTTTCCCAGATCAGCATGAACAACACACATCACTTCTAGATCTGTTTCTGACCACAGTTCCTGATGACTGTGTAATAAATGCTCACATCCCTCTTGGGAACGCCGATCATGCAGTGATAATGGTTGAAATCGCTCTAAACTCTAGAGCCAAAACTGAAGAGCCACTGCTCAAAACAACGAGATATTATAAAAAGGCTGACTGGGAAGCTATCAGCGACCTCGTCAGGGACACTCCATGGCAAAATATCTTTTCACTTCCTGCTGAACATTGCGCAAATTAAACCACTGAATGGTTCAAAGCAGCAATTGAAGCACATTTTCCCACACGCAAATTCTATAGCAAACCTCATTCTCCCTAATGGTTCACTTCAACATGTGCAGCTGCCATATCGCAAAGGCAGCATGCATACCACAAATTTAACCGACATAAGTCCAGTTCAAACAAACAGAAGTAAATAGAAGCCAGAAATAACTGTAAGAGAGAAATAGCAACAGCTAAGAGAGAATTTACTGAAACCACCCCAAAACGCATCAAAGCACAGAAATTAGGAACCCGAGACTTCTGAAAAATCTACAACAGTGTAGTAAATAATGGGCAATCAACAATTCCCCACTATCCAACTATCATGAGGTTGTTTGCTCAGCAACTGAGAAGGCTAACATGCTTGCCAGACGGTTTGCCTGCAACTCCACACTGGACTCTGCTAACCACCCTCTCCCTGACTTTCCTTTGCGGACAGACGCCACACTAGACGATCTGAAAATCACCCCTGCTCAGGTGCATGCTATCATAAAAAACCTTGACACTTCAAAAGCATGTGGACCCGATCTCATCCCGGCTATGCTATTAAAAATGTGCCGCCGAAGTAGCTCCAGTTCTCTCCAAACTCTACAACAAATGCCTTAATGAATCTTGCTTTCCTGCCTGCTGGAAAACTGCTTCTGTAGTGCCAGTTTTCAAGAATTCTGGCGAAGAATTATCGCCCCATTAGCCTCCTCCCAGTTTTCGCCAAAATATTTGAGACCATAATTAACCAAGCTCTAGTCCATCGCCTTACAGATGCTAAACTTCTGACTGACCAACAATATGGATATAGGCAAGCCCGTTCCACAGCAGATATCCTAACTAATCTCAGAACATATATACCAGTCACTGGACAAAGCAGGGTAGGGTAGAGCGGTCGCTCTAGATATATCTAAGGCTTTTGACAGGGTATGGCATGAGGGTCTTCTCCAGAAAATTAGATCATACGGCATCACTGGAAGAATACATAACATAATTAAATCCTTCTTAGATAAGAGAAAAATCCAGGTTGTCCTTAACGATCGTACATCTAAACAATATGATATAAATGCGGGACTGCCTCAGGGGTCTACCCTTGGGCCTCTGTTATTCCTAATATTCATAAATGACCTCCCTGATAAAATTGTCTGTGAGATGGGTATGTATGCTGACGACACCACACTCTATAACAGACATAACAGGAAAATAAATGAACACATATCTAAAGAAATGGCAGAAATACTAGAGGAAGACCTCTGATCTGTAGGAGAATGGGGACAAAAATGGATGGTCATCTTCAATGCTCCCAAGACTAAACTTGATTCCTTCAATAATTACAAGAAACCTTCCCTACTGCCAATAGCAATGGCCAATGACTATTTATCTGAAAGTACATCTTTTAAACTCCTCAGCCTAACATTCACAGGAAACATGAGTTGGAACAATTATATTGAGAACATGGTCAGGACCACTGCAAAGAAAGTGGGTTTTCTCTACCGTGCTAGAAAGCTATTAACGTCTGAAAGTATCCAATACCTCTATAAGGCCACCATTCGCCCATGTATGGAGTATTGTCATATTTGGGCTGGTGCATCTGCCACTAGTTCTCTCGCTCCTAGACAAGGTTCAAAAGAGAGTCGCCAATCTGATATGTCCTGAACTGTCATCTAAACTTCAGCCTCTGTCCCATCGACGAAATGTTGCATCCCTCTGCCTGTTCTACAAGTACTTTAACGGAGAATGCTCTGTCGAACTGCAAGCACTTGTGCCTCCTCGACGTAAATACCCCTGACAAACCCGACAAGCAGCTAAATCTCACCCCTTCACAGTAGGGATCCCTAGATGTAAGAGAGTCTTCTACTCTAGTAGTTTCTTCCCCAGAACAGCTAGACTTTGGAATTCCCTTCTGGGTCCCTGCTTCCCCGGCTGTACTGACATGCAGAAGTTCAAGTGCAACGTGAATCGACATCTTGCTGCCCAACTTCCTACACAGTACCCCCGATGTTTATGTCCCTGATAGTAGCCCCCTACAACAAAGTGGCAATGTGCCTTGTTTGGAGTGAGAATGTAATTTAAAAAAAAAAAAAAAATGAACTGAATTTGATATGTATTGTATATGTTTTGTGCAATATTTTTTTTAAATGTTCATGTGATGTCCATAGAGGCATAACAAATATGTATTAAACAATCCTTTTTTTTTTTTAATCTTGTACCAGTCTCATTTTTCACTTCAATTAAAATACAATTTCCCATGAGTGTATTTTTAATATTGTATTTATTATTTTTAAAATTATGTATTAAAATTGTAAAAATTGTGTTTTGCAGCAACTTTCCCATGCTCAACCTACTCATCAGTTTGAAATTCCACCCCGCTTTCAAAAACGGCTCAAATGTGGAAGTAAGTGCTTGCCTATTTAAATGAATGAAACATAAATTTCAGATTGCGATGGAGATTTGAAACCTCGATCAATCGGACTAAAAGTTTATTTGTGCTTTTAATTTTTTGGTGCTTGCTTGTTTCATCAGTCACATCCTCTGTTTTCACCTAATTTGAATAATTTTTAATTGCGTTTGCTTCAAGCAAATTTCTTATTTGATACATCATTTTACCATTTCATAAATTTTAGCAGAATTGAACAAGAACATTAGAGAAATTGATTACGTGGTAAAAGGAATGAAACACAAACAGGTTCGCCTCTTTCTTTTCTCGCTGGGTGACAGAATGAGGGAAGGAAAGAGAAAGAAAAGATCTTCGTTTGTAGATGACTCGGTACTATACATATTGCATTAATTTGTATAAGAGGACAGAAGCTGCTATAAAAAATAACGAGTTGTAAGCACAACGGCAGTTAGTTTTTTGACAACGGAAAGAGAGAATGGATGGTGGAAATTACAGTTGAATTTAGTCGTGAGAAAGTAGGAGCTCAAACAAATATTTTTCTTCATTTAATTTCTTTTTTTTTTTTTTTCCCATTCAAGCTATTTTGGTGTTATTAGAATTATATCATTGAGACAATTCGACATTCGGCTAATCCCCAAATGCAGTGGCACGACAACGGACACTCCAATAATGGAATGGTTGGAGGATTTGGAGTTGACTTGTAGCTGTGTGAGATAACCAAGGTGGAGCAAGTTCTACCTCTATGATTGAAAGGTGCGGCTTGGGCAAACATATTGGCAACTTCCGAGGGAGCAACGGAGTGATATTGAGGAAATCAAACATGCCCAAATAAAAGCTTATGTAACAAACATATTTTCAGCCTTTGAGTACTTCACCACTTGCTGCCTTTGCCTAGGGAAGACTAGATGAGTTTCTGACAGACTTGCAACAGCTAGCCTGGCTGGTAGGCAAAATGCTGTCAGAATGCTAGATGAAAAGTGCTTCATCAGGGGACTTCTGCAGTCGTCAGCTAGGATAGATACCCTATCATTAAAAGAGCCCACGCCATGTTGGTAGACAACAGAAATGAGGATCTTGCCACTGCAGTGCATGTGCCTGGATACCATGGAGGGCAACAGTGACAGTGAATTTTCAGTGAATTTCTCTGAAGGAAATGGCACATCAGCACCAAATAACACTTCTCCAGACAAGTTATTTGAAGAGGAAGTACCTTTACCTTGAAGGAGTACTAGACGAAAAAGACCATCTCCGAGTTGTCATCTATGTGATCATCAGATCATGGGAGAGTGTAGTGAAATTGAATAAGAACATTAGAGAATTTGATTATATGGTGAAAGGAATTAAGAAAATGACTTACGCTAACAGGTGCGCCTCTTTCCTGTCGGGTGACGGAAAAAGGGAAGAAAAGAGGAAGAAAAGATTTTTGTTTGTAGAAGGCTCGGTAATATACATATGGCATTAATTTGCATAAGAGGTAGAAACTGTTATAAAAAGAACAGGTTGGAAGCACAATGGCAGTTAGGTTTTGACAGTAGACAGAGAATGGATAGTGGAAATTATATGTGTGTGACATGTTAGTGGGTGGATGTGTGTGATTATGTGTGCGAGTCTGTAGGTGGGTATGTATATATATATATGTTCCTACATATATTTCTGTGTATATATATATGTACGTATATGTATGTGTGTGTGATTGTGTATGAGTGTCTGCTATACATGGGGAAAGAAAGTCATAAAAAAAAACCATAAAAACCTTCACCAAATGAACCAAATGCCCCCTCTTTGAACTTAACTCTGACTGGACTCTACCAACACTTACTGTTGGGGACAGAATGTCTGAGAACACATCACTCTGAAAAACACATTTAGTATCAACAAACTCTCATTTAAAAAAAAAACCTTTTTACGAAAATATCTGAAGAGAGCGAACCAAAGCTTGAAATGCGTTATAAAAACATTTTAAAATAAAAATATGATAAAAGGCTAAAAAACCCACAATTATTGATGGCTACACTCTTTTAAATATATATATATATATATATATATATATATATATTCATTTAATATTCCCTTTCCTTGTCCAGGGAACTGATACCTTTTGATATTTTGCAAGCAAATTCTGCAGTCTTCATGGTTCAGCAGGTCAACTGTCTCCAAGTTCTACTCTGTAAAATGTTGTCCAATCACTTACCAAGTTTTACTTAGCTGATCAACCTTCCTGTGATTCAAGATATTCATGCTTCTGCACTCATTTTGCTCAGAATAGGGGTAGGCTATAGAAACAAAATTTTTCAAATAAATGCCAAAAGTGGCTTATTACCTTCATTTATATGTAAATAGATGGGAACAAGTGATTTTGTTCAAAACGGGTCAAAATTGGAGGGTCGCTGGCCCCAAACGTGATTTGACCACGTCAACGCGTGAAAATGGCTCAAATTTCGCCCCCGAACACACTTAATCACTTACTGAAAGCCACAGGGTGCATTTTTTTACTATAAATGCATTTGTATCATTAAATCTAACATTCCCATTGGCTATCCCACAAGTATAAGGTTTTTTAGGGTATCTCAGAGTCCAAAATGGGTCAAAATTACCCAAAAATTAGCCAAAAATGGTTGGAAATCACAGATTTTCCAAAATGCACCTCCCATGGGCCCAAAGACACCTCTACATGGCAGAAACTGTTAGGAAATGCTTGAAGCAGGCACTCTCCTAACTTTTGCACTGTTAATGAGGGGTATAAAGACCTTTAAAAGGGGCTAAATATGGCCGATTTAGCCAAAGAGAGTCAAAAAGTCCCTAAGAATCAACATAGGTTGTCAAAAAGGGGCTTAATTTGAGTTATAGATGGAAAATTACCAAATAAGGAAATGTTTTCTTTCTGTAACAATGCAATGGCATCTTTAAATAGACACGATAACATTGCATTGCATTAATTGTGAATTTGATTGAACTTTGCTTTCTTTTTCAGTTAGTAAAATGCAATGAACATGGCTGGTATAGCAGGGCAGATTGACAAAGATTATAATTACGACGATTGGACTTATCTTCTGCTTGATTCTCTTCCAACTGAGGCTGAATGTGTTCAAGCTGTGCAACATCATGCTGCCAAATATGGTACCACGACACAGAAAAATCATATTCACCAGTTCTCCTTGCGATTACTACAATTGTGGCAGAAAGCCTTTGGAAGTGATGTTTGTTATGTTACAATACCTGGGATAAAACATAAACTTGATCGATCGCTAAAAATTTACGACAAAGATGTCTACAAAGCAAAGGGTTCCAGACGTGTGAATATGATTAAATGGAAACGAGAGCACCATGTCCTTCTCAATATACCTTCAAAAGATGTGAATCCTGATGAATTTGATGTACATGGACGAAGATTCTTTGTCGATCAAAAGTCTCTCTCTCGCAAATGGCTCATTGACACTTTCCACGTCAATATGGAACATGAACGGTTTCTGGCAGAGCAAGAACTGAAGAGCAGAAGACATTGAAAATTCAATTTTTGTCGTGCAATGTCATTGGTGCATGGAACTTGACAAGACGAAAACCAGTATTTGTGCTAGAGAATAATGATGTGATTGACGAGCTCTTTAATGCATTATATTGATATTTTACTGTTGAATGATTTTAAAGTAATGTGAAGTGAAGCTGTGTCTTGAAATAACAAAATAATTCCTTTGCTAATTACTCATACCTTTTATCAAGTTATTCAATATATTGGTTACAAATCGAGAAATAGCGAATCGAGGGCCATTTGCATCAATTTTGGGGTAACTATGAGAACAATATGAATTCAGACTCTTCTTGGACAGCATTTTATTGACATTCAATGTTCAATTTACAATTAATTACTTTCTGAGAAGTTGATGTAGTAAAGTTACGATGTTTCTAAAAAGTATCATTGATGAATGAACTAATGATTCATATGTTATGTACCGTAAAGCGTAATTTTGTCATTTTTGGATTGTTTTGACCCTTTTTACATCCCCCAAAGATCTCTAAATACCCTAAATACAAATGGATAAGATAACAGGGTGGTTATTTCAGTCTTCCAACTGTAAAAAGCCATACAGGAGTGTTCATAGGAGCCCGATGAGATATATAATACCAGCATTTTGGGGATTATCCGTGATTTTCGTTCATTTTTGGCTAATTTTTGGGTAAATTTGACCCATTTTGGACCCTTAAGATACCTTGAAAAGCCCTATATAGGTGGGATAGCCAGTGAGAATGTTAGATTTAATGATATAGAGCCATTTATGGTCAAAAATTGCACCCTGTGTGGCTTGGGAGGTGCATTTTGGAAAATGCGTGATTTCCGACCATTTTTGGCTAATTTTGGGGTAATTTTGACCCATTTTGGACTCTGAGATACCCTAAAAAGCCCTATACTTATGGGATAGCCAATGGGAATGTTAGATTTAATGATACAAATGCATTTATAGTAAAAAAAATGCACCCTGAGGCTTTACATTAAATGATTAAGTGTGTTCGGGGGCGAAATTTGAGCCATTTTCACGCGTTGACGCGGTCAAATCACGTTTGGGGCCAGCGACCCTCCAATTTTGACCCGTTTTGAACAAAATCACTTGTTCCCATCTATTTACATATAAATGAAGGTAATAAGCCACTTTTGGCATTTATTTGAAAAATTTTGTTTCTATAGCCTACCCCTACTCAGAAAGATGAATACTCCATATGACCATACCAGTGTAATTGATTTGTCTTTAGGTTAACTTCTATGCTGGGCAAACATAGTGCTTTTAGTAAATCCTCTGAACTAATATGTTGAGTTTGGTCATATTTCAAATTAAAGATACATCTAATCACGAGTTTGTCATTGTGCTGCAGTGTAGAGTTTATGAGGTAAATGAAGAGCTTGAATAATCTAAATAACTAGTTTGAGTGTGACCAAATTTAACCATCTTAACTATCTTCATTTAACACGCACACACACACACACAAAGATGTCTGGTATTCATTTTTTCCATTTATGAGCATGTCTGCTGAGAAAGATATCAAACTTATGACTATAATCTCAGTAAGAAATTTAAAACAATAATTACTTGTATATCAACAAAGCAAAATGGGTGGGAGTTGAACCCATAAGTACTCTGCATAAAATGATCCAAAGGCTTAATATGCCATAATATCCAACAAAGCAAAATTAATTTCAATAAGAGTTAGGGAATAAAAATAAATTAAAAAAACTCATCATAAATTGTATTAGCATCTTGTTCTATAACAAGGGCTGAACATTTATATTGAACATAAATAGGCATTTGTTTTTGACTGCTCCTTTTTATATCCCTCTCCTCCTCTGCCCACCTCCTATATCCCTTCTTTCCCCAGTCGAAAAGGATTTCCTTCCTCTGATCAAGCACAAAATAGATGCTACACTTTGAAATATATATTTGCACAAAATATAAAAAAATTATAAAGTGAATTAAGCACAAATCCAATCAAATATTTAAAACAAATACTTAAAATTGTCTATCCTACTCTTAAGTAGAATCATCTCAATCACCACAATACCACATTCACTTCATGGTCTGTCCTAGAAGAAAGACCAAGAAAGTTAGTTCCACGCTAAAGGTTGATGAAAAAATTGCTCTAATCCACCCTCCTCAATTAATTTTCTTTCTGGTGACCCCCAAAAAGTGATTATTATAAAAAAGTGTCTTTTTCTGTCTGAGGAAATGCTGAAAAATATATCGGCTGCTTTGAGTTTGTCTTGTGTAGTTTTTTACTTTTAGCTGGACACAAGCATGCACACACATACAGACAACTGAAGATAAAGGCGATATCTATTTTAGTTTTCTGAAATTTAAGTTTATTGTGAAGAATTAACACTATTTTTCTTTTAGTTTCTAGCTCAGATATTGGAATGCAAAGACCAATGAGACTGAGTTCACCCAACTTAACTCGAGGTATGTCTAAAAAAAAATGGCTGAAAATATTTTAGTTACATTTTCAGATCTTTAATATCTGAAAATGAATTTCAAGCACACTAACATATCTAGTTGAAGTTTTCAGTTTTTACTTTTACATCTAGAATTTTGTGAAAGTGCATGTTTGCCTATTAACAGATAATGAGTTTCTCACTTCACTGTATAGTTTTTAAAACTTATTCTTTTAGTTTTGTTCACTTCATGCAAAACGTAAGGGGCTACGGTAATTAGGGGACAATTTCATAGAAGGGCTTCCTAAGTGAATAGTTGTGTAACAAGATGTTTACATTTAAATTTCTGCGGGTTGGTACAGTTTGGAAAATAAGGAGCAAGGAGGGAATTCCAAAAGCAAAGTTTTCTTTCATTTGGTGACTTCTACAATGAATGGGTGGGTTTTTTCTTCTAGCTTCTCCACCTTCATTTTCTAGAATCATGAAGGTTCCTCGCCTCTTTCTGAAATTTTATGTAAATCGGAAACTAGTTCAATATTAACTTTTTAAACTCAAGAACGTTTCGAGCAAAATCTCTTCGCTCATAATTAATGGTGTTCTTATTCAGTTTCTGTGTGTACTTTAAGTTTAAAGTCTGTGTGCTCATTAATCCGATGCTTATAAGGAATGAGTATCCAAATGATTTCAATAGTCACAGAGTTTGTCCTGAATATCGATGAAGAATCCCAAATCAGGCCTGAAATGGCCTGATGTCTGTAACATATAATATATGCTTAATTGAAAAAAATAAAAAAAAAATTGTAGAGTCATTGTTCTCTCTAATCAAGTTGTTTTTATGACTCATAAATAAGTAATTTTCTCTTATATTTTGGCGGGGGAGAGAGGAGGAAGGCATGGGGTTTGTTATTACTTAGATTTAGAGTTGGATTCAAAACTGAATAAAAAAAAAAAATTATCCTAATGTATTAAGATTCTAAAAAATAAAGATTTCTAAAATGCGTTGACTTTTTTATTCATAGTTGTGCAATTATAATAAAAAAGTGTAAACAATTGTTATTTTTAGGTTTCATGTTATTTATTTATTTCTTTTTTTTTTTTTTTACTATTTCTCTTTGTAATTGTAATGTAAGACAATGAAATTGCAAAATAAATCTAAGTAAAAGTAGTTATAAAATTATGAAAATCAGTTATTTTCAGTTGAATGAATTCTACCCAAAAGAGACTTGATTTTGTCTTCAGATTGATAGTTAATTTGTTTTTAATCCATTGTATATGAATCCTTGCTGCAATGAAATTAGTGTATGCACACATGTATTTTTATTGAAAAACAAGACACGCATTGTCAGTATTTTATTAATGTTTATACAAAACCAATTTTAATAAACTAATTAATGCACACAGTCAACATTAAATGATCTTTTTCTTGTAAACTAGTTTTCACTTGCACAAAAATGAGATTTACAAAAAAAAAAAAAAACGAAAGTCTGTGCTGTGTTCACTAAATCTTAATGTGTGAAGGTCTTATTGGTTGATGTGGCCATGTGGTTCTCAATATGAAAGGTGAGGAAGACCTGGCAAACAACTGGTACGGATGTATTGTCATCACTAGGGCTAGGACAACAGAATATTCCTTTCATTGTTTTGACTCTGGAGTGTATATCCATTGATATCTTATATGTTTTTATATAGAGTGATGTGGTTATCAGTTTATTAACTATGTCAGATATATACTCGATAGTCCAAACAATGATAAGAATATTCTGTTGCTCTGGTCCTAGTAATGACCGACTGCATCTGTCTTTAAAGCACTTGAATAGAACTGACCTAGTGGTGAAGAAATGACAGCATGTCCAGGAGCTAGTCTGAACCATGAAACGTATTGGATAAACAAATAGAAGCAAAGTGTACAGGTTGTTCTAATACTATTGTTTCTGACTTTGATCAGTGAAAAAGGAATCCTTCTAGACTGAGGCAATTTTTATTATTTCCGTGCCTCTTTTTAGGTAGTTGGATTTTGCCCACATTAAAAGCCAACCTTGTGTCCAACTCTGCCCTAGTGAGGAGGCAATTCAATAGACAAGGAACTACATTGTTTTTAGATACTTCCTTCTATGACACAACTTCGTGTACACATCAGCCTAATTTCTAACTTGACTCTGAAAGAAAATTTCATCATCTCACGCATAAAGATTTTGTGATGCCAACAATGACTTTAATCCATTGGTAAATCTTTATACAGTATATGCATGGTCAATGAATTTTTGTATCTGTCTTTAGCAGAGTTGCAGAGCTGAGATGTATAAAATCCAAACCTGGCTCCTAGAATTTTAAAATATCCAATTCTAACTCCTTACTTTAAAATAATGAGTGAGGATCGGATATTTTTAAATTCTAAAATTCAGTATTTCAATATTAAGTGTTAAGTCTTCAGGTTTCAAAATCTGACTTTTAACTCCTAGCATTCTGACAATTTTGGCTCCCACACAGATTTTTTATAAAACCTCCAGTTACCTCCAACTTAGACTCTGCAACCCTGATTTTTAGTGTATATTTGGCTAAGTACAATAGTTTTAGTATTTAACTTACTTTCTTGAATTTCTTTTTTACTGGTTCTGAATTTAAGAAATTGTGTTTTGGTTGTTATTTATATTGAGTTTGTGAAAATTTCTTTTTCTGTTCATATGTTTACTAACACTGTTTTGCTAACTTTATTAGATTATAATTTGCTTTTAATTCTGCGAAGCACACTTAATCCATTTATGCATGATTTTCTTTTGGATGAGTGCGATTTATTCAAATTTACTTTTATGTTAACACAAAATATGTATCCTGATTTTGTTAAATTTGACAAAAAAGTTACATCATAAGTGTTGCTTTAAGTCTTTTGTATTGGAAGGAAAATGCTGTTAAACATTAGCATTTTTTGTGTGTGTGTGTGTGTATATATATATATATATATATGTGTTTGTTGACTGTCATTGCTCTTGTGGGCTGCGACGTTGTTTGACTATGGAATTTATTATATATATATATATATATATATATATATATATATATATATATAAAAAAATCAATCCATAAGTAAGCCTTTATACAATATGTACATTGTCTAGGATTCTAAAATATCTCGCTCTGATACTAAATTCCAATATTCAAATAGTCTAGTCATTCTTTTGGGATTAATTTGATTCTGACTATTCTTACAACTTTTTACAAAACCTTTTATTTCAAACTCCCACTCCTGATTTTTAGGTATATTTGGCTACAATGAGTTCAGTATTATAATTATTTTTGTGATTGTTTTTTTTAATTTTTTGTTCCCCTACAAAGGAAGGATTGTACCTAGTAATCCACTCACATTCGTCTGTTCGTTTGTTTGCACTTTTCTCAATAACCACGCCTTGGATTTTTTGAAAATTTTGCACAAACATTACTCATAATGAAAGTAAAGGGGTAAAATTGCCCCAAGATCGTTCACTCGTGGAGTGGGACTCTACATGCTCGGCTTGTTTTCTTAAAATTTATCATCACATTCAGTTTAATGTCTGTTTTACATGTTAGCATGTGTGGTATAACTTTTAGAAATTAAATTTTAAACTAATCTATCTCTGGCTAGGTTTGTATTTTTCCTTCTTTTACTCAAATCCAATCTTATCACTTCCATGTTTTTATTGGTTTTCTCCTGCCAACTTGCTACCTCAACTGTTCTATATCTACAAACTCAAGTGCTCATCCATTTTTTCAATGTAATCAAACCAAATCTCCTTATACTGCCCGTATTGATTATTCCTCTGAGATCATCAGATCTAAGCTTGTCTTTAACACTTGCATTATAAATCCATTATATTCTAACATGTTTGAAAACTAAACAAACAAACAAATGTAGTTATCTTGATTTATTTGCAGGGAAATAAATTCCTTGATAACAGCTAATGCCATTCAAAAAATGCTAGTAAAGAGACATTGTTCAGTTCTTGCATCAGCAGCATTGCTTGTGCGAGTTGATAAAAGACTGGTGAGGCAACATTCAAGGACATTTCTGTCAGCCATTTTTAAAGAAAATCTGTTTCTTTTAATTATAATCATGAAAAGGAAAAAAAGAAAATATGTTTGTGATCCAAATATATTTTAATCAAATTAATTTTATACATATTTTTGTTTTTGCCTCTGGGCATCATACCAGCCATGTAACAATGATAAATTTGAGTAGAACCAAGAAAGCATGACCTCAAAATTCATAGTTTGATTATACAGTATATACTATAAGTAACTATATAACTTTATTTTAACATAAAAAATGTAACATGAAAGAAAAATACAACTGCAATATAGAAAGAAACAGAAGGTACATTTTTTTTCTTTTTATTTTATGTAAATCATTATTTTTATTAAAATATTTAAGCCCTATGTGTTCAGTGCACTTTGTCACTCTTTCAGTAACTGAGCGACATACTTTAGCACACAGTTTCAACCACACTTGAGCAATGGCAGCTCAGATGTGAATGATACATATATATATATATTTTTTTTTTTGTACATGGAAGTCACCACTTATCAGGGCCTGGAGGCTACTCTGAGATAAGGGTTATTGCGTGTACAGCAATGGGACAATATCATAGTAATCATTAGTAATGGAGATCTGATAAAGTGTCTTACTTAAGGAGGCGGTTCATCAGGAACTTGTTTATGTTGGACTTGAAGACATCCAAGTTGTAGTCAGGTGGGAAACAGGCAAACGGAAGAGAGTTCCACAGGCGTGCACTTCTAAGAAAGAAGCTTTGTTCAGGGAATCTACGTTTTGATTTAGGCACAGATAAAGAGTGGGGGAAAAAAATATTTAAGCAGCAACAAGGTTATAAAAAAAAAAGAAAACATACTTATGATGGACCTTGTATATAAAGATAAGCATATTTTGGAACTTAAAATCTTTGCAATGCAAACTCTATTTATTTGGGTCTTTCATCTGGCACAAAGTGAGGCTACCCAGCACCATTCAATAATCAGGGTTATTTACAAATATTTCTGTCTTTTCAACCCCCCCCTCTCACTCATTTAGAGGTGTAGAAAAGAGAAGGCGATGACTTGAGAGCAAATATAAACATAAAAAAAAGAAAAATCTGTATGATGAACATACGTGTGAAGGAAAGCAAATATTTTACACCAAAAATCATGTAAATTGATCAAGATGAATCTTTCACTGACCAAGGACAGAACAGCTGAAATTTAATATCAGAATAGATACAACAGTTTACATTATTTGCAAAATATATAAAAGTCACATTTTGAACAAATTAGGAATAAAATATAGGCATTTTTTTTTTAAGCAAATAACTTATGTATGGTAATAAGTCACAGTCCATTTTGACTGTGTTAGTTTTTACATGGTGGTGTCTCAAACCTCTTATAACCTCTGGTAATCCCAAATGGTCCCCCATCCAGTACTAGCCAGGTTCAACATTGCTTAACTGTTCATTATAATACAGAGTACAAAACTATTTTTGAAATCTAATGGGAATATCTGCTTTACCTCCCTACAAATAGTGTATTCTAATATATTAGGCTTGGTATCTGCAGCTTATGAAAACCATAACTAGTTTGATTTCATGCATGACTGGTTTAACAAATATGCAGCGAAGTTAGGAATTTCCGCATTCCAAAGCTTTTTTAAAATCTGTTTAAAATAAAAAAAGATCCTGTAAAAGTGTTAATTCTAGATAGATTCAGAGAAATCACAAAATAGCAGTCATAAGTTTTAAATTTTCTATTTCTCTATGCGGTGAATATAGCATATGCTTACTTGATTTAGGTTTTCAAATCCATTCAACAATTTATTTTATGAATGTTTATTTTAAAGATTTTTTATTTTTTATTTTACATTTTCTGTTTATTTTGGCAGGGAGGGTAGGTGTGTATTTTTTCCATATAGTATTTAATGAATAATAACTTTTCCACAATTAAAATAGATTATTTATGACTTATTTTTTTTATTTTTGTAGAGTAGTATAAGTAATAAGCATCTGTGATGGAATTGTATCTAGTATTATTAGTTTGAAGCTTAAATTCTACCAACTTTATTAAAGCCAACATTACAGGTCAAAGGTGATAATTAGATATCAAAATAATGTTGCTACAACATTATATTGACTTAGCAGAAAATGTTGCATTGATGTTTTCTTTTTTTATTGACTCCCTACAATGTCCCTAACGTTGCAGATACACTAACTTGTAACATTTCATTAACGTTGCTTTTTATTTTTCCAACAATGCAAAAAATAATCATATCTTGACATTCAAGTGCTTATTGAACCCATTTTTTTTTTCTGCTTTTTAGAAAATCATTTTCAAACTGGAATTTTCAAAATTCCATGATTACAGTAATAAAAAAAAAAATGACCAGAGAAATTATAACTTTTCTCATTTATTTAAAAAAATATATTCAATAAATGTATGATTTGATATTTGACAAAATACGATTATTTTTAAATTTAAATTTGAAAGTTTATGTAGATGTTTACTTTGTTGCCGTAGTATTCTACCTTTTTCAACTGCCAATTTTAAAAAGCCTATATTTGGAACATCTAGAAGTTCCATCAGATGTCCTGCTAGCTTGGAAGGCAGAGACCAGTCTCAAGGTATTCCTTTGAATAATTAGGATACTGAAGAGCTTGTAGAACCTAGTTAATTCATGATAGTTTCCAGGTGAGGTGCATCAGTAATAGTTCCTGATAGTTGAGAAAGTTTTGTGTTAGAGAACCAATCGCTTCACTTGTCTTCATGCTATATCTGTTGAGAAAACAAGCATATTTTTATCTCTTGCAGTCCTCTGCTGTCATGTTTATTTTTGTCTCCAATTCAATTTTAAAATTATTCTAAATTTTGTTTTCATGATTGTTTTTATAATTTTCTCAATTTCAAAATTTTATAAAAGAAAAAAAAATGAAAATTAACTTCTATGATCAACAAAATGTTCACATTTGTGTTTGGGGCTGTTCCAGTCTTATGCAGTTTCAAAAAAATAAAACAAACAATCAAAATGCAAATATTTTAGGAGTTTATTCCTAATGGAGTTCACACACAAAATATTAGCTTATATTAGATAAATGATGATTACATATCAAAACTATTGTTACTATCTACCAAAGTTATCTATTATGATATTTTAACCAGATTTGAAATGTATAAGGTCCTATGCTATTAGAATTCAAAAATCTACAACTCCCTATTTTAAGGTGGTCTAATTTTCAGACTGTTGATTCTTCAGCGGTTAAAAGAATTTGACTCTAAGCAATTTTACAAGTCTAACTCCTCCAAAACTTGATTTTAACTTTGTGGAAGTATCATGTATGGTTGTAGTTATGATACTTTGAGAAATATGGTTAATAACATTTGTATTAATATAAGACGTTTCATATTTATTATTCCTTGATTATAGCTGATCAAAATTAATTTCCTGACATAAACAAATTGATTGATTTCTTAGGTATCTGTTATTCAAGGGTATTAAAATTTATTAAATGGTTGTTGCATGAAAAGTGGATTTGAACTGCTATGTTCAAATTCTATTCAGAGCTGTAAAAGCTCTTTTGTTTAACCTTGGTAAAGGTATGAATCCATACATACTTCTCTATTATGGGTGAATAGAAAAGATAGGCTAGATTTTCAAGGCTTGATAGGCTAACTAATCTAGGAGAAGGAAAACTTTGAGATAAAAAACGTCCTTCTCTTTTTCTCCCAGAATTGTTCTTAATTTTCTTGAATTTCTTTTTGTCATTGAATTTAAGTAATGTCAGATCAGAAGAAATGCAGTTGGAGATTATGTAATGCTCAATTAACTATAACATCCTCAGGGTATATGATTGTACAAAATAGCTCTTTTTGTTTTATGTTTTGTCTCTCTACCTCTCTCTTTTTCGTTCCACGTCTCTCTACCTCTCTCTCTCTCCTGTTCCATGTCTGGCTGCCTCTCTCTCTCTCTCTCTCTCCTGTTCCATGTCTGGCTGCCTCTCTCTCTCTCCTGTTCCACGTCTGGCTGCCTCTCTCTCTCTCTCCTGTTCCACGTCTGGCTGCCTCTCTCTCTCTCCTGTTCCACGTCTGGCTGCCTCTCTCTCTCTCCTGTTCCACGTATGGCTGTCTCTATCTCTCTCCTGTTCCACGTCTGGCTGCCTCTCTCTCTCTCTCTCTCTCTCTCTCTCTCTCTCTCTCTCTCTCTCCTGTTCCATGTCTGGCTGCCTCTCTCTCTCTCCTGTTCCATGTCTGGCTGCCACTCCCTCTCTCTCCTGTTCCATGTGTGACTGTCTCTCCCTATCTCTCCTGTTCCACGTCTGGCTGTCTTTCTCTCCTGTTTCACGTTTCATATCTATGTCTTCATCTCACTCTCTCTCTTTTCTACATTTTTTACTTTATATAAAAATAGACTTACTACTTGACTGACCACAATAAAATGTGATTAAATTGGTCATGATATCTCTGGATTAACTAGCTGAATAGTTATTCTGTGTCACCTAAATTTCTTCGACTCCAAAGAAAAGTAATTTATTGTTAGTCTACCAACTGGTAACAATTACAAAGCTTGTTTATAAAATCTGACCGTTTTAAAGTGGTGATTCCAGTGATTTTTTTTAAATGTGGTTTGATTTGTATGAACTACAAGTAAATAATTTGTTTTACAATAACATCTCCATGAAAAATAGTCTTTTTTTTTAATAGGCCAATTTTTGTGGTTTATATATTGTTGCATCTTGATAACAAATAGATTTTAATTTTTAAAGATGGTGATCTATAGCAATAGCGTTATGATTTACATATATGTCCTACTCTGTCTCTTCTATATTTTTTACTTTTTATAAAGATATACTTACTGCTTGATTAACACAATAAAATGTGATTAAATTTGTTATGAAATCTCTAAATTAACTAGTTGAATAGTTTATTTACATAGAAAATTAAAATAAATTCCTTACCTAAAACTTATGTGCTTCTAGTCTCCAATTCCCTAAGGAACGCAACTTGGTATCATTGTTCTGTGTACTGGATTGGTGTGAAAAGCAATGTACCTATTATGGATTCACAAAAAGTGTAAACATCTGAAGAATAAGTTAGCACCAATCCTCAACTTCTAATATAAGAGATGCATACAACGGTATTAGATGACAATACCTTGGAGATAGTAGGGTTTTTTTGCCATCCAAGAAGTATGCTGAGTCGGGGTTTTCACAAGCTTGAAAAATCCTTGAATTTTAATTTTTACCTTGAAAAGGTTTTATTTTTATTATTACCTTGAAAAATCTATGAAAATATGAAAAATGTCTTGTAAAGGCTTTGAAAATTGTATTTATGTCCAGTAAAGATTTGTGTTGAAATATTAAAAATAAAATCGAAATAAATATTAAAATATTTTTTAAATATTGAAAATAAAACAAACACATTGTTCTGAAATTGCATCATATTATTGTGGATTATGTCCCTTTGCCACAAAACTACCTGATGTTCTTCATATAACATTGGGTAATTTTGTGATAAAAGGCCATAACCCTTGTATCCACAATACTGAAAATTTAAAAGTTAAACAAACACAGCATCGACAAATCTACAATGGGGGAAAATAACATTTAATTGCACTTGGTTAGCCAAATATAAGTGTGTCAGGGAATGTGGATATGATTATCGATAGACATATTGTGTATGATGTAAAAAGATATTTGTTTTTACCAAAATGGGTGAACATGCTTTGGAATTGCATATAACTAAACACAAAACGAATGAAAGCTGTAATTAGTTGACTAGTTTTGTTTCATGTTAGAGAATTTTATGTAAATAACTGTATGACCTTTAAAACTACTTCATGAAATAGTTAAATGAAAATGACTTTTTCTGTTGTTAATTATCAAGTTTTTTGGTTTATTATATCATTGTTTATATATCAAATTTGGTTATTAAAAATTGAATTTTTTTCTGGAGAAGGCCTTGAAAAACTTTAAAAAGCTTAGAAAAGTCCTTGAAAATGGAGATTGCAAAATCTGTACGAACCTGTGAGTGCAGATAGTAGGTATGAATTCGGTTCAGCCACAAGGGTGAAAGTAGCTTGGGGTAAATGTTGTGAATTGGTGCCTCAGATAACATCACAAACTGTTCCTCTCTACACCCAGGGTAAATTCTATAGCAACTGTATCAGGAGCGTCATAATATAATCATTGAATGCTCAGTTCACACCTAGCACTCTCTTGCCTGTCTACAATGTAATGACAGCTTCATGATCTGATGGATCTGAAACATGAAATCTTACCAAGCCCTACACATCAGATCAGAGGATTTGATGAGTTCACTGCCCTTGCCCAGTATGAAAGTTATCCTAATGGTGAATATTGGTATCCGCTTCATCAGAACCAACTCTTTGTATGATTAGCTTAATGTTTACAACCATGCAAAATGGTACAGACTTATCAGAGTTGAAATCCTGTTGAATTACATTGCCCATCCTCATATTCAGTTAAACGTCTGTTATATGTATTGGCATGTGTTGTATAGCTCTCAGAAATTGACTTCCAAACCAACATATCTCTGGCCGAGTCCTTTTTTATATTTCTCTCTCAAATCCATTCTTGTTTCCATGTTTGGCTTAGCTTTTCCCTGTGAACTCAACATGCTACCTCAACTATTCTATATCTATTAACTCAAAAATGTTTCTTTGTTTTTTTTTTTCAACATGGCCATGTCATCAAAATCTCTTGTTGCATACGTCTCTCTATACTGTTCAGATTTCATTTTCCTCGGGGGGGGGTTATCATATCTAAGCTTGTTCTTAAGACTTGTGTGTTATACATCCATCTCATCATTTTCATATCATCTCTCTTGATATAATGCATATCCTCAATTTTCACTGGCTAGCTTTCACGTTCATACATCGTCACTGATAGACTTTTCTCTTCCTGCCATTGGCAGCTGGTTAATAATGGCAGAAGTTCTCTGAACTTACTTCATCCACACCTAACTCTTGCAGTTGTTGCACTAGCATCTACTATATCATGTGCTCCTATAAGCTTTATTATTCTGGTTGACTATAAACGACTGCCACAGATTTGGTCATGTGTTAAAATATATGTATTTTGAATCAATTTCATCAAAAACATACTTTATCCAAATACACTAATATTTTTAGTGCTATTTATTGGAATTAGTTTTTATTCTCCTTCAAAAATAAGTATTCATGTTGTCATCGATTTTTGAGTGGAACATTTATAAAATTATAATAAAATATTAAAAATAACTTTTTTAAAGAACTATCGTTGACAGTGTATGTGAAAATCACTTTTAATTGCATTTTATGAATTTTAATCCTGATTTGTTTCTATTGGTTTTATTCTTTTTTCTATTTTGGGACTTGATTTTTATTTAACTATGCCTCCACTAAAACAACAACAAACAAGGATCAAAATGTAGTATCTGTGTAAATATTTAATCCAAACATTTGAAGCACCTCTCAAAATGAAGAGAATCTTGAAGAGATACATTTACTAAATTACCATCAGCATCAAAGACATTGTATCCCTCACAATAAACCAACCTTTGTCGCAATTCTACCTAAATGGTTGGTCAATAACAACCATAAAAAATTAAATAAAACAAGATAGAAAAACTAATTACTTTTGGGCCACTCAATCATTTTCTTCTACATAGTTTTTTTCAAATTGAGGTCTGCACTAGATTTCTCCTTCCATCATACACTGTTAAAGTCTTGCTACTTTTACTTACCTCCCTTTCACAGCAGCGAGAATAGACATAGTCAGTAAAGTGAGGGTTGAAAAGCCAGTACTTGTACAGTTTAATCAAGACATTGAAAATATTGAAAAAAAGTTATATTGTATGTATCCATTATGGAATGAAGTTCTCAAAAAAAAAAAAAAATTCACTTAATTTGATCAAGTAGGTTTTTTTTTTTTTACAGCGAAAAAACAGTTTGTTATGATACTGATCAAAAGGTAGCCATGTTTCTATTTTTAGGGAGAAAAGCTAATATTTAAGATGGGAAGAGGATGTCGATGCTTTAGACTGAGTTATCTCCCCATGTCGTGTTCTAAAAATCCAAACATGGCTGCCTCCATCGATCAAATTAAGTGAATTTTTTTGTAGAACTTCAGTCCAAAATGTATACATACAATATAACTTTTTTTTTCGATATGTTCATTTTTTAATATCTTGATTAAACTGTACAAGTACCAAAAAGCCTGCACCCCAGAGAAAGAGCACTCTATTTGAAAAAAAAAAAGAATTGCCTAGATAGCCCTATTGTATTCTCTTGTAAGTGCACCATAAGCAATTAGCAATAAACTAATCTTTTCACAGGGTGAGGACCATACCTCAAACTGACAGAACAAAGCCACTCCAACACAGCATGCACAGGACTCTATCAGTCTGATTTTAGTACAAAATAGTGTTGTATTTCTGCTGTGTTTAAAAGAACCATGATATGCTGATATATAAAAATATAACAATATGTCTTTATTCTTGGTGACAGTTCTGGATGGTAAGTGTTAAGAGGGAGATTTACACATGGGAATTTGATGGGTTGGTTCTTCTCTGTCCAGCTGTCAACCAACAACAATATCCTTTTTGGTTGTTATTAAATAAGCATTTGTGATAACCTGAAAACCTCTTTTAGGATGGTATTGTCACTGTAACCACAGCACAATAGTGTTTTATTCAGTCCTCATGATTCACTGGACTGAGTTGACTTTGATTACACTTGCATAACCTTTTGGTGAAAATAACCTTTCAAACATCATATTTTTAATTTTTCTATCTGACAATTTCAAGTTTGTTGCTTTTACACACAGGTGCCTCTTAAATTTATAATTTTTATTCAAATGTTTTTATTTCGGTACATATGATAATTATTATTGTTCTACAAGTGCAAGCTTATGTCATTGATGTTTGGTATACACGACTTTGGTATTGCAATATCAGATGCATAATTTTTATTCAAATGACCTTTTGATACATTTGATAATAGGGTGCAAGAAATGATTTTTTGGCATACATGACCCAAATGTCCAACAATAGCCACCCCAAAAGGTGGCACAGTTGGTAAAGTCCAGCTGGTGTCCAACTAGCTTTGTTTCAACAGTCTTCTGCAATTTTTTCCCAGGTGTTCCCCTCTGAAGCCATATTTTCAATCCAAATAAAAAATGAACACAAATAAATACTTTTTATTGTAATGGCATTGCAAATGAACTTTTAAAATTTACTTTTATCACGAATGTTCATTAGTTAAAGTTTGGTTATGTTTCACTTTCACATAGCCTCATTCAACCCCATTTTTTTTTTCTTGCATGAAAATTTTTCTTTACTAAAACAAAATATTTTGTTTTGTTTCTTTTAAACAAGTAAACTGAAAAAAAAAACCCCATCAAATTAATTTTATTAAATATCTTTTGAATAAGCACCTTCATGTATAAGGTGATGATGAGATCTAATATTAAAATTTAAAAATATATTTCCATATGCATATATGGGGAGACATCATCCAACTTATCAGCTATATGATAAAAGCATCTTAAGGGATAAAATTTGAGTGATTGCATATGTAAGGTTGAATGATATACGAGTAAATATTTATAGATTTAATTGGAAACTTGTCACTTCATTTCTTAATTTTTTGCACAATCTTCAAAAGTCTAAATTCCTTAAAGAATTAAAACATTAAAATTCTGTTTTGAGTTCAAAGAAGAAAAAAAAGTTGACTAATTTTATTTCATTTTTTGTAAAAATTCAAATGTTGCTAATTTTGTTAGTTATTTTTACCAATTTTTAAATTTCTGTTGGTTTTCATGGTTAAAAACAAAGCCAGATATTTTTCTGATCCATTTTTCAGGACATCCAATAACTCGTACTCCTTTTGCGACTACAGGTAAGATTTACACGAACTAAGGAATTTTTTTGATTATGAATTCTAATTTACACCATTTATGGATGCACTCCTAGTCCAGTATCACTTGTCTTGCATTTTAACTGGTAAAAATTTCAAACTTTTATTGTTATACTAATATTGAAACAATCAACTCCCTAAATAGCTGTTAAATTTTATCGACTAGTTTTGTCTGATTTTTCCAGCTGTGACAGCAAATTAATCCACTGTTATTTTGTCTGATTTTTGCAGATTTTTGCAAATATTTGTTTTCTTATTTTTGTGGATTAAATTTTATTTTTGTTACTAATTTGTCTGAATTTTGAAAATTTAGAAAATATTTTTTCTAGTTTGCTAATATTAACTTAATATCAAATAAAACACTGTTTAATAAACATGAAATTTAAATATTACAAATTAAATATAAATACATATCTAATATAGAATATATGCGAAGAATGTATCTTTAATGGAAGAGCATGTTGCGACCTGGACTGGGTGAGGAGTATGATAAAGGGACTGTGTTCTGAGTCATAAAAATTAGAATAATTAGAAGCAAATCTGCAAAAATCAGAAATTAATATGGTTAATTAATTTGCTCTTTTCTGCTTGGAATATCAGACAAAATTAGTCAAAATTTGGCAGCCATTTTGTGAAGTACTCTGTTTAATATAACCTTTTATTTTTAGTACAAAACTGACCTACTATCTATGTTCTTGATAAACGTTTGGATATTAATTTGCCACCTTCAAAACAAGGGTCATTCATTACATATGCTGAAGCTTTCCTTGTTTCAAAAACAAATTTTGTGTAATGGGTGAAAACTATCTTTTAAAAAGTCAGCCATACAAGTATATATGGTAGTATCCTTAAGCATGGACAACAAAACCTGAACAATATGTTGCTATATATATATATATATATATATATATATATATATATAAAGAAAATTTCTAGTTGGAAATGTTCAGAATGTTACAAAATACGACTGAAGAAGGCTGTAGTTTCCAGTGAATATGATAAAAATGCACTTAACGAGCACCACTAAATCATACATTTATAACAGCTGATTTTTTTTCTTCCTTGTTAATTAACTCCTCCTATAAATGTAAACTCTCATTCTCCTATTATTAATTGAGGTTCAATATCTGTTTGGCTGAAGTGGAAACTATATTATGATTAATCTTTTTTTTTTTATTATTACATTTTCACCTCAAACAAGGCACATTGCCACTTTGTTGTAGGGGGCTACTATCAGGGACATAGGCATCAGAGGTACTGTGTAGGGAGTTGGGTAGCAAGATGTCGGTTCACGTTGCACTTGAACTTCTGCATGTCAGTACAGTTAGGGAAACAGGGACTCGGAAGGGAATTCCAAAGTCTAGCTGTTCTGGGGAAGAAACTACTAGAGTAGAAGACTCTCTTACATCTAGGGATCTTTACTGTGAAGGGGTGGGATTTAGCTGCTTGTCGGGTTTGTCAGGGGTATTTATGTTGAGGGGGCACAAGTGGTTGCAGTTCGTCAGAGCATTCTCCGTTAAAGTACTTGCAGAACAGGCAGAGGGATGCAACATTTCGTCGATGGGACAGAGGCTGAAGTTTAGATGATAGTTCAGGACCTATCAGATTGGTGACTCTCTTTTGAACCTTGTCTAGGAGTGAGAGACTAGTGGCAGATGCACCAGCCCAAATATGACAACAATACTCCATACATGGGCGAATGATGGCCTTATAGAGGTATAGGATACTTTCGGGCGTTTGTATCTTTCTAGCACGGTAGAGAGAACCTACCTTCTTCGCAGCGGTCCGTGCAATGTTCTCAATGTAATTGTTCCAACTCATGTTTCCTGTGAGTGTTAGGCCGAGGAATTTAAAAGATGTATTTTCAGATAAAGAATCATTGGCCATTGCTATTGGTGGTAGAGAAAGTTTCTTGTATTTATTGAAAGAAACGAGTTTAGTCTTGGCAGCATTGAATGTGACCATCCATTTATGTCCCCATTCCACTACAGATCGGAGGTCATCCTCTAGTGTTTCTGCCATTTCCTTAGATATGTGTTAATTTGTTTTCCTGTCATGTCTGTTATAGAGTGTGGTGTCGTCAGCATATATACCCCTCTCAGAGGCAATTTTGTCAGGGAGGTCATTTATTAATCTATATATATAAAAATGTAATTCTTAGTTCATTCAAAGTCGATAAAACCATATTTCTACATTACCAATTTAATTGAAATTTTTAGAAAATTTATATCTAAAGTCACGGAATGTTTGCATGTTATTAAAATAAATTAAGATCGTTTAGATCGCAAATTATAAAAATATATTAATTAAAATAAAATATTTTTCCTAACTGCGAGACTGTCCGCCATTTCATTTCCGGTAGAAATGAGCCTTTCACGTGCACCACATGTTGACGATTTTCGAATTACATTTAACTATCTAATTACTAGATGGGTAAAAAAAAAAAAAATTCCCTATTTTTTAAATTATATATATATTTTTTTTTTGTACTTTAACTTTACAATTGAATAAAAAAAACATAAAACTTTAATTAAACTTAGAAATACGATTTAAAAAATAGCGCGGATCAGTAAGTGCACTAGCACCATTTGTTTATCTTAATTTTTTATTTTTAAAAGCTTTCCGGGCGAAGCCTACCTAAAATAAATTTGTCTAATTCTTAATTTCTTATGTTATTGAAAAAAAATTTTAAAAATAGCATCTCGGAATTTTGATAAAATTTTCCATTAAGGCCCGTCTCACGTTCGTATACAACAAAATACTTTTTTGGGTGGCCGTTGAGTTCCATAGCGACCAGCAGACTTAAAATAGCGCGGATCGGTAAGTACACTAGCACCATTTGTTTATCTTAATTTTTTATTTTTAAAAGCTTTCCTGGCGAAGCCTACCTAAAATATATTTGTCTAATTATTAATTTCTTATGTTATTGGAAAAAAAAAAAAAGTTAAATATGTGAATAACTCCACCCTCGAAAATTCCTTTAAATTTAAAAAAAAAAAAAAAATTTTTTTTTTTTACACAGTGATCACCACTTATCAAGGCCTGGAAGCCACTCAGGGATAAGGGTTATTGCAAGTACATTACGTTAGTGTGGAGATTTGATGAAGTGTTTACTTAAGGGGGCGGTTCATTAGGAATTTGTCAACATTGGACTTGAAGACATCCAAGTTGTAGTCCGGTGGGAAGCAGGCAGACGGAACAGAGTTCCACAGGCGTGCAGTTCTAATAAAGAAGCTCCGAAGAAGGTTTTCGGGGTCGCTGAAAACGAAAATAACGTTTATAATTAAGGCAAGCGAGTAGTTTCCAAGATATGAAGAAATGTTAGTTTAAAAAAGTGGAGGATCACTTTTCCATAATAATTTAACGTAAAATGATCACTCACTTTGTGGCCATGATTATTTTTTTTGGGGGGGGGGACTTTCTTTCTACCCTTGGAAAATCCTTTAAAATTACCTGTTTAAGTGGGTTGGAGGGGCGGGGGGTGTTTTGGCGGCCGCGGCCGCCTCGCCTCCACCACCTCCCCCCAAATGTAAACAGAATTTTTGTAAAATATTAAACAGTTCTTCTGTTCAATTAATGTCGGCACGTTACTTATGTTAAAACAGTTAAACTGCATAAGCACCTATTAAAAAATCTATGCAAATTCTATAATTGAATATCCCCCTCCAAAAAAAGAACGAAAAGCAAACCGGCAATTCCCCCCTAAAAAAAAAATACCAGTGAGTGCGTTTCTTCACATCTTGGAAACTACGTGTTTACTGGAATTTTAAAGGATTTTCCGAGGGTAGAAAGAAAGTCCCCCAAAAAAAATCGTGGCCACATAGTAGGTAATTTTACGTTAAATTATGATAGAAAAGTGATCTCCCACTTTTTTAGAATTAATATTTCTTCATACCTTGGAAACTACTAATTTGTTGTAATTTTAAACGTTATTTCCATTTTCAGCGACCCCTGAAAACCTTTAAGAGTTGTAATTTTAAAGGAATTTTCGAGGGTGGAGTAATTCTTCATATTTACCAAAAAAAAAAAAAAAAAAAAAATAGCATCTTGGAATTTTGATAAAATTTTCCATTTTCTCACGTTCGTATATAACAAAATACTTTTTTGGGTGGCCGTTGAGTTCCATGGCGACCAGCAGACTTATCCGCTCATGTAAATTAAAAATGTTTGTAAGTGAGAAATTATCAATAAACGGTTTAGTTACTTTTTTTTTTATACTTCATGAAAAGTATGTGAGAAATTATTAATAAATGTTTAGTAACTTTTTCCTTTTATTATTCTAAAGGAGTAAAACTTTTTTTTTAATCATGAAAAGAGTTAAGCCAACGTAAATAAATAAATGAATAAATGTTTGTACATGTGACAGATTATCAATAAATGGTTTAGTTACTTTTTTTTTTATTATTTATGAAAAGAGTTAAGCCAACGTAAGTAATGTTTGTAAAAGTGCCAAAGCAACGTAAGTAAATAAATAACGAAAATATTACGTGCGCATGCGTTAGCCTTGACTGAGGGGGGAGGGGGCTAAGGAACGACCATTAAATAAGTCGCCATGGAACTCGACGCCTAAGGAGTATCAAAATAGTTTTCATGATATTAAATTTCTTTTCCGAAAAGTGGGGGATCACTTTTCCATCTAAATTAAGCTTAAAATGGGCACCCACTTTCTGGCCACCTGAGGAAGGGAGGCATTTATTTTCGTGTTTATTGGCTTAAAGATTTTTTTGACAAGACAGTTTGGTACGCGAGTGCATATTTAACAGCCTTCATTTATGCTCGCGTGTAGCGTAAACAAAGGCTACGTTTGTGAAATGGAAAATAATCCCAGAGTTCAGGGGTTATTACCATGCAAAAACAAAAAACTTTTTAGCCAAGAAACACATGAAAAATTTTTTAAAATCGCATCCATTTTTTTCTATCGAATTCATTTGCTGTTTTTATTGAAAACTATTTTCTCCCGGATTTTTGATAAAATTTTCCATAAATGGCCGTGCATCTCACGTTCGTATATAACAAAAGTTGTTTTTGTAGATTTCGGTGTGCTAAAAACGAATCTGCAAACTGTTTCCGTCACAAAAAAATAGTTTTTATGATATGAAGAAATTACTTTTTCGAAAAGTAGGCGATCACTTTTCCATGTAAATTTAACTTAAAATAAGCACCCACTTTCCGGCCACCTGAAGGGGGGGGGGATTTTTTCCCCATGTTTATTGACTAAACAGAAGGCTACGGCTGTGAAATGGAAAATAGTCCCAGAGTTCAGGGGGTTATTTCCATGCAAAAGAAATCAAACAAAAAACTTGTTAGCCAGAAACGCACAGAAAAATGTCCCTCTCTCAGGTGGCCAGAAAGTGGGTGCTCATTCTAAGTTAAATTTACATTGAAAAGTGATCACCCACTTTTCATAAAAGTAATTTCTTCATATCATGAAAACTTTCTTTTTGCGACGGAAACGGTTTGCAGATTCGTTTTTTTTACACCAAAATCTACAATAAAATATTTCGTTATATACGAACATGAGACGGGCCTTAAAGTAAAATAATACCGGGTTTTTGGGGCAGATTTGCTGTTTAGTTGTGTAAATATCCTCAAACCAGGTAATCACTAAAAGGGACTCTTAAGTCGTCACCTGTATCGAGCAAAAGTTTAAAACCACTGATTATATGTCAGCCTACGTCACAGTAACATATATTGAGTGAGTTCCTAACAGTATTTGTATAGTTTTTTAGTTTAAACTCATTTTCCCAAAATTTCCCCAAACTTAATGCGTTCGATACAGTCTGCAGCCATTTGAATTTTTCAAATATACCGATAAACACTGCATGTTTTTGAACCGATTAAACATTATATATTACATAAAAACACTACAATCTTATCCAGTTAGGTAGAACATTTACTTTTCTTGCCTTTGATAACATTTATTTGTTATATATTTATTTTTTGACAACTTCTTTGTATCTGTGTTTAGTAATACAAACCCTTTTCATTTAATGTAACGTTTAGTTGGCTCGAAAGACAATGTTTATCAGTGTATTTGAAAGATACAAATGGTGGCGGACACTGTTGATTACTTTAAGTTAGAGAAAGTGAGTTAAAACTAAAAAAACTATACAAAATACTGTCACAAACCCACCGATTATGTCAGCCTATGTCATGGTAACATATATTCGGTGGGTTTTTGACACTGTATTGTATAGTTTTTAGTTTTCAACTTACTTTCCCAACTTAACGTATTCAACAGTGTCTGCAACCATTTCTGTTTTTCGAGCGGATTAAACATTTTACATTACATAAAAACAATAAACAATTATCCAGTTAGGTAAAAACGTAACTTACCTTACCTTTGCTTTCATTTATTTGTTTTTGGACACTTTTTCGAATCTGTGTATAGTACCCCCCCCCCCATCACTCAAATATTAATTACTAACTCACATTTTTGTATACAGGAAAAAAACAAAAAAACATTTAGCGTTTCAACATTTTTGCTATGTTCAGCTTTATCCACTGATTGTTGGTCGAGCCCAAGCCATCATTGACGGTAATCTCAAGGATCAGGATTCAATTCTGCAAGAGTACCAGTTTTTTTCATTTTTGCTTTTTTTAAAAATTTTGGAGTGGATTGCTGTACTAAGAATATAAGAAACATGCATTTTCTCTTTTTATTAGAATTTTCCATTACACACAATTGAGCCACAGCAACTCGTGGCAGGGTACAGCTAGTATTAGGAATAACAGAGGTCCAAGGATAGACTCCTGAGGCACTCCCGCATTTATATCATATTGTTTAGATTTACGACCATCGAGGACAACCTGGATTTTTCTCTTATCTAAGAAGGATTTTAATTAGTATTCTTCTAGTGATACCATATGATCTGATTTTCCTGAGAAGCCCTTCATGCCATACCCTGTCAAAAGCCTTAGATATATCTAGAGCTACCACTCTACCCTCCCCCGCTTTGTCCAGTGAATGGTATATATGTTCTGAGATTACAGTTAGGATGTTTGCTGTGGAACGGGCTTGCCTAAATCCATATTGTTTGTCAATCAGAAGTTTAGCATTTTTGGTGGACTAGAGCTTGGTTAAATATGGTCTCAAATATTTTGGCGAAAAGTGGGAGGAGGCTAATGGAGCGATAATTTACTGGGCCAGTTCTTTCACCAGAATTCTTGAAAACTGGTACTACAGAAGCAGTTTTCCTGTACAAACACAGCCGACAAACTGAAATCAGGTAACTCTCATTAATCAACTAGCCATGCTTGTGATATTATACAGCTTTGGTATTGTTGATTGACCACAAAAGGACATAAACAGGCTAAAAACTACCTTGCAAATATATCTGGTGGATGAAGTGCAAGCGACATTTAAACAATTGCATTTAAAGGGATTGTTAGAATCATAAAAAGATATCTCAATTAGAATGGATGAAATAGCAGGTGAATATCTGGCATCATTTTATACAAGACTGTCTTACAAAATCAGAAAACAAGCCTGCTATGGTAATTGCCCAAAAGAGTTTCCATTGCAAAGAACTGGAAGAAGTATTTTCGGAATAAATTCAACCAAAAATACATGAATAAGGAAGGCTCTATAGACTAGCTAAAAAGAGGATTGCTTCATTGTGATTAGGAGAGGATTATAATGGCTGCCCAAGATCAAAACTTGAACAATGCTTTTTAAATGAGTGGTCTCAACAATGACAACAAATGCAGGTTATGCAACACAAAAGTAGAGAGTGTGAGCCACCTGACATCCAGCTGTAAGGATCTGCTGGTGGACAGCTGCTACACAATGTGACACGACGGAGCATGTAAATATCTCTACTGGACCAACTTTAAAAAGTCCAATATCAAATGCAGTAGCAAGTTTTGAGAACATATACCAGAAATAAAAGTTGGAAATAAGTCATACACCATCCACTATGACTATGTGATTCCTACAACTATTTATCTAGAAAACATCACTATTAAACCTGTCATAGTGATAAAGGACAAAAAAAAAAGAGAAAGAAACAACCTTAGAAGTTAGTGTCCTCAATGATGCTGGGTTAAACGGAGTTGAATGAAAACATAGTAAAATATCAAGGTGTTATTCTACATCATGGAAAGAAACTGTAATCTTCAGATCTTAATCATTCCAGTAATTATAGGAGCAATGGGACTAATGAAAAAGAATTAAAAAAAAAAAAAAAATACTTGGCATCTGTTCTGTTATGAGACCATCGTTCTAAGCATTACTTATTAGTTCTTCCGGGGGGGGGGGGTAGTATGGAATCTGTTATGATTCCATCCTTTCAGATATTACCTCCTGGATTTGGGTGGGTGAGGGAGTTGATGCAATATCTATTCTGTGTTCATGATACCATCCTCCTAGGTATTACCTTCTCTTTTTTGGAGTTATAGTGCTTGTGTCATGATACCATCCTTCCAAGCATTCTTCTCTTTGGAGGAGGCAGTGTAGCATATGTTCGTTCATCATATATTCTTTTAGGCTATAAAAATATGCAACTGAGGGTAGCATATATTTGCTAGTATTAATAAGGAATAAATTGATTTTTACAAAAATATTGTATATATGTAAATTTCAATGTGATAATGCATAAATATTGACTATTTTGTTTGTGCCTACTTTTGCCAGTAGCAGCAGCTTCACAAGGATCATTTTGAAATAAACTAAATGTCCAGCCCTAAAAATCTTAGAGAATTCTTTAAAGATTAAAATCGTTTTTCTAAAAGTTCTTACTAGAGTTGGATAATAACTCTCAACTGCAGCGAAATGACAAATTCATGATTAGACAGATTTAAAAATGTGAAATTGGAACAAACTCAACGTGTTAGGTAAGAAGATTTGTTGAAAGCACTACATTTTCCCAGAAATAGAGATTATCGTAAAGGCAAATCTGTTATGCTGACATAGTCATGTGCAATATTCATCCTTTTGGGTAAACTGTTGCAAAAACATAAAGGTTTTGAATCATAGGAAAGTGTTCAGAGTGAAATTCTGAGATAGTTGACTCACTGAATTATAAGGATTGAAGTATGACACCTGAACAAGCGAAAAGTGATATTAAATGAATAGGAGTTGTTTTCCATGATAGAAAGAGAGAGTATATTTTAATTTTAGTATCGGGTTACTTTTTCTATTTTTTCCTTTATATCTCAATTTCAGAATCGACTTATTCTTTTTTTATAAGAAAGACCGGTTGTTATGGTTTATTATTCCACCTCTTATTGAATTATGCTGCAGTTTCAATAACTTTGTTATTGAATCATTATCTTATTTAAGGAATTAACTGTTACAATGAAACTTCTGATTTATTTTCAACAATAAACTCTTAAAACTACTGCAATGAAACATTTCATGGAAGATTTATGAAGAATAAAACTTTAAATCTTTCTCTTCTAATTCTTTTTTTTTTGGTGGGGATGAGGTTAGAAAACGGTAGAAAACAATGAAAGTAAGGGGTTTATGCTATGAAGTAAGTTAACCATGTGCTCTTTTGACGTGAAATAGTATTTTTAATCATTTCTTTCTAAAGACAAATATGAAAAATTTGATTGAATAAAGCAAAGCTAAAAATACAAATTATGATAGATGTATTTAGAATTTATATTGTAAATAGGCGTAAAATACTGTTTTAATTTTAGAGTTATTTGAATATAAAAAAAAAAAATATAGTGTACAAAAAGTAAAAGTTACAATTTATGTTGCTTTGTATTTTATTGAGGGGGATTATACCATGAATAAAAAGTTTTATAGAATTATTTTCAAAATGAAAGCATACCATGCAAAAAGAACATACACTGTTAAGTAGATGTATTTAATATTTGATCAAGGTAAATTTTATCAATTAATATTACAACCAACATTTTTCTTCACACCTGACTTCGAAATGGATAAACAGAAAAAACAACATAGAAATAATTTTTTCAGTGGAAATAGAAAACATTGTATTTTCAAATATGCCATATACAAGATCTGTCTTGTCATCTATATAAGAAAATAAAGCCGATTTTCCTCTTATTTCATTAACTATTATAGCTTTAGAACCAAAATCGTTATATCATTATCTGTACCATCATCTGCTTAGGCCAGTTCCTTATATGTATTTTCCAAAAATGTGTTCATTCAGGTTTCTTTCAAAAATACATTTTTTTTTGTAAGCTGCTTCTCTTGACTATGTCTTTTACAGTGGAGGTCATAGCCATTTTCACTCTCATGCTATTATCTATTCTCACAGCCTCCACATTAACGACTTAATAGGTTAAAAATAATTGCAATTATTTCATCTTTTCCTTATATTTCTTTATACTACCCTAGATTTTCAATCTAAATAACAAACATTTTCTAGAAATATACTTTCATTCTTCCCAGTGTTTTGAGTGTATTTGCAGAAGAAAAGTATACCTGGATTGACTGTCAAATACACAGGCTTTTATTCATAGTCAACACATTCTTTTATGATTCCTATCTCGTTTCTTATCATATTCTTCCTTTGACACCAAAAACATTAATCATTTATTCAGATTTAAACATTAAATTCTGTCAAGCGTTCTGACTGCCTATTTTATATATTTTCCAGATTGTCGGAATATGGCAATCAATAAACAGTTTGTCATCTGTATTGAACATTTTCAAAATGCTGATTTTTGCATGATGCCTTTGACATAAATAAATTAAGAGTTTGTTTTCTTGTGAAACTTAGAATTACATTTCTTTCTTATTTCAATTATTGACTTCAACACAAAGTATTTTTTTAAAACATTTAATTTGATACCTGAATTTTTTATCACTCACCAACTGAAATGCAAATATATATATATATATATATATACATTTTGTGTAATATATAATTTCTTTTTCTTTTTTTGATTTGAAATGTAAACAAATAGGTTTCTGAGATTTATAATTTTCCATTCTCATAAAAATAGTGATTAAATTTTTATATATTTTTGTTCTATCTTGCACCCAAATGTTGATAAAATTCAATTTTATTAAAATTGGGACAGCTTTTCCATTGCTTTCTTGGTATGATAATAATATCACCATACCAAATGGTTTCTGTTTTAACTAAATTTTTTCCATTGCTATCTTGGTATGATAATAATATCACCATACCAAATGGTTTCTGTTTTAACTAAATTTTTTCCATTGCTATCTTGGTATGATAATAATATCACTATACCAAATGGTTTCTGTTTTAACTAAATTTTTTCCATTGCTTTCTTGGTATGATAATAATAACACTATACCAAACGGTTTCTGTTTTAACTAAATTTTTTCCATTGCTATCTTGGTATGATAATAATATCACTATACCAAATGGTTTCTGTTTTAACTAAATTTTTTCCATTGCTTTCTTGGTATGATAATAATAACACTATACCAAATGGTTTCTGTTTTAACTAAATTTTTTCCATCTACTATCCTATGTACAAGTGAAACTGGAAAATTTGTTTTTCAGTTAAATCGCATCTCTCGAGTTCTAAAGCTTGATTACAACTTAATAATATTAATGTAACAATGCAGACATATGTATGCATATGGAGTGACATCACTGTAAGGAAAAAGACTATAAAAAGGAGAGAGAGCATGTTAGAGGAATGATCATATGATTGACGTCATAGCCGTAACGAGAAATCACACATTGCGAGAGAATAAGGAAATAAATGTTGTTACAAAAAAGTGAGTTCTGAGTCATTCTTTGTCTTGGTCTCCTTTGCGAAATAGACTGCATACAACATATGGGTCCTGTGTGTCAACGTGTGTACAACGTTACAATAATATAATAATCCAATATAAAGCTGTCAGATTTTCAAAGTCAAACTCAAATAGCAACGTTTGACATATTAAAAATTGATTTGACGATTATAATTTTTCTTATTTTGTTTTTCTTCCATTGTTATTAGTACATAGCTTATTCCGCTTCATTTTTTTTTTTTTTTCGAAAGTGCTTATTTTGGCTAAGAAAAATGTTAATGAGACATTTTCCCTTATTCATTGAAATAAAAGCATGAGCTTGCATCTTTTAGAAGAAAAAAATTGACATTTACCTATTTATGATTTAATCTGTTATTTCTAATTAAATGATTTATTTTAAAAATTGTTTATAATAATCCCAAGTAAAATGTTATGTTTTAAAGACACTCGGCCTCTCACTTTATTCATAACAACCGGATCACTGACACCATCTTGGAAACAGTAAAATGCTTAAACTGTCTGCATTTTACTGATATTTTCATTTCTCACCTTTTTTCTTTTTTCTGCATATATATTTACTTGATTTCAGTAATTTTTTTAATATGTTATATTTGTACACATTAGCTTATATGATGAATTCTTTTCCTTGTCATGCAAAAATATCTAAGAGCATGGTTTATTTTTAAACATTAAAGAGAAATTATCGAGTGCGATTATACTGATTTCTCTTTCTTGGGTTCTTAAAAAAATATGAAGCATGTGATTTCAAGCTAAATTACTCATTTTTATTTTGTTACTATTAATCAATTGGTATCAAATATTAAAACCTTTTTAAAAACTTGTATTTTACAAAATAATGTTGTTACAAAATTATTTTAAAGTCATTTGAAACCATTTTTTATTTTTATTTTACTCCTGACCAACACAGGTTGTGTACAGCTAGTAGTTATAATTGCATGTATAAAATCTCTATTGAAAACTATCTGCATACAATTAAATCGGATATTTTGCTTGCTTGTCACCCTGCACATTTCATTTGTACATTAATTTTTTTTTAGATAGTTTGTGATAAGTAGTGGGAAGAGATAAATTAAATCAATGATTGAGAGAAAAAAATGATTATTAACCAGTATAAAACACTTAATTACAAAATGGATCATGTCATGAAAGATGAATGGTAGCTTTTTGCAAATGTTGGAAAAAATAAAGCCTATCATTTAATGCCATCCATTTTTAATTATGAATGAAAATAAGATAAAAAATACAAGCGATGGTTGACATTATGATTATTTGAAAAGGAAAACAATTTATAAAATAATGTTAATCAACGTTTCGTCCCTATTTCCGGGGACATCATCAGGATTTTCGAGGTAAAAATGTAGAAGAAAATGATCATAAATGTTCACTCGCATGTGATTTAGGATCATTTTCTTCTACATTTTTACCTCGAAAATCTTGATGATGTCCCCTGAAATAGGGACGAAACGTTGATTAACATTATTTTATAAATTCTCGATTTTCCTTTTGAAATAATCAATATATATATATATATGAGGAGAGAAGAGAAGGTTTATTACGGTATTCTAAGACTCATAAGTTCTTGTGTTTGTTTGACAGTAACAGTCATAACTGATGGCTTCTGTTGATCTATGTACTGCTAAAACTTTGTGAGTCAGAAGTCGTCTATATGCACAGTGACTATATATATATATATATATATATATATGTAGTAATACACACGGACGAAAAAACGCTTTGGATAATCACAGATTTCAAGGTAGTTCTACTAAAACAGCCATATTTTTTAAACTAAAGCACTTCAAGTCTTCAAATTACTACTGTTTTGTTCGGAAATGAATATACTTTCAAATGAATTAATAAATATGAATGTACATTATATATTTTAAGAGTTTTAAGCAAATAAAGTGATAAAAATGTGAACGTCATAAAATGGCGTTTTCGGTAAGGTTTTGTAATGACCCCCCCCTGTTTTCTAAAGGTCCGTACCGTGGTTGTATGAAGAATTTCGTCATGAAGTTTGGGAACCAATCAGTAGAGGTGTTAATCTTAATACTGTCAAGTGTCCGAAATATTTTTGACCATTTCTTTTTTTGTCGTGTTAAAAATAAGACTTTAATATGACGAGTATCGAACATTTTGAAAAAGAAATTCTTCGGACACCCAGTAGTAAGTAAATCAATCTTTTTACTATCTTTATCAATTAAAAGTATTATTTTATGTTGAGTAGGACCGCGGTAATTGATAATTTAAAAGGACCTACCCGAAAAAAAAATTGTTTCTATTTCTCGAATTTGGTCAAATGAAGTTAGTATTACTAGAAGCAGCAGCAGCAGCTCCAGCCTGTAGAATCAGTAATAGCACAGTGTAAACAATACGCGTTCTTTAATTTTTATTCAAGAACGAATTAAGAAAAACATGAAAATATGAATATAAATGTTCTTATGTTTAATTAGAGCTATTTTGTTATCAGAATAACATTAGTTTAGAACTATTCGGTTTTCAGAATGTATAATAACAACAATCCCAACCAATTCGGCATTATGAATCTGTTGCAATTTCTCACATTTCTCGTCAAATTTAAAAACATGGTTAAAAAAACAAAATAAACTTTTGTAGATATATAGCTTGCATGCACTTTTATTCTTTAAATTAGTTTTGAACAGCGAATTAAAACAATGTTTTACTGCGAACAGCCACAAATGTTTTTTTTTTTTTTTCAAAATCAAAATAAGTATCAAAATCTCGTTTATACATAGATTCGAAAAAGTTGTCAAAAAACAAATATATAACAAATAAATGTTATCAAAGGCAAGATAAGTTACTTTTCTACCTAACTGGATAATTTTCTAGTGTTTTTATTTAATGTAACATGTTTATTCAGCTCGAAAAACGTACAGTGTTTACCGATGTATTGGAAAATTAAAAATGGCGCCCGGCCCGACTCTCTTTGACACGTTAAGTTTGAGAAAAGGAGTTAAAAATAAAAAAAACTATACAAAATACTGTTAAAAACTCACCGAATGTATGTCAGCCTATGTCACGGTAACATATATTGAGCGAGTTTCTAGCAGTATTTTGTCTACTTTTTTATTTTTAACTCTTTTCCCCAAACTTACCGTTTCAAGAGTCGGGCGCCATTTTAAATTTTCCAAAACATCGGTAAACACTGTTTTCAAGCTGAATAAACATGTTACATTAAATAAAAACACTAAAAGATTATCCAGTTAGGTAGAAAAGTAACTTGCTTTTGAAAACATTTGTTTGTTATATATTTGTTTTTTTGACAACTTTTTCGAATCTATGTGTATAGTAATACAAACCCTCAAAATCTATATCAATATTCTTGAAATTTTAAAAGAAAACACATCAAACTACAATTAGGAAGCTTTTTATTTCGTTATTTTTTTTTTCTACTTATTAAGCGAAAGATATTTTTACAACCTGCTCCAGCGTAGTATAAACGGCCTATGGAATTAACACCTTCAAATTCGAAAATAGAAATCAACAAATTTATGGAATTTTCTTTGAAATTTCACAACGCAGTTTCTTATTAAATTAAAATTAAATATAACATTTGCTGACTTATTTACCTGTCGAATACACACACACACACACACACACACACACATATATATATATATAACTTTCTGTAAAATATTTATTTGAAATGGAAACGGCATTTTGCAGTTAGGACAACAAAACAAAAATGAAGTAATGGTTCGTATTCCTAAAACACTCTTTAACCCTAACAATAACACTAAGTTCGAGTGGCAAGCCCCCCCCCCCAACAAAATACCTCTGTAAGCCACATACAAGCATCTAAAACAAACAAACAAAAAATAGATCCTTCCTTAAAGAAAAATACACATAAAAATAAATTGGTTAACTGTCCTAAAATGCTAGAATGGCCAGGAAATGGTGAATTATTTTACATTAAATTTTTTTGAAACTAACCGCTCCCCCCTCTAATATTGTTTTTGTTAGCTTTATCTCTGTCAAGTTTTCAGTATGTTCACACATAATTTTCCTTAGCCCCTACAATTAATTCAAAGTCCGAATGGCAACCCTCCCCATATTCTCATTGCATAGAAACCCTCTTAAAACTACACATAATCATCTTAAAAAAAAAAAAAAAAAAGCATGCATATTTTCCCATAGAAAAAAAAAACAGTTAACTGCCCTAAAATGCTAGAATGACCTGTAATAGGAAATTATTTTACATTCAATTCTAAAATAATTTGTTTATCTTTCATTAAAGTTTTTCATGGCATTTTATACATAATTTCCTAAAAAGGTAGAATCACATTTTGGAGGGGTGGTCAGAAGGAGTTGAGTGGGGTTAAACAGAAGGTGTTAATCTACAATAATACCAAAGAAATATTGCAATATATTCATTTTTAAATGGTCCTATGTTTAGATTTAAGTTTTTTGTACATAAAGCACATTACAATTCAACTTTGAGTTCTCCAACTTCTTTTCTGTTTATGGATACATGGCATTTTTAAGGAATTGCTGCATATTTATGCACATTTACTGCAGATTATTTGGAAACCATGAACTTTGGGAGATTTTCAGTTGCATATTCTGATTCCTTGTACAAAAATACACTTATATGGTAAATTTCATTTTTTAGTCTTGTGTTTTAACAAAGATATGACATTTTTACTGAAAAAGTAGTGTAAAAAATGTGACGAAACGCATATGGTCTTAAAGAGGGAAAAATATCCAAACGTGTGAGGCACAAAAATAGCCATAACTTCCTTAATTTTAATCAGATTTTAAAAATTTAAAAAGATTCTTTCTTAGCTCATCAAGCTCTTTCTATGCATACCAATATTGAAATATTTCAAGCTATTTCAATTTTTTCATGTGTATTGCTAATATATGTATATATATTAGTATTGGGACGATTCCTAATTTTTATACGATTCCGTTTTATACTTATGGTCGGTAGTTCCCAAATATGTTCCCTAACTTTGGAAGAGATATTTTATGTGTACACCGTCGTGTTTTGGTTTAAATAAAATTATTATATAGTAAACTAAACGGAAAAATTAGCAAAATTTATTTTAGAGAAAATTTATTTTACTTAATTGGAATACAGAAAAAAAAACAAAGAAAATAGAATTTATCCTTCAGAGCAAAAACAAATAAAATAGAATTTATATAACAGAACAAAAACAAGAAAATTAGAGAACAAATTAACACGATTCATTATTTTGGTCCTCATAATTTACAGATTTAATGAATTAAATAAAAAAAATATAGCGGAAGAGAAAGAAAATATATACCAATTAAATATAAAAAAAGATAAATATTTAATTTAATAATTTATAAATGAAAGTGCGTAATGAAAAAAACAATATACCACGTGACATGGCGCTGTAGATACAAAATAACCCTTCCAAAGTTAACGACCATATTTGAGAAATACCATTAATCGAAAGTTTTTGTGTTTTATACCAAAAGGTAGGTATAGCGAAAAGTTACAAGTAAAGAAATTTCAAAAACGATTTTTTGTTTGGCTATTGATAGTTGTATTTGTGACGGCAGTTCTTCAGACCTCCATAATTCACAAAGAGTAGTTAACACCTATTGTTTTTTCTTACTTTTTCATTGCTTTTACACGTTGTTTCTAACGTGAAGAATAAGTTTAGCCAAACTAATTTTGAAATAGGGTATATCAAAGGAACACATATAAAAATGATACCACTATAAGAAACAAATGAAATACGAGATAAAATTGAGCAAAAATAGTTACCAAAATTACAGAAAAAGATAAAACAAAACAAAAAATGGTGAAGTTTGTTGAGTGAAATGAATTATTGAAAGAAAATTAATTGAACTAATATAAATGTTAAATAAAAAAAAATGTCACATTTCAGTATTTTTTTAATAATTAAATTCTCAGGGTTGTCGAAATTAAAAATTAAGTGATTTTTTTTTTATTAGACTTATTTCGAAGCTTGTTACCTTGAAAAATACATTTTAAACCCTGTTTTTTTTTTATAAATAAATTGTAAAAAAAACGCAATTAAAAAAATTTAATTGATAATTGAAACTTTAAAAACATTAAACATTGAAAAATTACTTATCTCACAAATTAACGTCCAATAAAGTAGATCCAGTCTTCATACAGGAATTCGGCTATAATAAATATATCTTTCCCAAACTTAAAAATTAAATCTTTTTTTTTTTTTGGAGAGAGAGAGAGTACCTTAAAATCGCCGGGGAGTTTTAAAGAAGTAAATTTTAGGAGTTTAGTGCCTTTCAAAGACGGTTATCATAATTTATTATCATCCTTTAATTTCCTTTTTTCCTCCCCCCACACCTTTCCATGTGGTTCAGTAGTTAACCAGTGCTCCTGTTGCTGTCAGTCAGCTATCTTTACCTAAGTTTTAATTTCTAGTTAAAAGAATTTTTCATGAATAGAATCAGCATTTTTAAAAATTATTTTTTTAGTTGTATATATTGTATTTACTCTTTGAAGTTAAGGAAGGTTAAAAAAATTGGTGACTTAGGCAAAAAAAAAAGACACTGCGATTTCGACCCTCACTAATAAAACTGCTCTGAGTGACTAGTTGGTAATTTTTTGTTCCTTTTCTTTTTTATTTTGCTCCTCCAATTTATTTGGATGCTTCATAGTTAAATGTTTTAACATGTTGGTTGTGGTCATGTTAGATGGTTTTGTTCCTTGCGATATTTTAATTTGACAGACTTTGCAAATGGCTTTCAACTCATGATCTTCATCAACTTCAAAAAGTTTCCATGCAAGACTTTTTTTGGAGTTTGAGGCCATATTAGAAAATTCAGTTTATCTGTAAACAAATAAATTACTATTAAATTTTGTTTTAAAGCTAGTCACTTATTTGGATAATTAATTAAAAATAATCCGCTAAAAAAGACAAAAAGAAAAAAATATAAAGGGATGGAGCGGTAAATTGTACCAACCAGTTGTTAACAAAAAAAAAAACTTATAGAATTTAATTTTTGAAACCAATGTATAAAAGTTTACATAATGAAATGCAAATATGCATTTCTTTTGAATTTTTTTTTTTGGTTGACTGTGTTCAATTCACACATGGTTGATGCGGTTCAATATTGCTAAACTATAAGTCTTAAGAAAAATTCTATTTATAAATACTTTTTAAAATGAAATTATTTAATTAATCGTAAATATTATTTAGACATAAAAATTAATTGATTACAACACCTTTTAAAAAATATATATTAATTTCTTTTTTGTTCGGCAAAAAACTGCGTCAAACACTTTTTTAATTTTCAATTTAAAATTCTAGAAAAAAGATTATATTATTCTGTTTTTAATATAATCAAATTCAGGGTTTTATCTTTCTGGAGAAAAAAAATTAAAAAATGGATTTTATTTCAATGAAATTTAAAAAAAAACAACTTGACTGAATTGAATTAATTACCCTTAAATTAACGAAGGGGTTATTTAATAACTTTAGGTTTGGAAGAGATAGGTATGGGGTCGGTTTTTTTGAAACTTCAAAAGAAGCTGACTACTGTCCAAATTTTGCGAAATAATACGTGATCAATTTCATTTTAGAGATATTTCTTTCAAAAGCCCTCTTTTAAAAAAAGAAAAAAAGTATATTGTTCTATTAAACCTTTTACTGTTTAAATAATTTGACTTTACTCGTTTTATTTTAAGAAAATATAAGTTGAAAAAGCATTTTCATTCACTATTAGAAGATTTGTCAGTAAAAAAAAACAGTCGCCAAAAAGATAAGCATTTTTTTTTTTTTTTTTACTCGCAATGTAGAGCCCTGCATACTTCTTTTCAAGTTAACTCTTTTGTAGTTTTGATTACAATAGATCTGAATGAATGAACCTTGTAAGGGAGGGGGGGACTAAGCATTGCCCTGTTAATAATGAATTTCTTTAGTTTCTTTTTATAACATGCTACATTTCTCTCTTGCAGTTAGAAATATCAGGAATTTTTTTCTTTTTTTCAACATAAGACTAAAAGAATCGTAATGAAGGAATCGGAAAATTAAGGTATTTTTTAACGATGGGATTCCGATGCCTCCCAAAATACACGATTCTTACGATTAATGATTCCGATTAATCGTCCCACCACTAATATATATATATATATATATATAAGCAATATACATGAGAAAATTGAAATAATAGCCTACATGAAAACAGTTTGATGAAAGAATTAACATTTTTTGTTTAAATAAGGATGTAGACAATTTTGTAGCTTTGCTAGTATAATATTCCGATTTTGGGATTGAAGATAAAATGATGCTGATGCAGTCATTGAATTGACACTCTTTAATATACTGAGATTTATGTTTCAATAAAAAAGAAAGAATAGTTTTGTATGTATGTGTGCAGCTAGAATCCAAAAGCTACAAAACAAACACCCACAAAGTTCGCCTAGTCTTGATTTACTCGAGATGAGTTTTATCTAAAATTATTTTTATTCCTTTCCTTTTTTTCTTCCACTATTTCTCCTACTTGCTTTTTCCCTATCTAATACATTTAGTGTACAAAAGTATTGAAATATATGTATATATTATGCCATATATTGATTTGTGTATGTGTTTTTTTTTATTTAAATCTGATTGGATGTTTACTTTCGAATAAATATCCGATGAAGATGCAAGTATACATTTAGATATGCAAATTATCTACATGCATCATTGTTAAATACATAAAAAAATTGTTGGCCATTGTTTTCACTTGTTCTTGTAGTTATTTATACCTTTCATGTGATTTATTTTTTTTTATATTTTTTTATTAGTCCAAGATGGAGAATCCTACAGAAGTTGTCTTCTGAATTATTTGGTTAAAAAGTCCCTTCCCGTAGCATTCCAAACTCTGAGCAGTGGAAATGGTTTCGAAAGCTCCATCCAAGTTCAAGACCAAGTTTACAGAAGTGGCGGTGAGTTACCAACATGACTGTAAAATTAGTGAACCTAAGAACATTTTCCTTTTTTTGTCCGTTTTTTTCCTTTTTTTGTCCGTTTTTTTCCTTTTTTTGTCCGTTTTTTTCCTTTTTTTGTCCGTTTTTTTCCTTTTTTTGTCCGTTTTTTTCCTTTTTTTGTCCGTTTTTTCCTTTTTTTGTCCGTTTTTTTCCTTTTTTTTGTCTGTTTTTCCTTTTTTTTGTCTGTTTTTCCTTTTTTTTGTCTGTTTTTCCCCTCTTCTTTTGTCCGTTTTTCCCCTCTTCTTGTGTCCGTTTTTTCCCTCTTCTTGTGTCCGTTTTTTCCCTCTTCTTGTGTCCGTTTTTTCCCTCTTCTTGTGTCCGTTTTTTCCCTCTTCTTGTGTCCGTCTTTTCCCTCTTCTTGTGTCCGTCTTTTCCTTTTATTTTTTCCATTTCTGTCCTTTTTTTGTAGTTTTCGTTTTTCTTTTGTATTTTGCCTATTTTTATTTTTATTTATTTATTTTTTTTTGCCTGTTTCCTTTTTTTTGTTCCGCTTCCTTTTTATTTTGTCCTTTACTTTCCTTTTTTGCAAGTTTCTTTCCTTTTGTCTTTTTCTTTTTTTTTTTGTTTCCTTTTTGTCTTTTTTGTTTCCTTTTTTGTCGTTTTCTTTCCTTTTTTTGTCGTTTTCGTTCCTTTTTTGTCGTTTTCGTTCCTTTTTTGTCGTTTTCCTAACTTTTTTGTCGTTTTCCTAACTTTTTTTGTCCTTTTCCTAACTTTTTTTGTCCTTTTCTTTCCTTTTTTGTCCTTTTCTTTCTTTTTTTTGTCCTTTTCTTTCTTTTTTTGTCCTTTTCTTTTTTTGTCCTTTTCTTTCTTTTTTTTCCTTTTCTTTCCTTATTTTTGTCCTTTTCTTTCCTTATTTTTGTCCTTTTCTTTCCTTATTTTTTTCCTTTTCTTTCCTTATTTTTTTCCTTTTCTTTCCTTATTTTTTTCCTTTTCTTTCCTTGTTTTTGTTCTTTTCTTTCCTTGTTTTTGTCCTTTTCTTTGTTTTTGTCCTTTCCTTTCCATTTTTTTTTGTCCTACTTTTTTGTTCTTTTTTCTTTTTGTCCTACTTTTTTCTGTTTTTCCCTATTTACCTGTTTAAATGATACATAATAAAAGATTCCTTGAAAAGTCAAAATTTGACCAATATTTTAGTGAAGAACATTTTAAAAACAAAAACATTGACCGTCATTTGATAATGGAAAAATGGATTGACTTTTTACCAAATCTGCTAACAATGACTTTGCTTTGCCTCCATAAATAACTGGTTGTCAACACCAAGTTAAGGCAAGAAGAAAATAAGTCTTTCCATGAAGTAAACTTTGCATTTTTTTAAAAAAAGTGATAGCATGAAATAGATGAAATAGCAGAAAAAAATCAGCTCAACTATAAAAGTGTCACTTTCTCATGACGGAGCGTACTAACGTGAAAGCAGTTGTATGGTGAACAGTTAAGTGCATTTGCAGGTGGTGTTAGCATGTAGCCATTTCAGTATCATGTTGGGATTTGTTTTCCTGCCAGTTATTTTTTTATGATCACTATGTTTATGCACTTTGATTTTCATGGCATTTGAACTGTGACCTTTTTGTTTACCCTCCTCCCCCATTCTACTTTTATATTAAACTTTTGATTCAAAATAATTTTTTCCATGTTTGTTGCAACCATGTAACAAACATTTAATTTCATTCATATGATATAATAAAAATAAATGGATAGGCTATAGTCGAAGGTAACCTGAAGGTTCCCTTTTGATACTCCATCAAGATGTTAAGAAGGACAACACTTCTTATCCTGGAATGCTCTTTATCCATGATACTCATAATATTGAGTGTTTAGCAAGGTCTTTGATATGACTTGATTTAGAAACTGATCCCAATCTTCTGGTTTATTATCAAATACTGAAATCATTATACCAAATACGCGAATCTATGATACATATAAGAATACTTAAAAATGTAACTTTCCTTATTTTTTAGCTTGTTTTGAAACACAATTAGAAGCTGAACAAGCTGCTGCCAAAACGGCTTGCACTGAACTTGGACTCGACCCTTGTAAGTTGACGTTCATTTTAATTAGTTTTGATTTTACATGGTTGTTACATTGAACATCATCTCACTGTTAGTTTTATAAACATAATCTGATATATTGTTGCTTTCTTGAAGCTTTGTTGCTCTGTATTTAGGCTAAGGCAAAACAAGACCTGGTCTTTATGGATTTCGTTTTTCAGACTCACTTCCTCATCTTTGGTGTTTTTTCCACTACGTTTCGGCCGTATCATCCTTTGCCCTTCTTTAGGTGTATCTCGAACTTGGGAACTGTTTTTTTTTAAATTTTGAACCCAACCCTTTATTGTTACGGGGGTACCATGTTCTCGTTCCATTCAGGCCATCCCTGCTGCTACCACTTAATGCTGGTACTCGTAATGATGGTACCCCCGTAACAATAAAGGGTTGGGTTTGAAATTCTAAAAAAACAGTTCCCGAGTTCTAGGTACACCTGAAGAAGGCCAAAGGATGATACGGCTGAAACATAGTGGAAAAAACACCGAAGATGAGGAAGTGAGTCCGAAAAATGAAATCCATAATGAAATCACCTCATCCCAGAACTATAGACAATTAAGACCTGGTCTATATTCAATCTGCCTTGTAGCCAGAAAAGAGATTGATTTTTTCATCTTTGCATAATAAAAATATCACTTTATAAAAACAAGCAAATAAAAAAAATGAAGGTTGTAATTAGTCTCAACACAATAAATTAAAAATTTTTTCATCTCTGCATAATAAAAATATCATTTAATAAAAAACAAGCAAATAAAAAAAAAGATGGTTGTAATTAGTCTCAACACAATAAATTTAAATTATGTTGAACTCCTTTAATGCAAATAGACATACATCTAGTATAGTTTGAATTTTGTTTTACTGCAGCATACATTCACTGTGAATCTGATTTGTTAACCTAATAATTGCTATTGTTACACATTGCAGGACTTGAGTTCAACGAAATGTGAAACGCTTGAGAAGGGAAATTTTTTCTTGAAATATGATATATGAGCCTTACACATGCATATCTAGTTAATGATGTGAAAATTGAAAACAAGAAAGATTTTTTAAAAATTAAAATAAAAAAAAACTTTATTTTTAGTACTCCTAACAACCAACCATATTTTTGCATTGCTAATAAATATACATATATAAAAATGAATAAATGTTTTGTTTTTTCTACCCAAACAATATATAAAAACACCTTAATCTTATTTAATTCACTGATACAACAAGATGTTTTGAAATATTTTTTATATATAGTGATTGGAAAACACCCAAATAAAGGTATGGTTATGTTCCATTTGTATAATTATTTTATAAAAGGTTTTTAAAATTAATTGGTTCACATGTAAGAGTGGTACACCTCACCCCCTATATTTTTTTTATTTTCGTTTTTTTCAGACAATTATCGAATTTATTATTTAAATATTTGTGAGGGGTGCTCAGTTTCTAATGCAACATTATAGTAAACCGATCACCCATTTTAGAACCACTCAACAGTTTTAGGCCAAATTTTGCGAATTGATCCTTTTTTCAAGCAGTTTGCCCTTTTTTGAATTTCGCTTGAAATTCGCCCTTTTCCAATTATTTTATACACATGTTTATGGATATCTTCAAGTTTTCATCACTTGACATTTACAAAAGGTTTGCCCAAACAAATTATTTTAAAATTTTTTTCTTTTTTTTGATATGCAATCTTAGTTTTGTCACCCAACATTTACAATATTTAAATTAACAGGAAAACTCTTTGGTATACTTAGGTGTGTGCACAGTTTCTAATACAATAAATCAATCCTCCTTATTGGAACCACTCAAAGAGAACATGCACATCTCTTTTACATAAAGGAATTTTTCATTTACCACTCTAAGGGTGATAATTAATGGTCAATGTGTGCTACAGTACCAAGTAAAGACTTGCCTTTAAAAAGTTGATTTTTAGGAATATTCGGGTCTGTAATCTGTATTGTTTTCACTTGTGCCATGTTTGTTTTCGTGTGCACACAATTAAATTTTTGCATGCAAAAGACGAAATTTGAAAATTATATTAAAAAATACAATTTCAGAAAATTTTTTTTAAGTTGAGTGATTCTAAAATGGGTGATAGATTTACTAAGAACATTGCATTAGAAACTGGACACACCCTACAAATATTTAAATATTAACTTAAAATTTTTTTAGACTGGTAGACTAGTGTCCATTTGATAATCTGAAAAAATTGAAAAGATGAAAATTAAAAAAAGGGTGGGGGGCGGTTATACTGTTCATACATGCACCAATTAATGCTCTGTATTGTTAATTTATAATTTTATTCTATTTTCTTATATTCAATAGTTTTGTTGATATTAATATTACTAATAATATTAAAGAGATTTAATGATAAAAATATAACATTCTGAATGGAAACTTCCAGTTAAGTATAAACATGATCACTTATGTACAAGTACATTTTTATACATCAACAACAGGGATGTAAAACTTGTCCCTTTCAACAGAATTCTGCTTTGTTGTAAATCAGAAAAGGTAGAATTTCACTTTTTCTGTCAATTGAGAAAAGATGGTTTCTTTTTATATAAGTTAAGACTGATTTCTGAGTAAAGTTGTTTTTAGGAGTGAGGAGTTCACTCAGACTTAGGGTTATTGATGTAATTAAGGAAAGGGGGCTTAGCTTTTATAGGAATGGATTATGGCTTCTCAGGTTGGAATATTCATCTCGATTTTAGCTTTTTTTTTTTTTTTTGCCATTAACCACTTAAATCCCGGTAACAATGAGATTACTTTTGAACAATTTTTTTTTAACAACAGACATTGCATCAAATGCAATACATAACAAAGTGTTTTTGTTTTTTTAATAATTCAATATATGTTTATTTATAAAATAAACTTTTATTTCGTTTTTGTTTTAGTGTGTAATCATAATTAATAGTCATTACATTTGCTATAAAAAACTCATTTTTCTGAATTTTTGAAGGATCTTTAAGTTTTTAGTTTTATTTTTCTGTCTTCTATAATGTAAATCTCACCTTTCTGTTTAGATGTATACATGTTTGTATGTCTGCCTAAAACTTTTGACAGAGGCGACAAATTTTGAAGCTCGCCCCTTCGGACAACAAATATCGAAAAATTGGTTAAAAAATTAATTCCTTCACCTTCAACTGGGCACTTTTCTACAGGGAGGGGTCGCTTTTTTCACCAATATTTTTGAAAGTCATCCCTTTTCAATTGACTAAGCTTAATTTAAACCTTCGCCACTTTTTGTTTGGCGATGGAGGCAACAGCAAAGATGTCATTTTTTTTTTTTCACATTCTTTTCCTCCTTCACAGTACGGGTTCGAGCCTGCCTGCCTACTACCACTTTTTTTTTTTTTTTTTTGCTCAACACACACCTCCAAACACCCAGGCAATGCTGGGCACCCAAGCTAGTTAATAATAAATGCAAAAGACAAAGTAACCATTTCAAATTACTTGGTAATATATTACTGTTTTTTATTTCACTAATCGAAATTCCACTGTTTCGTTTATCCATTTCAGTATAGTGTTCCAAAAGTCTTGGACATATTTCAAGTTTTTGGATAAATTGAGTGAGAAAGAGTATGATGACTTAATTTTTCAACAGGATAGAGTGTCACCACACTGGAGCCTCAGGGTTAGACAGTTTCTGAACACAGCACTGCCAGACAGATGGATTGGATGATCTGGGCAAGATGATCATGACTTGGCCTCCCAGATCTCCAGATCTCACACCCTGCGATTTTCTTTTTTTTTTGGGGGGGGGTGAAAGGACTATATGCCTCCCATTCCAATGGATGTGGATGAGCTGAAGGCCCGAATAACAGAAGTTGTTGCAACCATTGACAACACAATTCTGGGATGTGTTTGGCATGAATTGGACTATCGGCTTGAAGTGTGTTGTGTGACCAATGGTGTTCACATTGAACTCTTTCAACATTTCTTGAAAAACTTGAGATTACAAGTTTTCTGAATATACCAGATGCATTTTTATGTCCTTAATAGTTCTCGAGATATTCAATGTCAAAATGTGCCCAAGACTTTTGGAACACCCGGAATAACCAGTTTTTAATGGAGAATTTATTTTCCTAACTTTTATTTGACAAATTGATGTTTCATTTTTTGTTTATTTCATTATATACTCAGTTTTCAGTTGGAAGCTATTTTCATATTTATTCTCATACAAAATCAATTCCTTAGATCCTAAATATTGAAAAGATCTTATAAAATAACTTTTTTTAATTAATAAAATATAATTGTTCATACGCATTAAATTTCCTCAACGTTGTAATATATTAAAGGGCAATCACGTTTTTTTGTTGCTTTTCACCAAATTACCAAAATATGAAATAAAAATTGTTTATTTTTTGTAAAGAAGGATACTGACAGCTAATATATATATATATATATATATATACTATGAATGCCCACTGACATGACTTTTATTGATACTTAATTCACTTAAGTTCTTTTGTTAATTGCTGGTGGCCTGGAGGAAAGATGTTAGCTTACGGTCAAGCCTGGTTTTGTGACTGGGTTCAAATCTCAACTAGCAGTAATTATCACTTCGTACACTGATTGCATAAGCATGAAACTCTAGTGCCTGTATATAATGTAGCTATAAAAAATAATGTATATAATGTAGCTATAAAAAATAATGTATATAATGTAGCTATAAAAAATAATGTATATAATGTAGCTATAAAAAATAATGTATATAATGTAGCTATAAAAAATAATGTATATAATGTAGCTATAAAAAATAATGTATATAATGTAGCTATAAAAAATAATGTATATAATGTAGCTATAAATAATAATATAATGTAGCTATAAAAAATAATGTATATAATGTAGCTATAAAAAATAATGTATATTATGTAACTATAAAAAATAATGTATATAATGTAGCTATAAAAAATAATGTATATAATGTAACTATAAAAAATAATGTATATAATGTAACTATAAATAATAATGTATATAATGTAGCTATAAAAAATAATGTATATAATGTAACTATAAATAATAATGTATATAATGTAGCTATAAAAAATAATGTATATAATGTAGCTATAAAAAATAATGTATATAATGTAACTATAAAAAATAATGTATATTATGTAACTATAAAAAATAATGTATATAATGTAGCTATAAAAAATAATGTATATAATGTAGCTATAAAAAATAATGTATATTATGTAACTATAAAAAATAATGTATATAATGTAGCTATAAAAAATAATGTATATAATGTAGCTATAAAAAATAATGTATATAATGTAGCTATAAAAAATAATGTATATAATGTAACTATAAATAATAATGTATATAATGTAGCTATAAAAAATAATGTATATAATGTAGCTATAAAAAATAATGTATATTATGTAGCTATAAAAAATAGTGTATATTATGTAGCTATAAAAAATAATGTATATAATGTAGCTATAAAAAATAATGTATATAATGTAGCTATAAAAAATAATGTATATAATGTAACTATAAAAAATAATGTATATAATGTAACTATAAAAAATAATGTATATAATGTAGCTATAAAAAATAATGTATATAATGTAACTATAAAAAATAATGTATATAATGTAGCTATAAAAAATAATGTATATAATGTAGCTATAAAAAATAATGTATATAATGTAGCTATAAAAAATAATGTATATTATGTAGCTATAAAAAATAATGTATATAATGTAGCTATAAAAAATAATGTATATAATGTAGCTATAAAAAATAATGTATATAATGTAACTATAAAAAATAATGTATATAATGTAACTATAAAAAATAATGTATATAATGTAACTATAAAAAATAATGTATATTATGTAGCTATAAAAAATAATGTATATAATGTAGCTATAAAAAATAATGTATATAATGTAGCTATAAAAAATAATGTATATAATGTAACTATAAATAATAATGTATATAATGTAGCTATAAAAAATAATGTATATAATGTAGCTATAAAAAATAATGTATATTATGTAGCTATAAAAAATAATGTATATTATGTAGCTATAAAAAATAATGTATATAATGTAGCTATAAAAAATAATGTATATAATGTAGCTATAAAAAATAATGTATATAATGTAACTATAAAAAATAATGTATATAATGTAACTATAAAAAATAATGTATATAATGTAGCTATAAAAAATAATGTATATAATGTAGCTATAAAAAATAATGTATATAATGTAGCTATAAAAAATAATGTATATAATGTAGCTATAAAAAATAATGCATATAATCTAGCTATAAAAAATAATGTATATTATGTAGCTATAAAAAATAATGTATATAATGTAGCTATAAAAAAATAATGTATATAATGTAACTATAAAAAATAATGTATATAATGTAACTATAAAAAATAATGTATATAATGTAACTATAAAAAATAATGTATATTATGTAGCTATAAAAAATAATGTATATTATGTAGCTATAAAAAATAATGTATATAATGTAACTATAAAAAATAATGTATATAATGTAGCTATAAAAAAATAATGTATATAATGTAACTATAAAAAATAATGTATATAATGTAACTATAAAAAATAATGTATATAATGTAACTATAAAAAATAATGTATATAATGTAACTATAAAAAATAATGTATATAATGTAGCTATAAAAAATAATGTATATAATGTAACTATAAAAAATAATGTATATAATGTAGCTATAAAAAATAATGCATATAATCTAGCTATAAAAAATAATGTATATAATGTAGCTATAAAAAATAATGTATATAATGTAGCTATAAAAAATAATCGTTAATATTTATTAAAAATTTTATTATTTAGATATATTTTTGTTTCATCTTACTTTGGTCAAAGTTCTCAGAAATCAATGGTCCCCTTCAGGGGGCTAACACTTGATCTCTATATGAGATACATAGATATTCCAATATTCCAGTAAAGTTCCCATTTGCCTCTCAAATATTGAGTTAGTAAAGAAATTGAGAACATGATTTTCCTCTCCCCAATTGACTACTTAAATATTTTATGGTATGGATTTCTTATGGTCTCTTGGTCTTACTGGATTCCAGAACAAGAATTCCTCTTGTCTAGTTGTGTATCCAGCTTAATGTTGTTACTTAGAGAATGTGTACCATTCTTTGTAAAAGCCAGTATTGGCTTGCCATACCGAGGAGGTCTTATTTTGGAAATGAATACTATTTAATTTGGAATATTCAGTCAGGGTTTACTTGTAGGGAAACGTATCCTCATACCAAAATGTCCTGACAAACTCCTGTGCAGAGAGACTTTACACAGTGTCAGTAGGCATCCAAGTTTTTATATATAATTTTGAACATTTGTATCTACACCCTGTACTGATGAGACTCGTTATCAATAAATGGTCTGTGAAACGACTGTGCTCAAAACAGTTGTTGATGTTAAATTTGTGAAACTGATATAAATGAATGTCATAACTTTTATTTTGGAAGTCGAATATGTACATATGTGTACATTATACACAATGCTTCAAGCAAATTACATTACCTGCTTAAAACGTTTTTGTTTGGCATCTCTAACTTTATTTGTATTCTCGATAAATATCATTCTGTTCATTTTTGTTTGTTTCTTTACACCTATACTAGTTTTTAAATTATACACTTGCTTCTAAATAGCAGTAAATAAATACTTCTACGCTAGTAAATAGATGTATGTAGTATAGACAGGTGGTAAAAAAAATATACATCAAAGTCAAAAGCCACTCATGCATGAGCATTAATAAAAATCTGACGTGGTGGCATCCCGTAAGACTACAGTTTATTAAAATCAGGTTACTTGTAGCTTATTTACATGTTTGAAATGTTTTTTGTTTTTTTTTCAGATTGTATGTGTTGTACTAAACAGATTTTCAGTCAAAAAGGTTTCTTATTAAATATAATTTTAAAAAATATGAAACCATTTTTATTGTATTATGTTTGCCCCTTAGAATTCATCATTTACCCATTTTTTCTCATCAACAAATTTTAAACTTATTTTTTTAACTGTTTCAAACCTGGATTTAAACATTTTTCCAACTTTTAGTCTATTTTCTTTCTTTTTTAAAAGACAGGAAAGGAATATTAAAAATGAAAGAAAGTATTTCATTTTTATTATCATCCATTATGAAAACTCTTCTCTTTGCTCATGAAAAATTAAATTTGCAGTTGTGATTATTGTCATTGTCAAGCTCATATTTTACTGTTTCTTCTTTTCTCATACCACACACATGTAATTCACTTTTATTATAGAAATGATCAACTTTCTATGTATATCGTTTAAATGGGGTTATAATTTTAGCATCCTCGAGCATTGTAAAAATTAGACCAGACCATCTAATTTTGTGGTACTTTTGTGAATAAATTATCAGCAATTGCTTTCTCTCTCTCCCTATCTCTTCTCCTCCTGAGACAAGAATTTCTCTCTTTCAAACAAGAATAGAACAGATACTACACTTTGATTCTAGCCTAAACACCAAGAAATTATATCTTCAAGTTTCACAGCTAGAGTTGAATAGAAAAAAGATTTAAATTAGTGTTGGGACGATTAATCAGAATTGGGAATCGGAAAAATCAGAACTTTTTGGGGTATTGGAATCGGAAAAATTATAGTCTAATTTCCGATTGCAAACAGATTCTTTAAAATTTTTAAATAAATATATTTTTTTTATCATTAGAAGTTGTTCCTTTACAACATAAGACTGAAAAGGGCCATAGAATGAGTTATAAATCTCATTTACAGATTTAACATTGATTAGCAGAGTTTAATTTATTTTGTTTATTGATCATTTATAACTTGCCTATTGCCTTTGTAATCATTAAACATCTATTCGCTAAAATGTCTATGTGCCCTCATCAGGGAGTTCATATGATTATTAACAAGTTTTAAATGCTCTGGGCGAGGGCGGGTTAAATTTTGTTGGTGCCAGCTGTACATTGAGATGTTTGTCATTGGCTTCTTTAGAAATAAAAGTTTTATGGCAACTTTTTGGACACAAGGAAATCCCCAGACTCTCCAAACCTAATTTGTTTTCATTAGTTTTTATTGTAAACAAAGTAAATATATTGGTAATTGGATTGGAATCCGGAAAATTTTGGAATCATCCCACCACTAATTTAAATGCCCCATCTCCTTATGACCTCATCCCTCGCACACACATACACACACACATTGAATATTATATAAAATATGTATAACCATAACCTGTCCGTGGCAATGCTGAGAAGGAATGTATCAGTTTTGTGAACGTGTCTTGTTTGGTTTTGACTTTTAGCTGGATCCACACGGACAATTGCCGTTTCTTTCATAATTAGTATTGTGTTGGCAGAGTGGGGTGGGGTGGGGGTTCTATAGAATTATTTAGTTTCATTTTAGCTAAATATGTCCCAATATTTTGAACGTTCATTTTATTTTATAATCTGCACCCAAACCATCTCGGATAAATATACATTGATATTTTCTTTCTCTTGTTAATTAGATGAAACTGAAAGTAACACTATTATTGATGAAGCTACATTGAAGCAGAGAGTCCAAAAGGCAAGTTGTTTTTATTTTTTTATTTTTTATTTTATTTGTGCATTTATATGTATAATATTAGGTTGTTCAAAACGTTCCAAACTTTTTTTAGATACCAAAAAGAAAAGAAAAAAAGATTTCTCCAAAGCAATATTTATTCATTGAAAATGCTCATGAACTGTGCTTTATGAAACTTCAAATCTTGCGCAAATGCTCTAGTTGTTATATTTTGTTTTTTTTTTTGTTGTTTTTTTCGATTTTTTGTCTTCAAAATATCAATATCAAATTTTAAAGGTTTTTCACTGAGTGTCATCTTCAAGACTGATGTTCCCCCATTTTGAATTTTGTAAATCACTCCCAAACAGTTGGTTCTCCTATAGTATTTTCACCATACACTTCACAAATCTCTTTGAAAGTTTTAGCAGCAGTTTGTCCTTTTGTTTTTTTGTTTTTTTAAATGGAAGTCACCACTTATCAAGGCCCGGAAGCCACTTGGGGATAAGGGTTATTGCGTGTACAGTAATCAATAGGATAGTATCGTAGTAATTGTTTGTTTTTTTTTTTTTTTTCAGACCTCTGGGTGTGAATGTCCATATGAGTATTATCCCCCTACCCCTCCCTCATTTTTATACATTATTATGTAACCACTAATCAAGAATAAAGGTTAATGACAGAAGGGTAATCCATGATTTTCTCCAGGGAATTCTTGAGATATTCATAGCAAAAGGTTGTTTGCTTATCAATAAGTAAGGAACTTTATGCATGGGAACCATGAGACTGCTTTTCTATAGAATATACATTGGTCACTTTCAAGCCTAATGCCAACAAATACTTGTTGAGTTGTCCTCTTAAATAATCAAATTTTGTCCTATTCAACCATCCCATATTAGAGTTCAGTATCTGATCATCTCCTTAGCTGTTATGTTAATACACAGTGGTTGCCTATGTTTGCATCACTTTTGGTTTTGATAAGTGGTGAATTGCTGCTAATAAAAATTGTCATTATGAGCATCCATCATTCAAATCAACAAGTATTCCTATTTCGATGGTCTGTTTGTTTATTTATTTTTTTAAAACAAAATATTAATGCTTAACAAATTCGGCATATGTTTTTTTTTTTTTAATTATTTGTCTTTTATTTATCAGATGGTTCCTTCCAATGGGTTATGGATGGCAAAAGTAGCGACAGAATACGAAAAAATATTCCAGGAAGATCCACCTGATAACTTGGAAATGTTAATCAGATCGTGGAAAGATGCTTTTAAGATTGGAACGTATGTAGACCTTTTACATTATTACTCTCATTGATCTTTGCTAGCCTCCTTCCTTTTAACTAATTAATATTACTTGTTTGAGATTAGCAAGTTAATATTTGTTATTGGAATAAAATCCAAATAAAATGCACTGCTTATAACTGAAATATATGCACTGAATTAAACCTATTTTTGCATAAGATGTTTTCATTATCACAAGTTTAGTGTGCAAAAAAATAGGTAAATCTAGTGAAATCTGTTTGTATTTCATCTTATGATAACTGATTTATTTTGATAAGATTTAGATGTAAAAAAATTAATCTTTTCTTATGAATGTATAAATTTTTGTGTCATGTTTTCTTTTCAAAATTCAGGTTAGATTACTATTTTTGGTGATGAGATTTATTTTTTCATGTTGATGTTTTTTTGTTTTTTTTTCAATTATTATATAACACTTGGATCTTAAACAAAAAGGGCTTCAGTGTGGTTTTAAGTTGTCTTTCACAAAATATTCAAATTAAAACTTTAGTGAATTTCTGTCCAATTATTGAATGGTTTCCACTCATTTTTACATGGTCAAATCTGTTTTCTTTTAATGATTTACTATAAAAAAATCCAGTTTCATCTCTACTGTAATCATATTAAAAAGATTCAATGTCTTAGCTGTGAAAATGAATCATATAAACAGTTAAATTTGCTTTATCATATTTTTTTTATAGAAATAATTGAATTTTGCCCAATGTTAAAGCTAGCTTTATTTAATAATTATTGCTTACATTATAATTAATTTCCACAAGATGAGATTATATTTTTAAGGATTTTTCTCTTGTCTAAAACCTGCATTGAAAATTGGTTACTGGACAAATAGAAAACAAGATGACAAATTTTCTCATTTCCAACAACCTTTGAACTGTCATAATTTTAATTGTGCTATCAATGTTTATTTTTTGCAAAACTCTATCTATCGAGCCTTGCCTTGGAATCTTTTTTACTTTCATTTTTCTTTAATTTTTTTGTTTTTTTTTTGCTTTTGGAGCTATACTAAATTTTCAGCAAATATTTCCAAAGTTAAATTTAATTATCATAGTATCAACTGGTAATTATCTTATTAATTGAATCAAATTGTTGTAAAACTATGACTAATTTTGTTTAACTAATATTTTAATTTCTAAAAACTTATTGGATTTAAATAGCTTCTAAAACTTGATCTTGTTAATATATGAAGATTTGCTAAGAATTTTAGATCCATTTTAAATGACTTTCTATTTAATTGTTTGATTGCTTTCAAATTACTTTTAAATTTGGAAAGGTTGGTCACAAATTAATTCTATTTTTTTTTTCTATATTAAGATTAACATACCTAAAAAGAAACCAAAATGTGTTTAGATGAATTAAATTTGTAATTATTTTTAAATAAGACTTCAAAAATTTTATTTTAGCTATTTTTTTTATTTCAATAAATATTTCATAGTAAATTTTAAAAAATGAGTAAATTATGGAGGAGCAAGAAATTGCATGCATTGTATATGTGCTGTGCAAAAAGAATAATAACAAACACAGATGAATAAAAATATAGTTATATATTTTTGTTTTGTTATATTTAACGAATGCATGAGAAAGGTGGAGGAACCATCAGAATTAACAACGGTTGACCTCTCAAACTCTGTAGCTATCCATTTGGGCTAGTTTGTATAGTGTTTTGAATACCCATGCAACCACCCAATTTTGTCTTTGCTGTCAACATAGCCATGCTCCTAAGATGTTTATTTACGGATTAGTGTATTCTAGTTTTCAGATTATTTTGCATAAAGTTATTTTATTTTTGGAAGATTTTTTTGTATCAATTAACCAGTTTTATTTTTTTGTTTCGGTTATCTACATATCTGTCTCGTAGGTCTTATTCCTGTCAGGTGCCATTTTGTGGTACACAAGACTTGATATTCAACATCTGAACATATGAGAAGTGGTGACGCACACACACACACACATTATTTAATAGTGTTCTAATCTACTATTTATAAATATTGGTTCCCATTTGTTGGCTAAAATATGTGCTGCCACTTTAAGATGTTTTTTCTGCCTATAACGTTTACTTCATCCCACAAAGTAGATGGCATCTCTTTTTCCTTCCATATGTGGTCATCTATAAATGAAATTTTAATAAACCATACCTTAGTTTGTTACTTTTTTGTGTTTTTGTTCTGATCCCCTATCTTTCTTTTTACAAGAAATCTACATGCTGATTTCATTGTGCTTGCATAATGATGTGCTACCTTATGTATGATTTTTTTATGGTTGTTAAACAAGGATGAAATTTAACTATAAAACATGTACTGGCTTTTTTTTTTTCGTTTCTCATCCCTCTTTTTAGATCAAATCTAGAAATGATGCTGACCAAAACAAAATTTCTCATGTGTTTTTCACTTTGTAAATTCAACAACAAAAATATGTATTTGTGTGTGTTAATTTTGTTAATAACATTTATTGACCAGTTCTACTTGCACATTTAAAAAAATTCAGTTATAGTTTTATTTTAACAAGTTAGTTCACTTAATATTTCAATTACTAAACAATTTTTTAAACAGTTATATTTTACAAATATTAACTTCAGAGCAACACCAGTTAAGTACAGCTAGTGTGTGTATATATATATATATATGTATATATTTTTCATAACTTGCTACCTAGCTCTATCCATTGAAAATCAGTACACAAAATATCTCTTTATAACATGTTATGTGGATACATGAAATATCAATTTTATTGTTTTGTAGACACAAATATGAAAATAAATTTATTGATTCTTTGTTAGATTTATCTTTTATCAAATTTTGATTTATTTTTCCTCTAAGGCCTATATTCAATCGTGACATTATTTATCCATTGGATCCACGAAAAGTATCAGATATTGCTCCTCCATCTTTGTCATTTACAGGCAAGGTAAGTCAAATTTCTCTTTGTCATCTTGTTTAGTTCATTAGTTTTTCTTTTACTTTTCAGATTTTTGTATGCTATTTTCATGGACATTCTTAAAGAATTTGTTGATAAATGAGCTTTTTAATAACTTTAATGGGTCTTATTAAATTCATATAATTTAATTAATAAGAAATCTGAGTTTCTTCCTGTTTTAGCAATCCAGAAAAGGCAGAAATATACACATTTTTTTAAATTGTCACACAATAATCGCTAATGGACTGATTATGCTTTTAAGAATACATTTACCAATTACTCAAGATTTTTACCCAGTCATTGCTGATGAGATGAGAGCAAGCTACCCCTGTCGATTAAATAAACGGTTCCATTTGAAATTCTATACAGATTTGAGGTTTACAGCAAACACACATAAAGAAGGTTTGAGGTTTACATTGGCCGAGACATTATGATAATGAGATCCAAGATGAGAAAAGTAGTCTGGATAATATAACTTATCGATTCTCATCTAAAAAATTTTGAAACATAAAAGGGTTCTGTTAAAAATTCTTGAAAGGTTATAAATGAGCAAAGAAAATCAGAGAATATCTGGAATTGTTGCTGGAATCTAGATGCAACCACAATGGCTATTATAATTAAAGGTAAATGTCTGTATATCCAGCTAAAAGTCAAAATCTATAAAACACCACCACAAAGTTAGTACTGTCGCCACCAGCGTGTTCTTAGAAGTATAATATCTAAAAGTTTAGAAAAAAAAATCATTGAGAGGGACAACTGGGCTAGGTTTCATCAGGGGAAAAGCCAGTTGTTCAGGGTTATTATGTATTAATTTATGGATGTTCAGGGTTATGTATTAATTTAAGGATGTTCAGGGTTATTATGTATTAATTTAAGGATGTTCAGGGTTATGTATTAATTTGGGTAAAAATGCTGACTTATTATTTGATGAAGGAGTTTAGCTAGAAAGGGATGGGTTGGGGTAGAGTAAGATAGAAGTTTTAATAAAAATATACTACATATTGATGCCGGACAATGTCGAGTAGCCTTGCTAGTCTAAATAATAACATTTTTTTTTTTTTTTTTAAATATTGAAGCATATTTTTTTGTGCCATTACATTTCATGTTTTTTTTTTCTAATTACAGGAAGTGAAAATTGAAGAAGCACAGGTTTTAACAATTGGGTGAGTTCATTTTGGTGTTTATTTTTCCTGTTCTGTTTAAGGGGTGGGAGTTAATAATACATTCTATTATATAAAGGAAAGTTCCCTTTTTTTTTTTCCTTTTTTTTTTTTTTTAAAAACCCTTCTATTTAACTTTGATTAGCTCTCGGAGGTCAATAGGCTCCTTCCTGATGCTAACATTTCTGTTATGACATACATAGATGTCTTGAGTGTTTATTTAAGAATCTTTTAAAGGTTCCTTGAAAGTTTTTTTTTTATTCCCTATACTTTAAGTATTAAAGAATAATTTTTTCCCTTCCATAACTATGTTATAGTTTATTTTTCTTATGATTTTGTTTTTGCTAGATTCACAAACTAGAATTCGTCTGGTCTGGTGGAGTATCCAACTTAGTGATGTTATCTAAAGTAACTACAATATGTGAAGGTGCACCATTCCTTGTATAAGCCAGGTATAGATATTACAGGAAGATCTTATTTCGGCTTCAAATACTATGTTATTTTAAATATTTTGTCAGGGTTTACTTGTAGGTGAAATATAGTTGTATAGAGAGACTGAAGGACTCTTGAGAATGGTGTCTAGTAGGCATTCGTATGCTCCACTTCTGTTAGGACTTTGTGAGTTTTTATGCAAAAGACTCAGATGTCTTTTGGTGGTACCAAGAGTCTGATATGTTATTTTGTTGACATTACTTTTGAAGGATTATTGCATTTCTTTGACATTTGTGTCAGTCAATTAAAGTGCTTCAAGATTATTGAAATGGTTGGATAGATGGATTCGAAATTAGTTTTGAGTAACTTCACACTTGAGCTGTGGTACATCATATTTCAGCAGCCAATGGGTTTTATTTGCCTTTAATTGTAGATGTAGGTTTGCACGCCATGATATGATCAGAGCCATTATCATTGCCAGTTCTTGCCCCACGATCCGCACAATCGAGCATGTTAAACACTCAATGAGACTTGAAGATGTGACACCATGGCATTTGGGATGTTGAAAATAATATTTTTAGAAATCTTTTTTTTTTTGTACTTTGTTTCTCACAGATTATGTTTTCTTATCTGATTTTTTATATTTTGTTTTAGCAAAGAAGTTGTTGTCTACATGACATTCATCTATTCGTGTGCCTGTTTCTACGTACAACCTGAATGGAGTTGTATTTATAACATTGAAGAAGAAATGAATAAGCATTGTCAGGTAAGTTATTCTTGCTTGACCATCACTTTAAAAGCAAGGGTTGTCCAACATTAAAAAATGCAACTAGTTAAAAAGTTGAATAAAAAATCTGATTTATAAAAAGCAAGAAATGATGAAAATACTTAATTTGATTAATTAATCAATTAACAATTAAGCTTGAGAGTAATCATGGTTATGTTTTTAATACAATTTCATTAATTAAAGCGACTAAATATATTAGTTAATCTTTGCCCTAAAGTCATTTTTTATCTCTTGAAAAAACCTGAAAGATTAATATTTAATTTTATTCATATAATTGTATTTTATTCTACCTTTTTGTGTATGGTTCAAAAAAAAAATTTACTTTGTTATACTTTGCTGATGAATAATCGATTGTGATAATTTCTTGCTTATATATGCTACTTCCCAGTAATGCCTGGGAGGATGATCTCGTGAGCACAGAATTCCCCCTACATAATACACACACACACAAAAAAGCAATCACTGCAAAGATGGTATCATGACAACAAAACAGATACTTACTAACCCCTCATCACCCTAACCAAGGAGAGGGTAATGCCTAAAAAGATAGTATCATAATAAATGAGTATATACTATATTATAAAAAAAGAGGTTGATTTTGTTATACTTAGTAATTTTGCTGGTGTATATATATATATATATACTAGCAATCGATGCCCGGCGTTGCCCAGGTGTTTTGAGGTTAATGCTGAGAAAAAAAAAAAAGGTCAATTTTTTAAAACTTTGAACCCTATTATGACCTCTTAACATTTATTGTTTAGGGATCAAGTAAAGTTAATAAGTTAGATCCATGTCCAAGGAATCTATATCTAAAATATCACGTGTTTACTGTTTAGACCCAAAATTGTAGGAGGAGTTTGGTAGAGTTCTCAAAGGTCAAATCGTTGAATATTGACCACTTAATCGCCAAATTTCTGCCGAAAACCTATCACATCGATTTTCCCAAATCTCAGTACCCTGTATATCAAATTTCGAATCTCTAGGCTTAAAATTGACAGAGTTTTAGCGTAGGGAAATGCACACAGACACACATATATATATATATATATATATATATATATATATATAAACATGTGTGTGGCATCCGTCAGTCGAAACGACTATGGATCAGCAGCGCCGTATTAAGATGTTGTTATAAACATAAACATCATATATATAAGGATAATAGTACGCCATATATATAACAAAAGACCATTATTTACTCAAGTGAAAGGAAAACCCGGGGGAACTTTACCCAAAAATAAATCTATATTTTTTTTGTGTGTAATGATAGTCTTATAAGCGAGTAATTAATAATTCAGCCATCTTGATTCTTAACCAAACAGAAAGTTCAAGTAGGGGGAGTTCCCTTTTTTTTGATAGCGAGGCCAAATTTCGCGAATTTGGCCTTTTTTTAAAGCAGTTTGGCCTTCAAAATTTCTGTTTGGCCTTTTTCTTCACCGATGAAATCTGGAGACGCAACGGGAATTTTCGGCAAAAAAATGTTGTTACTATGCACATCTATGTAATGAAATACAATTTGTGGCAAAATTTCAGGAAAAACTAATGGATGGTTATCTCGCAATAGTCCGGACAATTCGCTAAATTATCTCGTCAAAACCTTTAATCTCGAATTTTTGTGCATTTTTTTTTGGGGGGGGGGGGGGGCTAATTTGGCATAATAGTGTCCATTTAATAGTATTATCTTGAAAAAATAAAAAAATAAGGAAAATTACCAAAAAAAACAAACAAGAACAACAAAAGTGTGCCGTATTTTTAAAAGTTTTATTGCGTTGTTTTTATTTGCTTTTTTTATTTCATCGGTGAAGAAAATGGCCAAACAGAAATTTTGAAGGCCAAACTGCTTTAAAAAAAGGCCAAATTTCGCGAATTTGGCCTCGCTATAAAAAAAAAAGGGAAATCCCCCTACTTGAACTTTCTGTTTAATTTCGCTTGTAGCGTTGATTTTTTTCTTTTTTCGCTATAAAAAAATAACTACTTGATGAAATTACGTGATTTTTTCTGTAGGAAAACTTTATCCCATGACGAGTACGTACAATATATTTTTTTAAAAAATATTTCCATTTTTTAATGTCAATGGAAAACTGCACAAGTACCCAAACCCGAAATGTAAAGACCACGAGTGGACGCGCGTTTTTTTTTTTTTTTTAGTTTAGTTTCATAATGGCGGCCGTGATGTCGGAGGTTCGATTGTTAGATTGTAAGTTAGTTTCGTATTTTTGTAATTTGTAAATCGCAAGTTAGGAAAAAATTAAACCCTTCCAAGATGGACAATAAATAAAGCCATAATATTTTATGGTAAAGTTAAGAGCCTACGAACCATAGTTTTTTAGGAGATGTGATTATTGGATTAACCAATCAGAAATCGTCTGTGGCACACACATCTCTGTTTTTATAGATATATAGATAGATAGATAGATGTGTGTGTGTGTTGAGTTTCTTCATGAACATTTGATCTTGTTTATGTATGCTAACTCCATCCCCGACCCTTAGGTAATGCCTGGGAAAATAGTTTGCTAAGTACAGCACAGAGTAGACACTTACCCACCTCTCCTCAACCAAGTATAAGGTAATGTCTGAGAAGATGGTATTATGACAAATGAATATATACTATATTACTGCCTCACTCACATACACATAAAGGAGAAGATAATGTCTGAGAGAATTGTCATAACAGAACAGATACTACACTATAGAAGAATTGTGCAGTAAAAGATAGAACAATATTAATAGAAGTAATAGTATAGTTTTGGCTTCCAAATCTATTAGTAATTGAGAAGATTGATGAAAACAAATGTCCTTTGAAATTTTTGGTATAACTAAAAATTCAAGTTTCAAAAAAATGTAATATCATCTAATAGTAAATAAAACTTAATCTTGATAGAAACAATAATTATTAGGAAAAAAATCTTTGAACAAAAATCCCATAAAGGTGATTATTTAGAATTGCACTTATTTAACAAAACAAAAATACAGAAAAATATTTCTGATGTATGTCCTTGTCACTGAATGCAGATGTTGTATTTGAAAAATCACATGTATTGATAAAGTAGTTTTTATTTATAATATAAATCTCACCTTTCTGTGTAAATGTATGGTTGCCTAAAACTTTCGACAGAGGTGACCGATTTTCATAAGATCGATATCATTTTGAAGCTCGACCCTTCAGACAACAAATATTTAAAAATTGGCTAAAAATTCCTTCACCCTCAACTGGGCACTTTTCTACAAGGAGGGGGTCACTTTTTTTGCCAATATTTTTTAAAATCATCCCCTCTTTTTTATTGACTAGCCTTAATTTAAACCTTTGCCACTTCAGGTTTGGCAATGGACCCATGGCAAAGACGTCATGTTTTTTTTTCACTTCCTCCTCCTTCGCAGTACGGGTTTGAGCCTACCTGCCTACTACCACTTTTTTTTTCTCAACACACACGTCCAAATACCCGAGCAACGCTGGGCACCCAGGCTAGTTTTAACTAAACAAATAAGTTTATGGTTTTTAATGATTTTAATACTAAACTAGACTACCTGTGACTCATTGGGTTAGTGTTGGAATAGTGAGTATACAGAATTAATGTATAAGCATGCAAAAATTGAATGACCGCTTGTGTGAAAACAAATATGGTGGTCAGTGAAAACAATACGAAATACATTGAATAATTGACATGTTGAAATTAAAGTTTTTAACTGCCAAATACCGTTTCGTGCAAAAAAAAAAATAATAATAATCTGTCATTCTTTTTTCCACTGACATGTGATCGTACGTACAAAATGACTCCAGATGAGTAAAAAATCTTCTCCCCAATCAAAGAAATACTGGTGTTTTATATAGTCAAATTTGACATATGCAAATTTAGACATGGTTGAATTTGAGCATGTGTCGCTTTTTTGTTTCCTATCGGTTAGGTTTTGAGTTTAAGCTTTGCACACGCCACTCTTAGCCGCTTGTTTCCGTGACTGTTTTCACAATAATAAAGATCTTAACATGATTGCCCTTGGATTAAATGAAAAATCTTTTATATAAGAGAGGTGTAATCCATTGAAAAAAATTGAAAAGAAAAAAAAAATACAAGGAAGAAGTATGTATTGTACAGGTCCACCCCAATTTTTTTGTTTGTGTGTTAACAGCCTTAAAAATATCAGGAAAAAATAATTAAGTAATATTTAATGATGAGACCTTTTCAAAATAGATCTTTAAAGAAAAAGAAAAAATGAAGCTTTCCCCTCCATATGTTTGGAAGTCTTCCTACGTATTTTTAAAATGTTTGAAACATATGGTCTCACTCAACATCACCCCATTACTTTGTTTTGCCCCTTCTCCTGCCACAAGACTTAGAAAAATGCTAATGATTACATGTCTCGTTTACCACTACATGGCTAAGAAGTGGGTGCTCCTTTTGCATTAAATTTGTATTGGAAAGTCGTCCCCAGCTCTGAAATGATAAATTTTTATTATTTTTAAAATTTCTTCTTTTATATTATCTTTAAAGGTCGTTGAAATATATTAAACAAAAAAAAAAATTTTGATTTCTTTTTAGGAGGTAAACAATGCTGGATTAAGTTGTAAAAAAATACCAAATATTTTTTTTAAATATGTAAATTGATAAAGTAGTTCTTTTTTTTTTTTTTCACATTAGGAATATATTTTTGATTTTTGGTTGAAAACGATTCTATCTTATACAAAAGATAAACACAATAGCACTATTTAATTCGAAATGAATATTAAGGATGTCCCATGTGAAAAAAAAAATATGCCATCCAATCCTTTCTGAAATCCAACCATATTTGGTACAAATAAACTTCAATAGAATACCAGCAAAATTACTAAGTATAACAAAGTCGACTTTCATTTTTGTATGAAAATACAATCAAAAGAATTGTTTTAAGAATTTGGGACGCTAAAAACGTATATGGTTTTTCCTGTATAATCAATATTTGTTTATAAAAAAATTTGTTTATATTGTTTAAAATCGTAAAAACTTCTATTTATATTTAAAATGAAAAAGTTTATATTGTTTAAAATTATAAACAGTTCTATTTAAATTGTTTAAAATTTAAAAAAAATAAATATTATGTCCATTGTTTAAAATAAAGTGTTTATTATTTTTACAAAAGTTATGTTTTTGTTTGAAAAAGAAATTCTGCTCATTTAAAACTTCTGAAATACTGATATCATTATTTACATAGTAACATAATAGTGATTAGGGGAATTTGGTTCTTTTTATGTGATATAGGGATCGAGAGTATTTTGCATTTTCTTTTATTTGTAACACAAACCAATTTTTTAAAAATATTTCTAAAAAATGTTAGATGTTATGTGTTGATAGTGAAGTAGTTTTTTTTTATTAACATGGCTTCAACAACTCAGCAAGCTGATCTGAGTAATTTTAATGTCTTTAAACTGTCAATTACAGAATATATAAAAGCACGGCCACCGAGAGTAAGAAGAAAGCCTGTTAACTAAAAAATGCCAGCAGGCAATGTAGGTAAGATTTATCAGACTGTCAGTACTATATCAGGGCCATTTGAAAAAGAGCAATAAAACATTTTTAAAAAGAAAAAAGAACACAGTTCGATTAATACTGAAACTGAACTTTATTCAATATAAAATATAAATATTATAGGTAATCTGGAAAAGAGAGAGAGAGAGAGAGAGCCTGTTTCCTCCGTTTAACTATAGATGGCGTTACTGTCTGTCTACCCAATTATGGAAGCACAAAATGTATATAATGGCACCCTTGAAATATGAATAAATGTATTTGTTATATTTTACTTTTAAACCTGTTTTTTTTTGTTTTTTTGCAAACATTTAAGTTTTATTTTTTTTTTCAAACATATTTACGTGTTTTTTTGTTTTTGCAAACATATTTAAGTTTTATTTTTTCAAACATATTTACGTTTTTTTTGTGTGGGCTCTTTCTTTGATCACGCACACACACATATATATATATATATACTCACGGAAAAGGTAAAATAAGTGCAGAAAAAAGGGGGGGGGCGATATACAATTTAATACTGATAAAAGTGAATTATGAATTTAGGAAACAAAGAATTAAATAACATTAAACACCAACGATGAATAATTTTAAAAGTGAAAACAAACGATAAATAATTTTTAGAATGAAAACAAACGATAAAATACAAAAAATTGAAATCAAACAAATAATTTAAATACAAACAAACAATAAAAGTTACTAGTGCAGAAATATTTTTTAACTCAAGTTAGAGAAAAATCATGTGGGTTGAATGTTATTTTTTGGACCTTTAGAGATTATTCGGACTAATGTTCTCATCTTGCGTGTTTATTTCACAACGTTTTATCATCGAATCTTGACTTCTCCTTTATTAGATCCTCAGGCCGAAAATGATGTTCACATTCCTAAAAACATAATTAAAGAAAACATTCATACCATAATGTAAACTAAGAAAAGATAGTAAACAAACATTGACAATAATAATCACAGTGTAGTATCTGTTCTGATGCTACACTTCATTTGTTCTGTCCTTGGTCAGTGGAGGAGAAATCCTTCATGACTGACACAATTTTTATTTTATTTTTGTTCCTACCCAGAGTGCCCCTTTTTGGGAGCTAGATTTTCCCACATTAAAAACCGACCTTGTTTCTAACTGTGCCCTCGTGGGGAGGCAAGTAAATAAATTTAAAAAAACAATATTTTTGATAATTATTCTCATGTAAAAAGTATTTGTTTATTATTTTAAAAAGAAGCAATCAGTTTTAATATATAACGCTCAGTCACGGCTAATTTCATTAATAGCCGCATGGTGAATAATTTTCAAACAGACTTTAGAAAAAAGATATAGAACTTCAAAATAATTCGGAAATACTCAATGAAAGGTTTTATTTATTACTAAAAAGACATTTTGACAATTATTCTCATGTAAAAATTATTTGTTTATAATTTTCAAAACTAAAACAAAATTAAATTAAATTTTCAACCTTCCTGATAGACTTTTTAGCCTTATAAGAAAATAACCAGTTAAAAATATCAACATATTTGCTGTATTAGCAATAAATAGTATTGCCTCTTTAATTTATATTAACAATATTATCAAACGTTATGAAAGTACTTGAATACAGTTCTAATTAAATACACATTTAATTATTAACAAATAACATTACTTACTTTACTATATTTGGTTGGAATAAAAATTTTCCCTTTCAATGGTACGTATCCAAATTGAGGAAATTTAGGAAAAGAAAATGTACGTACTTTGGGGGCCTTTTGGATAATTTCCCTGGTAATTTGGAACAATGCAAGAATACACTTGTTAGCAAACTGAAAACTAGAGTAAACTGCTGCTGATAGCCTAGACCATATACCTACAACTGAATTTGATAATGACATCACGCTGTCATGTGCATCGGCCTTCTTTACTCTCGGTAGCCAAGATAAGACTTTAAATCGTAAACATACAACTTTGGTTTCTGGTCATGAACTGCGGATAAATCTTTTGCCTTTTACTTAAGATTTCAGTGGTCAGGAGCAAATCAAATATTCTAACGCGGAAAGTGTAAACTGGATGGATGGTTTCAACACACAAACAAGATGACTTTTGTTTTATAATATAATAGATTTATCCATTATAGGATTGATTTTAATCTTGATAGTTCGAATTGAGTTGTTTCCCCCTTATGCATCATGGTTGATCAAATCACTACGCCTCCTTAGTCATAAAATTTGATTTTCTTAGCTAAAAACATCTACTTCATTCTGTGATGAGCATGTACATCACAAAGATTTTTCTATATTTTTGGTTTTTTAATGAAATATAATTCTAAATAAGCACCTCCATTAACCCCAAAAGATAAAAATAGCAAAATTGTACATGGAAGCAAAACAGTTCAACAGCTAATAGCTTGAATCTTAATGATTCATAGCACATTAAAGATAAAGTTTTCTTTTAATAGTAAATTAATAAAAAAAAATCCTGGTTTGGACCATGGGAATCAGATGAAACATTCAGTAAAGTTTTTAACTTGTATTTTTTGCAAAACACAATTTAAAAACGTATGTTCAACTCATCATTATCTTTATATAAATACAGATACTCTATTGCACTCTCCCTATTTGAAAGATACCAACATTTCTTCTTTTTTTTTTTTCATATAAAAAAATAAATTGTTTATCACTAAAAATAAAAACCTAACTTTAATTAGTCTGGAAAAAAGACAAGACAAAGAATTGTACATTTATAAAGAAAAAGAATTAACTTTTATTTATGTTCAAATTTTATCAAAATAACCCAAAAACTAAATGGGATATTGCAAGTTGAAATTGAAGAGAATTTCACTAAATTTGGCAATTTTCACATTAAACTAGGCTGTTTTTTGTTACCTACTTTGTTGAATGTGTTGCGAAAATAATTAAGTTGAGAATAATTGTTTAAATAATACAATTGATAGAAATCAATTTCCATTTTTAAAAATTCTGAAAAATGTACGAGTAACATTTTGCTTAATTATAGGATAATCTCTGATTGATTGATTTTAGTCGTCTGAACACTCCTGCCTTGCAAAGTTCCAGGTCACTATTGGGCAAAGTGTAGCACCTGTTAGCCTCCCTTTTATATTCTGGAGGATTATCGTACAGAAGTTAATGCAGTTCCTCAGTCGCAGTGAAAGCAATACATCCAGGAAAGAGGGGTTCTGTTGAAAAATTAAACTGGACAGAGAGAGCCTGTTGGCGCTGTAAGGCTAAGTGATTACAAACAATGCATCTGTTTCAAATTTATTATGAGCCAACACGGAAATAGTAAGGCTTAGCAAACTGTCATGAGAATGCTCATGTCAGTTTGCATTTTGGTCTAACCAGAGATAGCAGAACAAACAAACAAGCAAAAAGAAAAAGAAAATTTGTGAGGCTAGATCCGCTCTTGTTTTGTCAATCAAGAGGAAACCTAAAAGTCACCTGAATCTACCAATATTTCGTAAAAGCAAGAAACAAAAAGTTAATTAAACTCAAATTTACTGCTTGTATTTTAATTATTAGTTAAATTATTTTAAGTGTTTAAAATCATTGCAAAATTAGTGTACATGATTTGTTCATCAAATTGTATGTATGTGTATATGTGTTGGGATGATGAATTGGAATCGGAAAAATTGATGTTTATTTTCCGATCCAAAATGATTCTTTTAATTGTCTTTTTTATTTGACTTTGTTTTAAGTAAAATTTTCTATTGCTGGTAGTAATGATAAAATAATAAATATTTATTGATTTAAAATACCAGTAAAACTAAAATCGATAGATCATCCTCCACAAATGTATTTTGACGTTTCGGAAAATTTCCATATATTTAACGTGTTTTTACGAAAATTGAGGGAAATAACAATCTTATAGTTGAATATTAAGATTTATAAAGAATCGGAATCAGTAATTGTTTCGGAATCGGGGAAAAATATTGGAATCGTTCCATCACTAGTGTGTGTGTGTATGTATGTATGTATGTATACAGGCTGACCCCCCCCCCCCCCAAAAAAAAAAAAAACGGGCCCCAACTCTAATTAGACCGTTTCTTAGTATGAATGAAATGAAACTGGTCATAACTAGTTTATTATATTCAAAACATCACATCAAAACACTAGGGTCTTTGGCCCTTTTTTCTCCATTCTACAGCATATGTTCTAGATGGCCTCCATTTAACTCCATGCATTTCTTGAGGCGCAGTACGAAGTTGTCCATGACATTCTTACAGACTGAATTGGTAATGGCTCTCATCTCTCCTCCCTGATGGCTTCTTTGAGTTCCGTGATGGTTTTGGGTTTCCCTGCGTAGATTCTGTCCTTAAGATAGCCCCAAAGAAAAGAATCTGGGGGGCTTAGGTCCGGGCTATGGGATGCCCACTCAAAATCAGTCTTGAGACTGATCACTTGGCATCCGAAGTTCTCTTTCAGCCAATCTCAGGACAGGCTTGAGGTGTGAGAACTTGCTTCATCCTGCTGGAACCAGGACTTGCTCATGAGCTATGGGTAGATGGTCTGGAGCTCACTCTTGAAGGTTTTGAGGACCTCCACATACCGCTCCTTGGTGACTGTCACTGCTGTGCCAGATTCTTTGATGAAGATTGGTCCGATGATGCCTCTGGCCGAGATTGCAGCCCACACCATGCTCTTAAAGTGCAGGGGCTTGGTGGCTACTTCATTGGGTCTGGAGGACCCTCAGAAGACATTTGTCTTGGAGTTCGCCTTTCCATGAAGATGGAAGTGGGCTTCATCTGAGGTCCAAAGGAGGTTAAGGAAACTTGGTGTCTCCTCAATCTTCTCGACTGCCATAGCCCTCCTCTGCTTCTTGTCTGAGGCTGTAAGGGTCTGCAGCGTCTGTATTCTGTATGGGTAAGCCCTGATATCGTTCACCAGCACTCTCCTGCAAGTCTCACGGGACATACCGAGAGACTGACATCGCTTACGCACAGAGCGTTTCGGACTCTGCTGGAGAGACTCTCTTACTCTTTCAACCAGCTCGGCTGTTCGCTTCTTGGGACGTCCCGAGTGGCTTGGATGGTTCTCTCTGGCAGCGTTGAGATTCTCCACAATCCCATACTTCTCGAAGTAGTCCACCCAGTTCTGATTTCTGCTTTTGGATGGAGCCTTTTCACATTCGAACTGACTCATGAAACTGTCTTGGGTTTTCTTAAACAAGCCTGTCTTGTAGTAAAATTTAACACAGTGTATTCTTTGTCCCAGCTCCCACTGGGGTCTTGGTGTACTTATGGTCGTTGATTCTGCCATGTCCTCTAAAATGAGGGCAATCGGTGAATAAATAAAGGAGATATCACATAAAGTGTACACGGGGCCCGTTTTTTTTGGGTCACCCTGTATATATATATATATATATATTTTCATCTTAAAATCATATATTACCAGTTGCATATGAGAATATATTAGAAAGTTTCTAGAGAATTAGTATATAGAGATCCTCCATATTAAATTGTTGATTGAAAATTAAATTAAAGAGTTAGAAATTAAAATCTCTTGTTTCCTCTTTATAAATAAGTAGTTTAATTAGTATGTCTTGATATTTATGAAGTTCAAAGGTGGGGGTGGGGGAGGTCTCTAATGCTGAGCCGTTTATGGAGTCAGGTTTTCAAAATCTAATATGCCTAAAACATTTCTCAGAAATTGTCAGGGTCTCATCTATGAATTAAATAGAATCTATCTAAAATAATAAACTGATAAAAGAAAGAAACTGATTACTATAACTACAATAATCTATTGATTAAAGATTCTATCAGATGTTTAAATGCATTTATTTGCTTTCTGGAATCCTAAAAAAAATATGTTTCTGTTTTATTCTCAGGTTTCTTCCGTAAATATTAAAGCTTTAGAAAGAAATGGCTATTGTGCTGCCCTCTATACAGCGGATAATAGCTGGTCACGAGCTTCCATCTTGAACATTGATGAAGAAAGAGTAAGTGATGTTGTTGTTGTTTTTTTTTTTTTTTTTTTTTTTTACAGAAGATTACCACAATAGCACTATTTGATTAGAAATGAATATTAAAGATGTCCCATGTGAAAAAAAAATGCCATCCATGGAATTGTTGATAAATTCACAATCTGAAATCCAACCATATTTGGTACAAATAAACTTCAATTGATATTCGACTTGTTCACCAAGTTAGTCGTGAATGGCCAACAGTCTTTGTTTTATCGTTCAATAAGTACATCTAAATAATAATTTTGACATGCTCCTCTCTTAATACTGACCAGATTTTGCCTGTGATGATCCTCTTCAATTCAATAATTGTCTGGGGATTGTTTTGATAGACATAACACCACAGATAAAAATCTGTTGGGTTAAAGTCCACAGTAGGTGTGTGAAACCTATTCAAAATCATATATCCTGCTGATGAGATGATCACCAAAATGTCCCTACATATCATTAACCAATGATAAAACAAAAGGTTGTTGGAGATGCATAACTGAACTTCACTCCACGGATCTTACTCTTTATTTTTAAACTGATTGGCATTCTTATGCCCCCCCCCCTGAAAATTTAACCTGTCAGTTCTATTGATCTGCTGATTAATTTAGTTATAACATTTTCTGTTTTTTGTTTATCAAGATTGATATATAACTATTGAACAATTTTAATTATTATAAAATCTTATTTTACTACATGTCATAAGCACATCATCCAGATTGTTTTCAGTTATTTCTCCACACACATACATGCACCATGGTTGGAACATTGTTTTTTTTTCTTCTTTGCCATTGATTACTCGTATCCCTGATTTTATGCATTCCAGCATATCATCCAAAGTTACAATTAGTTAGGTTTAAATGAACTTTAGAAAAAAAAAAAAGGAAAATTCATAAATGGGTGAATGCATATTTAGTTCCTTAAAGAGAAACATAAAATAAAAATTTGACTAGACAACATGATATATTTCCTGAAAACAGTGGGTCTGTATGGGTAAAATTAAAGAACTGGTCAATACTTTTAAAGTTCTCTGCATAAGATTCTGAGATGTGCAATGATGGAGTATAGCTGCCAGATCAGGGGAGGTGCCACTCTGAACACATTTTCCTTTTTAGAGGAAAAAATTGATTTTAAACTCTAGTGGAAGATAATTTCTTCTCTTTCCTGCATCGCCTTTCTCACAGAAGAGACATTCCTAGTATCTCTGCTCTATTGTTATTTCTATGGAAGGTACTTGAGTAAGTCCAAATCTGTTTCCTCCTTGTAAGATATTTGCAGCAAGAATTCATCTTGCTGCTACACCGGAAAAAGACTTTCCTTTCTCCTTCTATGTGCTTAAAGTTCGTAGGATTTTTGTTGACAGTTTCTTTGCAAGAACTTCATAACTTTTGTATTACCTTTACCTTATTCCTTGAAGATCACTGCTAAAACACCAGTTTCAAGTTCTAGAACCATTATGGATTATTTTTGACTGCTTAATCTTATAAAAACAATTCTGGTCTCATTCATATTGCCAAATTTAAACTTAGTGAATGAAAGCAGAATACGTTATATTGTAGTAGAGATTTCTCTTAACGTGTTTTTAATGTTTGTGGATAGCTTGAGTTGCACTAAATCTCAGCTTAGATTAGTATTTGATAAAGCTCTTTCTTAGTGATCATTGTTTAATTAAATGTTACAGTTTATCAATTATATAATCTAACATTATTATTACTGATTTTATTATTACATTTTCACCCTAAACAAGGCACATTGTCACTTTGTTGTAGGGGGCTGCTATCAGGGACATAGACATCAGGGGTACTGTGTAGGGAGTTGGGCAGCAAGATATTGGTTCACGTTGCACTTGAACTTCTGCATGTCAGTACAGTTGGGGAAGCAGGAACCCGGCAGGGAATTCCAAAGTCTAGCTGTCCTGGGGAAGAAACTACTTGAGTAGAAGGCTCTCTTACATCTAGGGATCTTTACTGTGAAGGGGTGGGATTTAGCTGCTTGTCGGGTTTGTCGGGGGTATTTATGTCGAGGGGGCACAAGTGCTTGCAGTTCGTCAGAGCATTCACCGTTAAAGTACTTGTAGAAAAGGCAAAGGGATGCAACATTTCGTCGATGGGACAGAAGCTGAAGTTTAGATGACAGTTCAGGACTTATCAGATTGGCGACTTTTGAACCTTGTCTAGGAGCGAGAGACTAATGGCAGATGCATCAGCCCAAATATGACAACAATACTCCATACATAGGCGAATGGTGGCCTTATAGAGGTATAGAATACTTTTGGGCGTTAGTATCTTTCTAGCACGGTAGAGAGAACCTACCTTCTTCGCAGCAGTCCTGGCGATACTCTTGATGTAATTGTTCCAACTCCTGTTTCCGAGGAGTTTAAAAGATGTACTTTCAGATAAAAAGTCATTGGCCATTGCTATTGGTGGTAGAGAAGGTTTCTTGTAATTATTGAAGGAAACGAGTTTAGTTTTAGCAGCATTGAATGTGACCATCCATTTATGTCCCCATTCCACTACAGATCGGAGGTCATCCTCTAGTGCTTCTGCCATTTCTTTAGATATGTGTTCATTTGTTTTCCTTTCATGTCTGTTATAGAGTGTGGTGTCGTCAGTTTAGATGTATGACCATCGAGGACAATTGGATTTTTCTCTTATCTAAGAAGGATTAAATGTTTTTTTTTTTTATCTCATTAGAATGAAGTTGAAGTGTATTATATTGATTATGGTAACACAGAAAAAATTCACATTGACCGGATAACAAACCTCCCTGAAAGCGTGGCAAAATACCCAGTCCAAGCTGTACTTTGTGGATTATTTGGAATTGCACCACCAGGGGTGAGTTATCTTTTGCCCATGTTTTCGTTTTGTTTTAATTCAAACTGATGTATGAATGCCACAAAAGATTGTTTTTTTTGGGGGAGGGGGGGTGGTATTAAGATACATTTGAGTAATTTCATCTTATTTATGAAAATGTTTACTAGGATTACTTCTTTTAAATTTTGTGAATGCTGAGATGATTGTCTTGGTGGACATTACATGAATGTTGCCTCCATAGAAGGTATCACGAACATCATAGTTCCAACCAATGTCGTATTCATATTGAAAAAGTATTGTAAATACCCATTAAATAAATGCACGCATACATCTGATAATTATGAAATTAATAATGCAACATAATGAAACAAAGAAAACTGAAAATTATATGTTTGACCATCTTTATTTGAAGACTTTCTCAAGATGACTGATTTGAGAAAAAAGTCAGTATTTGAAAATATGTGGAACAAATGTTTATATTGTTTTATCAGAATGAAACAAATATTAAAATTCAAACTGTGATGCATTTATGAAGTTGTACGACTGATTTCCTGTTTTTTGAATATTAATGTTATGTACAAAGTTTTGTTGAAATGTGATGTAAAATAGGTAGTCTGCATCTAAATGAAAGTTCTGTTGGATTGGTATTCGTTTTTTGATTCAAGAAGATAAATTGTAGAAGCTGTGACATTGTGTCAGAGTTTATGAGTACGGATTCAAGAAATCTTTAAGATTTATTTAAAATGAATTTAATGAATTTAGCTCTTCTAAACCTAATAGAAATATATATATATATATATATATATATATATATATTCATTCTTGCATTATATGTTGTTGTTTTAGGAAAATGTTTTGCTGCTTTTCTGTTTGTTTTATAGTTTTTGATGTAATCTGTATTGTTTGAGTACTTAGTTTTTACTTAGTGTGGCAAATTATTGTATCATTGGCATGGGTAAAAGATGATTTCTGCTTATAAGAGAAGTGTTTGTACATAACATCTACATTTAGAAAAAAAAACAGATAAAACAATTTTACTTCATAAATGTACCACATATTTTGAATTTTAATGTTCTGTTTAAAAAAAAAAAAAGAATAAAAGCATTCTTTTCACATAATAGATGCACCATATATTGCCTTCCATGTTTTTCTCTTAATCAATTACTTTGAGGAAGTCTTAGAATAAAGATGAAACCTTGATGAAACAATTTTCACTCTTCATATATATAATTTAATAAATGTTCTGAAAAAATGTTTTTACTAAAACAATTGTTTCTTCCCACTTTAAAATATACATTCTCTTGATTGCAAAATTCAATTTTTTAAGTCTTCTTCAGTATATTTTTACCATCATAATTAAGCACCCCCTCCCCCCCAAAAAATAATCTTCAAATATTCAAGATTATTTATTTAGCTTATTTGTACCCCCTCCCTTTTTTTCCCAGACAAATAAGAATTCATTTTAATTACACCATACATAGGTAATAAACTAATCTTATTTTTTTTTCATATTAGCCACATCTTGGAAAATATTCTCAACTTGAAAAATTTTGAATCTCACACTTGACAATTGTTTTTCCTTTGTTTTTTTCTTTTTAATAAAAAAAATGGATGAAAAATATTTAATAGTAGCAATACCAGACACCATAATATTCAGCGCTGGACAAGGCGCACACTGCTACTTAATTTGACACTCATAGTTTTTAAATCAGTAATAAGTACATTTCTCTTACCTCCATCAAAAAAAACTTATATAATTGTACAAATTTCCTACCATTTTTCAGTCACAAGCTTATATGCATTTGAATAGGACTGACTTAAGGCAAATTGTCCAGTGAACCACACATTTTTTGATACTTTGAATGGTGATAACTCCAGTTCTAATATGTTGATTTAAAAAAAAAACTAGAGATTATTTCTTTGTTTTTATGCTCTTTTCAATCATGCTTGATTTGAGTTTATTCAATCTAAAGAAAAAAATGGTGTGGTATTGCTATTAGGTATTTAATTCTAATCTTGAGTATAAAATTCAAGAAAAGATGAAATCCTGTATAGGCATGTACTTCAGTTAGTGCGCTCGTGTGTGTGTATCTATCTACTATTATATAAAAGGAACTTTGTATGAGTTCATTCCCTATGGATTCCAAAATTTCACACAAATTTACTAGACATGTATTTTGCAGGATTTGTATGAGAATGTTTTTGATAATTATTGAAAATCAATAATCAAAACAATCTGATTAAAGAAAGTAAGTCTGATTTTGACCAAAATTAAGTTTTCTACAACTTAAAATAACAAATGTATTTGAAAAGTATCATCACACAAGTAGAAAGGCTCATCCTATAAAATTAACTATGAATTCTTTTATGAAACGGGCATGCTCTAAATGAATGCTCTTTTTAGAGCACCATTGAACTATGATACTTTACATTTTAAACTTTAGATCAAGCCATTATTTAAAGATAATTTTATAAAATCAACAGAAGATTCTATGCAATGCAAATTTGACTACAATGTATTTTGGACTAAGTCACTGCGGGGCTGCATGTAAAGCTTCCTCTCAGTACACTGCGGGGTGCAGGAATCCTATCAATTTGATTGAAAAATGGGCAATTATCACAGATTTCGATAAAACTAGAAGTATTGGAGGGTGGAACATTGTTGATTATCATTCAATCTCAGACAACATCGGGCCTTCCTGTTAGTACATATATGTGTGTATGAATTGACATACTGTATGAAATTGTCCGAATTGTCACGAAACAATTATAACGAATATGAAAATACATAATATAATACTATCATTTTTTATTTTTATTGTCTTGATTTTGTGAAAATAGTATTTGCATGCTTTGTTATTAAAACTGATAATCATGAAGCTTAATAATTGAGTCAATTAATTTTGACTTTGATTTTCATTGTTATATGAACATTATCAAATTTTAATATATTAAAAATATATTTTAACTTTTGGTTAAAAAATATTAATAAGGCATATATATATTTAAATAAAATGGGTTAAGAAATTCCAACTAGAGAAAGATGTATATATAAATGAGGGGTGGGGTCACCAACAATGTGTATTTTTTTAACATTATTTTATTATTCCGTGCTTTGGTTTTTCATTGAAAATTATGTTTAGATCATTGTAATAATGTTTTTAAATCATTGAAATAGTTTTTAATGCGTTTCAGACGTTCTGTGAAGCGTCTTCTTCAGAAAGTATTTAAAATGTAAAATATTTAGAATATACTTAGGATGTGTTTAAAATGTAAAAGAGCATTTTTGTAGTTCATTTAAAATGTTTCCGAGCGGTGGAAACGTCTAAATGATTCTACTCTTCATTCGTATGTTCAAATTTTATTACTGCTTCGTTGGGGACGGACTTTCATTTAAATATATATATATATTAGTAGCCCCCCCCCGCCTTTGCCTGGTGGTAAAATATGCTTAAATGTGATATTTTGATTAATGCAGATTTCATATTATTACTATATTGAACCCAATACCATGATTAAAAAAAAAAAAAAAAAAAAAAAAAAAAAAAAAGACTCATGGGCCACCACCGAGAATCAAAACTAAAACGTTTAGCTTACGATTTACTTTTTCCTTTGACATTAATACCCGAGTTATGAGGACATGTTTGTTGCAAGGCTAAAAATTAAAGTATGAACCAATAGCTATTACATTACGCATGCATATTTGTAATGCCGCCGTTTTACCTTCACCTGGCAAATTTCATTTTTTTATTTTCACACTTCTGCACCGATTTTTCCTGGCTAAAACCCAAATATAAACTTTTGCATGGGTTCGAATACCCTTTATATTAAGTTCTATGTCTGTAGACCAAAAACTGGCAGGAGTTTGGTAAACAAACTTTTTTAAACAAATATATATATATGCATACATAAATATATATATATATATATATATATATATATATATATATATATATATATATATATATATAGAAAGAGGTTTGTGTTTACTATAACACTTTTATGCAAATATTATGCAAGTATAAATCATGTAGAATATCTGCATGAATATAATTACACTTAATAGTTATCTAAAGATGATCATGCTATGAGAAAACAGAAAAAAAACTAATAGGAAATTAATTAAAATGAATGTTTAAAAGAATATGCAAATTACATCTTTTGCAGATGAATGCAGTTCCACCACCCATATATAACAAAGTTGTATTTTCTTTTTAAATAATTAGAAAAAAAGGTTTTTAATTTGAATGTCAATACACACAAAAAAAAAGTCCAAATTTATAGGAGTATAGATATATATAATTGCATAAACAATTTTAAAATTTGGAATCTGTAATTTTAGCTGTTTTAACATACTTTTAAAATAAATGATATTTAAACTTTTTTGACTCTTTGTTCAAATGTGTATGTTTACATTTACAGGATGAAAAACAGTCTGAATTGTCAAGAAAAGAATTTGGTTCTCTTGTTGGGCAAGAAAAACAATTAAACGCTACTACAATTTCTCTTGGTAAGAATATTTGAAACTTTATTTGAAAATCAAACGTAAAATGATTAAATAAACCAAATAGAATGAGATGAAAAAAAAAAAAAACAACCGATTAATGAATCGTTACCAATAGGAATTTGGTTTCTGAATTAAAAACTAAAAAACACACTAAGACATACTCCAGAGAGGTTCGCCAAACACTTGAGAACAGAATTTCTACCCAAGGGGTGACTGTTCTGTTGTCACGACAGTTGTGATTTAGCAGATTATACTGAAGTGCTTGCTAAAAGCATCAGCACTGTATTTCATAGTGGGGTGGGGTCGCTGTCTTCTCACATACAGTAGCTGGTATTTCATATGCGACCAGGTTTAATAATGCTTAACTTTTAGTAAACCAATGAAAACTACCAAAAAATGTTATAAGGCATACCATATGAGTTGTTTTGACATTAAGTAAGAAATGAGTCAATATGCCATAAAACAAACTAAGCAATGGATGTTTAAAAAACATGTCAATATGTGTTTTATTTTTTTATAATAACTGTTTTGTTTTATAATTTTATCAGATGAAACCAGAACTTGTCAGGTGATTCTCTTCAATCCTGACTCTTCGACTGAGTCAATCAATGAATTATTGGTCAACAAAGGATTTGCTTTTGTTAACCAAATTCCAGAGAGTGAACAAGAAGAGAATGAACCAGGTAAGAAAGAACTGAACTCAATATCTTTCTACAATTATTCAGGGAGAATCAATTATTATTAACTTTGTTTTATATGAATGTAATTTTTTTGTCCACTTAATTGAATTCGTTTTGTCATCCTGCATTTTTTTTTTTTTTAATTCATAAACATTTTATTATTATTATTTTTTTTTAATGAAAACAATTTTTTCTCTGTCTACTCAGCTGAATTCCTATATCATCCTGTATTTTTTAAATTTATAAATGTTATTAAACTGCTTATAGTTTTTTTTTTTCTGTAAAATTGACAAGCACTGGCAATGATAGAACCTTTCTTCAAACTTTTGTGTAGCTCATTGTCCTTTTATATCCTTTGTCTGTGGCTGATGAGCATTTAAGTCTGCTAGTTAAGATGAGTTGATGGTAGCTTCATGAAATGCTGATAGCATATAATGGAATTTTAATTGTAAAATGTGTAAATAAAACATATATATGGGTTACTTATGCAGAATACAGAGTGTGCTGAATTAATAAAGTTATTATTTAGAAACCCATTAACATGGGAGAGGCTTTTTTTTTTTTTAAGCTATTCTGTACTTTCACCTAAAAATTTTATCAAGAAAACGTACAATAAAAATTGGATTTAACTTGAAAATTCTATCTAAAAATAGCACAGCCTGTATTCTGCATAAGTATCTATATATGGACATATTTTAACACCTCTTGGAAGTATATATTCCAGTATTTATTTAAAAAGGGCACAAGACAAAAAGCATCCTTAGTTTTTATTTCTCCCCAAATAAATACTGGAAGGTGATGGTTGTTGACCAATCATTTTAATAACAAAAATAATCAGTGCTAAGGAGTAATGTTTTTAAAGATCATTTTTTTTTTTTTCCGGGAGTAATGTTTTCTTAAAGTGCCATTTTCTGTGTAAGGTTCTTTTCTAAGAGTAATGTTTCTTAAGGATATAAATAATTATCTAAAGTATGAAATTTAGTTTTTGACAACTTTGACATTAAATAACTCATTGATACCTGATATGCCATAAACCAAACCAATTGAGATGAAATCATAATGCAAACTTTTTGGTTTTTGTAATAATTTGTTTATGCACGTATACTAAAATGAAAGTTAATAGCTACACTTAAATATGAGTACTGACGATTCTAAATTCTATAAATTTAGCCAAATATTTAACCTAGAAACTGACTTGTACAACTTTCATTACTTAATCTTTCCACAACAAAACATAACAAGCTTGTATGAGCAACAATACACTGATCTGATATCAGCAGATCCTAACTTTTCTTGCTTCCCAATCAAGTTTTTCTCTTCTCAATTGATTTTTCTCTACTTGCCTTGTGGTTTTAATATAGTGTCTTTATTGTGGCATGGAGAAAATGGGATATCGCACTTCCCTTCATCCTTATTTTCTCTAACAAGCAAGATCTTTCACATTGTCCAGGCATCACTCTTTGATTTTCATGGAATTCTGATTATCTTGTTGCCCGTTCACTTCAGAAAGAGAAATTAGTGAATGATATACACATGGTCATTCCACCAGGTAAACTCTGGTCTGTTGATTCTCACCAAGTCCTGAGAATTTGCCTTATAAAAGAAATATATAAATATGAGCTTTTACTTCATTTTTACAATATGTTGACCATTCTACTTTATGGCTGTGAAACTTCGCACCAATGCTAGGAGGATCTCCAACAGTTCGAAGTCTTCAACCTCAACTGCCATCATTTCATTCTCCAGGTTAGACTTTACGACAGGATTTCCAAGAGCACAATCTGCACCAGATGTGATATTCCAGACATTGAAGCATCTCTACTCGAAAGAAAATTATGCAGATTTAGGCGCATCCTTTTGCTATCCTCCAGATGGGTTCACTCGCCAGCTGGAAAGAATGAAAGGGTGAGCAGCTTTAAACCTGGTTGTCAATGATCAAAGCAGATCTGGAGCACGTTTCAGACCCTTGAATCTTTGGTGTTCATCGCTGGAATCAAGAGTGGCTCACTCATGCAGAAGACTCTGTCATTGACTGACTTGAATGGGCTGCACTGGTGTGAGATATGCTGAATTCATCTGGAGCTGATTCAACTTGCACCTGATGAATGCCGTCACAGATACAGAATATGTATTGAATGGTGTGGCCGAACAAAGGATTCTTGTTAGAACAAATGAAATAGAGAAAACTATTTTAATGGTACATCATTAATCAGGCTTTAAAATGAGTGGTAGACATTTAATTATCATGTGAATGGTTATTACAAATATGATGAAACTGTCAAAACATGTACAATAGTTTAACTGTTAAGATTGGAGAGTAAAAAGTTAAATATATATTTTCAGGAAGAAGGTAATGATTCTTTTGATATCATTACTTGAGATATCCTGTATAAAAAACATAATAATGAGATATATTAAAAAACATATGATAGTAAGATATATTAAAAAACATGATAGTGAGATATATTAAAAAACATATGATAGTGAGATATATTAAAAAACATATGATAGTGAGATATATTAAAAATATGATAGTGAGATATTTTAAAAATATTATAGTGAGATATTTTAAAAATATTATAGTGAGATATATTAAAAATATTATAGTGAGATATATTAAAAATATTATAGTGAGATATATAAAAAATATGATAGCGAGATATATAAAAAATATGATAGCGAGATATATAAAAAATATGATAGCGAGATATATAAAAAATATGATAGCGAGATATATAAAAAATATGATAGCGAGATATATAAAAAATATGATAGCGAGATATATAAAAAATATGATAGCGAGATATATTGAAAAAATATGATAGCGAGATATATTGAAAAAATATGATAGCGAGATATATTGAAAAAATATGATAGTGAGATATATTGAAAAAACATATGACAATGAGATATATTAAAAAATATAGTGAGATATATTTTTAAAAAATGGTGCTTATTTAGAATTACACTTAATAAAAACAAATACAGAAAAATCTTTGATGTAAATACTCATCATGGAGTGAAAATGTCATATTCCAAAAATTATGTAAATGGATAAAGTAGTTTTTTTATTCTATTTTATTTTATTTTTTTTTACTACAAAAATCAAATTTTATGAGAAAGCAAGACGAGCTGGTAGCTGCCATATTTTTTTTAGAAAGTAACAAAATTCGAAGGTGGCAACTTAATTTTACTACTGAGATTTTGTTTGTATTCAAAATAATTCAAACTTTTTAATCACTAAAAATTGGAAAATTTGAATTTCTTAAAAACAAAACTATTTGATCAATTTGTAATTCTTTATATTGTGACGAATAGGTATATCATAAAAATGTTTGTACTTTTTTTAAAAAGTAAGTGTAATTCTAAATAAACACTATTTCTTTTTCAATAAAAAAGGATAGGGGAAGAAAAATATGCTAAAAGATGATGGAATAAAAACACATAAAGGAAAAAATATATAAATAGTAATGAAAAAAAAAAATTGTCAGATGTTATCTAAATAACTCTAAGGGTGTATATGTGTCTAAAAATGCATAATGGAAAATTGTGTATGCGTATGACTATTAATTTGATACATTATTAAGTTCTAGTTGTAACACTGCGGTGGCCTGGGATTCTTTCTTTCCCTGGATGCTTTTAAAAGTTTATTTTAACTATGTTGTTTTTTGAAGGAAGGCAAGATTTTAATTTTTACTAAATTATTCCTTTTTTCTTTAAATAAGATTTTCTAAATTATGTCATTAAATTTTTAAATGTACCAGATTGTTATAAAAATTAGATTCAAATTTCTAAATTTGATGTATTTCTATCTTTTATTAAAAAAAAAAATTATTGGATGTAAATATCTTAAAAAAATTTCATTATTTCAAGACCTGATAATTTATAACTGATTTTAATAACTAGAATTGATTCTCCATTTGGAAGTTTTAATGTTCTGAAATTCCTTTAAAATTTTGAAGGTCAAAAAGTAATACATTTTTTAAAATGGTTTATTTTGTGAAGAAAACAAAATGCATTCTGGTGGATTTCATTTTGTAAATAAGTTGTTTTAAATAGAATTGAAATTTTTTTATTTTATGTTAATTTTTTTTATTTCAATAAATGTTGAATAATCAATGATAAATTAAATCATTTCTTCCCAACAGCATGATAAAAAAAAACAGATTATTTATTCAAAACTATTTCTATATATGTCTCTATTAATTATATAAATACTTCAAATATAATAAGATTATTCACCAAAAGTATTCTCTATTTAATATTTTTTGGTTTCTCTTAACAGCAAAGGTATGTCAAAGTGTAGTATCTGTTCTTTTTAAATAGGAACAGCAAAGGTATGTTATAATTACTAGCTACAAGTATTTTTATCCTCATATTGATTATTTTCGTTAATATATATATGAGGAATGATCAAGAACTAAACTGCCCCGAGACAAGCAATGTTTCATTTGAAATGTGCTAGGGGGAAGACAGTGTGGAGCAAGATGTTTGTTCACATTACATTTAAATTTCTGCATGATTGAAATGGTCAGGAAAATGAGAAGTAGGGAGGGAATTCCAAAGGTAAGCAATCTGATAAATGAAGCTATCAAAGTAGATTTTCCAGCACTTAGGCACTTTTGCAATGAAAGGGTGGGATTTTGCTGTTAATCAGTAGTTTTGTTGAGATGGTGGTGGTGGGTGGTCAAGTTTTTGTTTTGCTCTGCTCTTAATTTTAGATTCCAATGTAATATTTTAAAAATCTGTACATTAAGCAAGAATTTATTTGAGCAGTGATAAGTTTGCACTTTAATAACCTTTTACAATTCTCAGCAATGATAAAACAACAGAAAGACGAACACCTAGTATATGCAATGCCTCCACCACCAAAGTCCAACTGTTGATATAATATTGATTGGTTATTGTAATTTATGAAAAGAAAACAATGCCCAATTAAATTTTGGAATTATTTAGATAAGGTTTCATAATTGGTACTATTGTTCTCATCCTGGATGTTATTCTCACTATGTTTCGGCTGATGTAACCTTCGACCTTCTTTTTAAATGTGTTTTGTTGAATTCTGAAATGTACACAGAATTCAAAACTGAACCTTTTGTTTAATTCACATGAACCTATTACCCATCTAAATATTGGAGTTTAACAATATGATATTAACATGTGAGATGAGAACCATCATCTGAATATTCCAAATGATACGAACAATGCAAATCAATTTATTTACAATAAGTAAACAGTTTCATTTTTATATTTGGTGGTACAATACTAAATGTACAATTCATCTGAGGCTATTTCTTTTTTTGGATTATATTTAAAAAAAAAAAAAAAAAAAAAAGTTTCTCAATGGAAAAGATTACTTATTGCTATGGCACTTGGTTTTATATGCGTGCTTTTTTTTTTAATTGTACATTAAAACAGTTGCATGTGTTGATTCAATTGACTTTGTCACATTTAAATCATAACAATAGTAAAAAAAATACAGGAAATGAAACCATTTTTAATATATCACAAGGGAAATTTTTATAAAGAAAATATTGCTAAAATTGCATTGTTAAAAATAATTTCAAGAAAATGATTCTAGAAAAAAGTGGCAGACTTTATTCTTATATAAAATATATATATATATATATATATATATATATATATATATGATTATTTTTGTTTCTTGTTTTATGGAGAAATATTCTAAATTCAAATTTAAAAAAAAAAAAAAGAAAAGATTCTGAGACAAAGGCAATTATCACATCAGATATGGTGTTATGCCAAAACTTGTCCCTTTCAACTGAATTGATGAAAACAGATAATGTTCCAAAAGAGAAAGATGTGGTATTAGTAGAGAGCAAAGACTCAGACATAGATATCTGTATGTCTATGGTCCTGGATATGACCTTTAACTATATCCGATGGTGAGGCCCCAGCTTGCAGGTTTTGGGAAATTTGGAGCCACCCCTTAATTGCCATTGCTCCCAGGTCCACTTTGACCTGGAGAGGTAGTACCTGTTAGAGTCCCAACTATGGGTTAAATAGAAACTGACTTAAAGAAAAAAAAAAAAAACAAATATATTCTATTAAAAAATTTTTCTTCAAAATCACTGGATTCAGCATTAAATAACCTGAAAAGGGTTGATATACCGTAAAAAAAAAACAATCAACCTGTATGTCTAACTTGCATAATTATTGTTTTTTAACATTTCATTGTAAATTGAATTTTGGTGATAATCATTTGTAAGTCTTTGGCAGTGATTCATTATTCAAGCATGTCTGATTGAATACGACTGAGTTCTCTTTTTTCGAATTTTGTTGAATACAGTTTTGATTCGCTGAGCGTTTTCTTTTTATTTCGGCTTGCAGGTTGTATATTATCACACCCAGTAGTTGTTGTTCGGTCATATTCTTTTCAAGTGCTTCCTATTGGTACATCTGATCATCATCAGGAGTGGTTGTTTTTGTCAATCTTTTCTTGACAAATGATCAGATGTACCGATTGGAAACATGAGGAGAATATGACCGAACAACAACTACTGGGCACCATAATATACAACTTGTCAGCCGAAATAAAAAAAGACCGCTCGGCGAATTGAAAAGTTATCCAACAAAATCGGAAAAAAGAACTCTATCATGTTCAATCAGAAATGCTTGAATATATGAAAATATGTATATAATCGTTTCTGTCAATATGAACAATAATTAAATAGTAATTTAATAAAAAAAAATAATGGATACATTACCAAAACCTTGCCAAAAATATAAATCCATTAATTTTTAAAGAAGGTAATTTTAATAAAAAATATTAATTTATAAAATTGAAATTTATTTACATTAAAGATTTATAATGTATTTAAAAATGCATTTAAAAATATTTGGAGTTAAATAAAAAGCTGCTGGATTCAGAGTAGTTTATGCTTATAATTATAATAAATATTGTATTTTGATCATTAATCTTATTGACCCTAGAGATTTCAATTGTTAATTCCGAGGAATCAATAATCAGTCTGGTTTCCAGTTCCAAAAAACAAAATGTCTTGTATCACAATCTAATTGTTGAAATTGATTACTGTTATCGTATGATTCTTCTCTATTAATATTTTTTAAACAGCCATAAACTGAAATATTTCAAATAAAACTTTTACAGAACCTGAAACTTAAACATCATTGTAATAACCATCAATCATTATGATAAAATAGTTTTTTTTAAAATTTTTTATTAATTATTTTTTCTAAAGACAATTCACTAATGATTAAGGAAAACAATGTATAATAATTTTTGTAATATGTGATACAATTTTCATCAAACTTGTTTTATCCTGATTCTATTATCATTTAGGACCTCAAGAATAACAAATGTTGTGATATTCTTTTTAGTTTTTGCTGTATGTATTATGTATCATTTATTATCAGTTTTATTTATGTGCATAGTTTTTAGATTAGTCTTTTTTTCTGTTTGTAAAATTTAAAGGAGAAATATTTTATTCAGTTTGTATGATATTGTCATTTTCATCCCAATTTCTCTCTCCTTCAAATATTCTTATATTAACACTCAAAATTACTTCCAGGGTTGCAAAGTCGGAAGTCTATAAAGATTACATGTACAGGACTACTTCTCTACTCATTACAACTTGGTCATCTTCAAATCCAATGTCAACAAATTCTTATCCCATGAATAATAATCAGTTCATACCATTAAAGAATGTTAGTACTCCAATAGTGTTCCTCATCTTTCACCTGGTACTCATTTCCATCTCATTGACATTTATCCTAGAGTGGCTCTTGGCTTTGATAAGTGGTGACCTAACAGCTTAAAAAAAATTCTGAATATGATTCCTTGTTTTGAAGTCATCCAATCTTCATACTGTCTGTTGATTCTTCGGAGATTAAAAACACTGACGCTGGCTAATCCGACTCCTTCAAAAACCTCCGACTCCGCACCCTGATCACTTTCTGCTATTTCTCTTTCATTCTTTCCGCATTCTGATCTAACATTATCTTTCTCTTTATTTAACCAAATCGGATCCACTCTTAAGATACGTCCATTCAATGTGTGCATTTAGCAATTTAAAAAAAAGATGTATTTAAATCTTAAGTGTGACTGACAGACAGACAGAACTTCTAACAAGAATGTGTTGATTAATCTAAAAAGATTATTTCAAATCTAATCTTTCTGTTTCAGAATTTTCGAGATGATGATAATTTTAATTAAAGCTATTGTTCTCATCTTAAATGTTAGTCATGCAATGTGCCAAAAAAATTTTTGCTGTTTCATACACGTTGGGAATATTGCCCTCAACAATTGTGCTGCTCTGTTGGTATAAGGTTATTATTCTGATCAGTTCTAGGATGTCCATCCAGGACTTTACCATTTCTCTTTGAGAAAGAGTTGGTTTATCAGGATGCTGCTCAGGCGTCATTTTGGGACTTCTATGCGTAAAAGATGAAAACAGTTCCCATAAGCACCTGATGTTCGAGTTACAGACCATTAAAACATATACGGATCAATATTCTTTATTGTAAAACTCGTAACGCATACAATGTGTGAGATAGTGCACTGTAATTTTTGCATACAGAATGGATAAACACTATCCCTATGACAGGGTCACAAGTAAAAATACACCTGGGCCTGGTGCTGCCACATACACCAATAAAAGCATGAAAAATGATACCAAGTAAGAACTCTATTGGAAATTTAAGCATCATGATAGGTAAAAGTTCTTTTGAAAGCCAATATGTAGGACCTTGTTGGCATCCTGAAATGCCAGAACCCTTAGTTCTGTTAACAATACAACAGACCAAATAAAGGTAAATAAATATGATTAGCACAAGTTAAAGAGGAAAAAATGCACCATGAAAAGAAATTAGACTAGTAATGAAGTGCATACAAAAGCAACCACCACATGAAAGGAATCCTTTACACAAACAGAACATGATTCCAAAGCGCGCGCGTGCACACACACACACATAATTATACGAGTTATAAAATAAATTAATTCTGGATAACATTGACAAGAAACCCAGTATTTAGTTTTCTGAGAAATGGTCCAAGTATGCAAATAGTTTTAGTTCAATAGTTAATCGGTTAAATAGATTAGAGCTTTCATAATATTATAGATGAATAGATTTAATACATTCTGTATAATTTGGTCTCTGTATAGCTTATTTAAAATATTTATATATATATATATATAATAATAAAATCTCAATGTTTATAATTAATTTATCTCCATGCTTGGATATAATCATCTACTCTAATTGGGATAATGATGATTAAAAATAATATAATGAGGGATAAATATGTTGGTGACTATGATACTTATGATAATGATAATTTTTTATAATAATTATATTCATTAATAGTGTTAACAATAGTAAAATTCAAAAATCAAAATGCGAAGAATGATGAATTTAAAAAAATAGAAGCTTAGGTGCAAACGGCAAAGAATAAAATAAGTCAAGATAATTGATCTGACAGTGTGACGTATACATATATATGTATCTATACATATATGTACATGCATATGTTTGTTTTATTCATTTGGAGTAGATTCAAATAAAAATATTTCAGAGTTAGTCTTTAAGTTTGTTATATAATGGTGCATATTCTTTACTGTTTAAATTTATAATGCACTTGGTGGTTGTGAGAGGTTTAAATTAGAGTTTAGAGTTTTAAATGTTATGGTTAAGAATGCTTTAATAGAGGAGAGAAAACTATTGATTTCAATTAGAACAAAACGTTAAAGTTTAGGTTGATTATTAATTCCGTTTCATTTGTTTGGGTTAAGGCGTATTAAAGGTGATAGCATATTACTTCTTTTGTAAAAACAAATAAAGAGTGTGTGTGTGTATATATATATATATATATATATATATATATATATATATATATATATATATATATATAATGATTTCCTCACAACCTTTTCCAAGTAGATGTTATTTATATTAAGTTAGACATTTCATTTTAATTATTTTTTATAGAAAGAAGCCAGCCTTAGAAAGAAAAATAAACAAAAAACATAACATTTTCAGTTTGTATTATTTGGACTACTGTTCTCATCTTGGATATTATGCTCAGAACAATTTGGTGAATGCAACCTCTAACCTTCAAGTGAATCTTCACAAACTCCGTACAGAATTTTGAATGGAACTTTTTATTTAATCCACTGAAGTTAATTACTCTCATTCCACCAACAGGAAACTAGTTTTAAGAGTTAGATAAGAGTCACTTGAAGAATCTCAGCCGTTGCATCGGCTAAAATGTGAGAATAAAATTCAAGATGAGAACTGTAATCCAAATAATACAACTTCTCAATCTCCATCTCAAAAATTCTGAAACAATTCCAGTGTTTTTTATTGATCTAAATTCCAAAATTTTTGTCCGTTCAGATTCTGAATACACGGTGGATCAGTAAAGAAACATGTATCACGTTAACAAACTTGTGACTGATTTAAATTTAATAATATATAATTAGTTTTGGGTTTTACTATTTTCTATTAAAACTGACATTAAATTACAACATTAGAAAAATATTCATCAATATCATTCGTATGTATCACGCAGTTTTCTTTATTTTGTTTGCTACCATTTTCAAACTGTTTCGATTATCGTATTTGTTGGCTTTCTTTAGTTGCCATTTAATATAACTAGGAATTTTCAAGCAACTCCTCTATTTAATTCACTTGAATAGATTATTACAGACATGTAGCCATGAGAATATAGATGTAGTTTCATTCATGTGAATATTCGAGAGATCTTCACATACTTGATAACAAAACTCTGCTGATGAATTGATTGCTGTATTATCATATGTGTGGATTAGCAGTCTATACTGAAGTATTTGCTAAACCTGTTTACTTTACACTTGGCATTCTTCATTCACTGGGGCATCTTGCCATTGTCTAGAATGTTATCGCTGCCAAAGCATCCATTTGTCAATAGTTGCTACAACAACTACAATTTCCCATAAAGAATATAGGGATTTTTGTTCAAAGTTTATTTCTCTGTGCCCGCTCGGTTCTTATACGCTCGGTTCTGCTGGGCTAATATAATGCACTGTTATCAGTTTCATAAAAGATAAAAAACTGATCATTGGATAAAGTATGAAATAAACAAATTTACAGATTGAAAAATGACTTGAAAGCCATTGGATGCAAAATGGTGTTCATATTTACAAGGTGCTTTTGTTTATCTCTCAAACTGCCATGGGTGACCTCACTCTAATGATATATATCTCTATTTGATTTCAAGGGCGATAACTCATCTTTTACATGTTATTTTTAGACTGAGCGCCTAACAATTCTGTCTATGCTCATGCATATGCACAGGCAAGCTTTGAAGAATGTGTTTCTTTAACACATATGGATGGTCATTTACTATGGGGTAGTTGTATTTTGCAAATCACATGGTCTTGAGATGTGTGAAGATGAGTTATTCTAGAGTTTATGCTACCTAGAGGTTGAGAGTTCAATCCCAGTCAAAGAACCAAAGATAAGAATGAATCTAAAAAGGTGATAGAGCATGGATTGGATAGATTGTTTTGCAGATGATTTCCAACTATGGTATAATGTGTCTGAAGAATACCAGAATGTTCATTGGTTGAAACTTTGAAAATGGTGGCAACTAAGATGAGGAAAACTGTGCAAAATGTGATTAATTTAGATTTAACAATACTGCCTTTTTAAAATATGGTCAAATTTATAAACTGTCATAAAATATTAAAAACCCAATGGAAATAAAAATGCAACATACCCGTAGTTAAATAGAAAAATTGAAACAAAAAATGATTAAAGATCAATTTAAATGAAGGATTTTTTTCTTTAATCCAAGAGACTGAATAAAACTTTTTAGCAATGTTGCATGGCAATAGGTTGTTCCTGATCTTTGGCTACTAAACCATCATTCAAAGATGATACAACTAAATTTCATCATCACTCATCCCCATTTCCAGTTGGTCATTTTATTTTTCTTGATGAATCGTTTGTTTTTGCTTCCAGAGAATGAACCACTTTCTCCAACATCACCTATTCCATCCACAGTGGATGTGGAGAACCTGCGTGATAAGCGGTTTGCGGGTGGTGGTATGGCTCATGTTCTGTAGTTAATCTTTTAATCAACCCCCCTCCCTCTTTCTATCTAGAGTTTTGGAAATGTTCGCTGACACCCCGATCCTTCTCCCTTTCTTTCTCTCTCCTTCCTTTTTATGCTCTAACTCTCTTATTTTTTATTTCAATTCCCAAATTAACAAAAATACTACTTTGGAGAGACATTGGTGTTTCAAAGCTAATTTCAGTTTTACAAAATGTGTCTTTTAGAACAGTTTTGGTGAAATCGTTTTTATTTTTGATTATTATTTCTTTTTGAAAACTACCTCAGTTTTATTTTAAATTATAAAAATTCCCATCCCAGGAATGGTAATCTTCCTACAATCTAACCATATTTCTTCAGTCTATGTCTGTGCAAAATTGTGAATAACTCTGATGTATTCCTCTCTTGGCATTACTCTGATTTTGACTGATTGCCCTCTTTTTCTCAGGAATAGTCTGAGGATTGTTTTCATAGGCATTATCATTTAGATTCCGTGGGCAGGGGGTCAGTTAGTGTGAAGCCTAATTACACCTTCTACTGATGAGATGATTACCAAAGTGACCCCCACATAACATTGAATACCAATAAAACAAAGACTGTTGAATGGTTATTACTGAAACTTGATGGACAGGGCAGACATAGACCAAAACTTATTTCTATCAAAGTATGATTGGATTGTTCAAAGGAATGTGAAATTAACATTTCCATACATGTTTTTTTTTTTTTAGGTCACCCTATATTATTGGCTTAGTATGAACATATTTGTGATTTAGTGGCTTATTTATTGAGAGACTATTCCCAGATTAATCCATTGAATATGCATAATTGGTTTAATGAATACCAGCTATCATTCAATTTTCATATTTAAAGTGCTGCAAGTGTTCCAAACTCTGGGGTGAGCGATACCAGGCAACACATCATGCTGTTCAATCGAAAGGATTGATACCAATTATGTTGCATGTAGTCAGATCACTTCTTATGCACTTCAGCCAAGTTTTGTGCGTAGATGTAACGATGTCAATAATGCTGACTGTGAAATTGGCCATATCAAGTTCAAATCAGACTTCAGAATTATTCTGTTCAATTGTGTGATTCTACCATTCGAAACAACAATTTATCTCTAGCTATGGGTAAAAATAGCAACTTATGTGCAAGTTATCGTATGCAATTAATTATCTACAATCCTTTATCTATTTCAAATAGTTCATAAAGGTTTATTTTTAAGACAGATAAACCAAATGATGTCAATCCAGAAAAGAAAAACGTTTTTTGCAATGACATTTTAAATGAATGCAGTTCATACCTTAGTGTTTCTGCATCTTTCATCTGACAATCAGTTTATCTCATTAACCATTATCCTCTTATCGCTTTTGGACTTGATAAGTGATGACCCAATAGTGAAAAAAGAAATTACCTTGGATCTAAATAACTAGGATGCAAAAATATTGGTACATATGTTTAGAAACATGAGAAACACTGAATTTATTTTTATTTCATCCTTTTTTTTTTGTTTTGTTTTAGTCCAGAACTGTTCTCAGACACATTATGTTCATTCCCTTGTAAAAAAAAATTTTTTTTCTTTCTTTTTCTGTTTGATGTTTACAAATATTTAATTATTAACACTTAATATCTTTACTTTTTAGACAGATGCTGCTTGGTTAACTAATTAACTCTATCTTTTTTTTCTGTTAATTTCTTCCTTTAACTTGGCTTGATGCTTCTATGTTAGTGCACGTTTCTAACAGCATAACCACCACTACTACTACTACTATGATGACGAGGGTGCAATTATTGGATTGGTTTTCCTGTAGGTTCTCCTCTTCTGGTGCTTGGTCACTTGAGTGGGTTGCCTCTTACCTGTCCATCAACCTGATAAAATCTGTTCACTAAAAAACTATTGCCCCTCCCCCATCTTTTTTTTTGTTTGTTTTTTTTTTCTGTTTGGCATGATATCTTTTGGGGATGCCATTTCTTTTAATTTGTTCGTTTTTTTTTTTTTTTTTTTTTTTTTTTTTAATTGATTATTTTTTATTTTATTCTTTTTTGTTTTTTTCTTCCTCCTTTTCTTTCAATCGAAAGTGATTTATATCTTTTAAAAAAATTTTTATTTTTAGACATGTATATGCTTATTACTTTTATTGGGATTGGGGAAGAAAGCAAAATAAGGTTTTCTGACGATTGTAGAATAAAAATGCCAAGTAGAACTGCAAACTACTGTTGACTGAACAAAATCTGTTGCATACACATAAACAGGATGACAAGTAAAAAACGAACATGCAATAAGTTAGAGGATCATTTTAAAATACTTATGTAGACATTCGACACATTTTCACTTTCTTTATTCCTATTTCATTTGATTTTTTTGGCTGACATTAAATAAGACATTTTAAAAGTACCACAGGCTTTGCAAGTGATATTACCAAAAATTTTGTCTAGTCGAAACTTGTCCACTAACAAATGTAAAAACAAGAACATTCAGTCATCTATCGCAATGCAAAGTGGGGATAACAACATTGCATTGGCGCAGGTGAAAACACCAAATGATCACCTTCCTCGATGACTTTGAGCAACCACTGGTCTCTTTTGAACTCAATATCGAGGGTAATCTGTAATTCTTTAGAAACACAAACTGCTCAAAATCCGCAATAAGGACTTCGATCAAAACGGATAATGCTGAGATCTCCATGCTTTAATTTTATTCAGATCCAACTCCATTATTAATAACAAAACGACGTGTCACCTGACAAGACAGAGACACAGTAGGTGATACACAAACAAAGTAAGGGTTATGTGTCTTCTTAATTTTGCAACCGCTATGTTTAAAAATAATAAGACTAGCAATGAAAAGCAAAAAAAAATATTTGATTAGCAATGAAATAAAATTAATGGAAGAATAACTAATTATATGATGCGTCTACACTATTGGGACGAAATTTCGGAAATCATAAAATTGAATTTCACATGAAAACAATGGTATCTATGTATTCCTCGTATTTTTAAGACGATTATATCCACAAATTACAAAAATCATTAAGGTAGAAAACTATTAAATAAAAAATAGAATTTGATGAAAACGAGCATTAGACACAACAACAAAAAGAGTTCAAAAGGGAGGTAATTTTCCATTTCGATTTAAAGATGGCTGAAATTTTTTACCTGCTAACACGATTAGAGTTTTTTATAATAATTCAGTAATATTCAAGTAATTTTTACTGCATAATTTGGCAGCTATCATTGTAATTTATTAGACTTGACAAAAAAACATGGTAGAAACCATTGTTTTTTTTTTTTTATCTGAAAACTCCATTTATCGACTACAAAATTTCATCCTAATAGTGTAGAAGCGCTAATTATATTTAATCCATCATCTCAGTTTGGAGATCACTTATTTTATTTAATAATTTCATATCTGTCTTTTGTGGAAGGTGGATACATCTATCCTCCTTACATTATTTTAGGATTTTTTCAGTATTCATTTCAATAATGCTCAATACCTGAGATATTTAAAATAATAATAAAATATAGTAAATAGCTACACAAGTACGGTCATCTTTTAAGCATAGATCTCATGAAATTTTTTAATTTGATTACTTTAATAGCAAGGTATTTTATTCCTTTTAACTTGATAATTTAGATAGAAAAGCAGCACTCTATAATAAATTTTAATATAATTTTAGATAGAAATATATATGTTTCTCTGTAAATTTTGGATTTAATTACAAGAGCAGTTTCATGTTGTAAGTAGAGAAAACTTCAAGTTTCAGTCAAATAAATTTGAAAAATTAGTGTTGAAAAATTTAATGTTAAAATTATATTCTCACTAGGCGCAGTTCGCATTTAAATGTTTAGACATGAATAATTGAAATACACTTATCTGAATTACCATGAAACTGCAGTAAGTCTTTTAACACATTAACACATTAATATATATAATATATATATATATATATATATATATATATATATATATATATATATATATATATATATATATAATTAACACATTAATATATATATATATATATGTATATACTCTGTCTTTATCTAATTAAAGTGAGGTCTATACTGGGATTTTTCATCCAGATTTATTTGATAGCAATAGTTTTAATCTGCATTGTTGCCAATAGATAGTCACATGCACATCCAAGTACTTCCAATCTTTATAACATGCTTGTTTGTACGTATGTTATCACCTTTACACCAATGCTGTAATGAAGAAATATTTGATATCACAAAAATTTACACGTTACTCATTTCAAAATCTGCTGCCTCGGCTTTTTCATTTTAATGGGATTTTTATTGTTATGATTATATATAAATAAGAATTATAAAAAGTGAGATTCGAAGAGTTAACAATGAGTTTTTTTTTACAAAAGTTTATTATATATTTATCCCAGACAGACATTATTTCAAGAGAAATATTATTTTTAATCATACATTATATGAATAAGCTAAAAAAAAAAGAAACTTTAATTTCGATGGAATCTTACTAGTTTCATAATTATTTCAAGAATGATGGCAGCCATATTAAAATATATAGAAAATTTTTCATAATGATTTGTTTAAAATCAACAAATGACTGACAGTGGTTTGTATACTCCCAGGAACATTTTTCTTTGTAAAACCATAAAATTTAAAGGATTTAAAAAGGTAATTTTTGTTTTTTCTTTTTTAAATTTATTATCTTGGAACTTTTTAGTTTTGCCTGTTTTTGTTTTCTTGGGTTTTCTTTTATCATTTTTGTTTTTCTGGGCATGAAGCTTTTATTTTGTATTAGTAACATTTTTTGCAGTTATTTCTTTGTTTCTAACTTTGAATATGAAAGTTTCAAAAAGTTTTATCATCAAAGTTAAACATTTTGTCTTATATGTATTTATCTAATTATTAGTTCTATCTTAACTGGCGTTGCTGAAGTTTTTTTTTACTTTGTTGCATTTTTTAAAATTGTACCAGTTTATTTTAATAAACATAATTATAACTTTAAAGTTAAATTTTATTATGATATAAGATTATTAATTAAACCAAATTGTTATACAACTATAACTAATAATATTAAGGCAATTTTGTTTTAATCTGTTTTTCATATTATTGGATGTAAATACCTCCCAAAAGTTTCAATATTTTAATACATAAGAATTTAAGAATTTTAAGGCAATTTAGATGTATACAAATTTCTTTTAAATTTTAGAAGTAATGTTTTTCTTTTAAAGATTAAAACATTTGTTTCCTAATTTCCCTCTAAAAAAAAACCAAAAAAAAACGATATTTGATTAATTTTTTTATTTTTTAAAAGAAAGTGTTTTTTTTTATTTATAAAAATCAAATAGTGTAAGTTTTCAGCATTTCAAAGACTTTTTGCAAAAGACTTTATTTTATGATTATTTTAGAAATTACACTGTCATTTATGATGTAATAACAAAGAAAAATATTGTAAGTATAGATGTAATTATAATATTGATTTCATTTTTTAACAGAACAGATTGTGTTTTAATACATTTAATATTAGAAAAAAAGGATAATATGAGAAAGGGAGGAACTTTTAAGGATGATAGATCTAAATTTAAAATTAGTAAAACAAAAATATATACCAAAAACGTTCTCTTAAAAAAATTTATCAAATCTTTCTGAATGTTTTTATTCTGTTATTATGTCTTAAATTGCAACATAATTTTAAAACTGATTTTCTCTCTATTATTGTTTGAAATCCGAAGTTTAAAAAAACAGTCTTTTTCAATTTGGTCTCTTAGCCAACTGTTTGGTTTGTGAATGTGTTCTCAAAGAGGTGCAATCAGAATAGTTTGTATTAATCACTTGCTCCCTCCTTTCTCGGTCCTGGATATGACCTAAAACTATATCCAATGGTAAGGCCCCACCTTGCGAGCCTTGGGGAGTGTGGAGCCACCCTTTAATTGCCATTGCTCTCAGGTCCACTCTGACCCGGAGTGGTAGTACCTGTTAGGGTCCCAACTATGGGTTAAATAGAATCTGACCTAAAAAAATATATACTCCATTAAAAATCCTTCCTCAAAATAACTAGATTCGGCATTAAATAACCTGAAAAAGGTTGATATGCTGTAAAACAAAAACAACCAACCAACCAACTCTCCTTTCTCTTTGTATCAGTAAAAAACCCCCCCAAAAAAACATACGATTCTCAAGGTTGGAGCGAGGTTAAATATTTTTGCCATCATACAATATTCAAAATAGATTGAAATAAAAACGATCTTAATAGCATGGAAAGTCTTAATTACTGAACATAAATTTTTATTAAGTTTTGATGGATAAAGTGTATAATGGATCAACAGATCTGGAAAGAAATGGCTATTACTTTATATATTAGATATATGACCCATCGGCTGTTGATTTCATCTTGAAAGCTCTATCATCAATATTGAGCACTCTCCTCTTATTAATATAATAATTACTACATCAATATTTATTGTTTGTGTACTCATATCTTTTTATATAAAGATTTGAGGGGGAATGATGATTCAAGTTTTGTAGCTTTTCAACACTTTATTTTCATATCTATTTTTCAATATATTTTTAAGTTAGTATTTATTCTGTCTCGAGTGATATACGCTGGATGTGTATATGTATTTGGGGTTTTTAAATTTTCTTTTTGTAATGAAGATTTTTTTTGAGTTGTGTAAAAAATAAATAAATAAAACTAGATAACGATTCTTTAATTTTTTTTTTAATATACTAAATTTTCCTTGCATAGTTTTCCAGATAATTTTCAAATGTTTGATATTTTGTTCATATTATTCAAATGTTTGATATTTAAATATATTCCAGATTATAGTTTCTTTTTCTTTCACTTCTGTAATCTTATAATAATATTGTAATATATTTTTCTATCTCAGTTTTCATATTAGAATATTAATTTGTAATATTTTGTTTTATTTTTTTGTAAGTTTCTAATTGCAGTGTTTTTAGTTTTCTTTTGTTCTTTCTTCATAAAGATTTATCTTTTTGTCATACGTTAACGATAAATAATTTACTTGTTTTTTGTTTTTTTTTGTTTTGTTTGGATTTGCATACAGTGGATTGCTATTTTGATTGAAAACTTTTAATTCTTAAATGGTTCCAGATTTTTCACTTCAGAATATTTTACTTTTTCGACAATATTCTTTTAAATCAAAATTTCTTTTTATGTAAGAAAAACGCTTATTTGAAAGCATAACCTCTTTAAATTTTGTCTGATAATTGCTCAAATTCAAAACTAAACAATGTGTATTAGTTTATTGGTATAAAAGTGGATATTTAAAAACTGTGGCACCAAATAGCTAATATAATGTAGTAATCTCCTATCTTAAGGGGGTTTCAAATATGAACATGGGGAATGTTCATCCTCCTTGTAGTACCGTTGGGTTGGCCGGCCAAGGAAGAATAGGGAGAAAGTGATTAGACAAGACCACACAGAATGGAATTTGGAGACAGTTAACTTGTTACAGATGAACTTGTGTAATATCAAACATTTGACACCTGAGCAAGAGAAAAGTGACCGTAAATGAATAGAAGAGAATAGTTAAATACTAAAAATAAATTGCCAATGTATATCAAGAATATAAGTAGTGTAAATAGTTTCGAAAACAATATTAAATAATTTTTATAAGGATTGAATTACATAAAAATTATTACGAGCTTTCAAATTTTTATTTATTTATTTTTTAAATAACCTGAATTATCAAGCAATTATGCAATTATGTATACTATTTCTGCAGGAACAAAGCAACACTTGGGAATAAAAAAAATGTTTTATTATTTTTTTTTATAATTGAAATGGAATTGAGAATTTTTTAAAATGTTGTTCCCAAGATGTCGCTGACAAAACAAGGTGATGACCTTTCATGATTAAAAACTTTCAGTATACCAAAATAATGTCATCACAAATCAAGAGATTCTATTGTAACATCTGATATTTTTAATTCTTAAATATTAATCACTATTATGATTATCATATTTTATTTTCAATAATAATGAAATCATTAAGTACACTGCTCAAGTGCACTTTCACTCACCAAAAGTGTATGTATAATGCGTAGGAGAATGTAACATTGTCAAAGAAATGGTGTACATGTCATGATATGCATGTGTGTATGCAGGGGAGGGGCATCATGTGTAGTTTGGACAAATTCTGAGAAGCATGATGCTTTTAAAGAATGCAATAGCTTAACAGCCAACAACTGTTTATTCCATACTTCAGTAATTTTGACTGTGAAAGAATGAATTAAAAATATCAAGCATAACGATGAGGAATATATTCCTTGGCTAGATGTATAAAATAAAATCTCAACTTTGTAATTAAAATTGAATTCTGTTGAGTAATCTTCAGAGTTTTTATTTGAGTTTTTATTTATTTTATTTTTTTTGTACATGGAGTGAATTTAAGGGTGGTAGTATTTGCATTATTTCTAACTGGATTCTTTTTTGTCCTCCTTTTCAGATTTCTTTTGATGTCTATTACACTTGATGACCTAGTGTCATTTTCAAATAGATTTTTAAAACTTATATAATCTTATATAAGCAGTTTTATAGAATCATTCCCACCTTCAATCTTTTCTTTCTTTTATTAAAATATTTTTAGGGTTAGAAATCATTTTTTAGTGCATTCAAAAAACAAAAAAAAACAATTTGAAACGAAAGTGATTCTATAAAATTACCAAACCAGATGAAGTTCTAGTTCCATTCTCTGTGCTTGGACAGTTTCCTTTGTTCATAGTTAAGATGATGAAATGAATCTTGAGTTTAACTCTGGATTGATCTTGTCAATTTGAACAAAAAATAAGATAGACAGTGGAGACAATAAGCTAACCATTTAATAAATACAAGATAATCTTAAAATGTTGAAAAGATAGTCAATGTAGATGAAACAAATGGTTCATATAAATAAACAAAAAAAAAAGTCTACATACAATAAAATATTGAAGATAGTCATTGAGTAGACTGACCATACTGGATTAATTAATGAATTTCTCTTGATTAAATAATTGCATTACTTGGACAATATTGACATACAACCAGAGGTAGAAAGTTGAATGTCAACTATTTTTGCTGAAATGGTTATGTAAATCAGTTAGATTTTTGTAAAATAAACTGAAGAGGGTTTTTTTCCCCCCAGCTGAGAGGATTTGGTAATTTTGGTGAAAGTAGAGTTAGTTGAGTTTATTAAACATGACTCTGGATTTTATTTTTTAAATTTAATATTTATTTATTTTTCATTTTTTTATTTTTTAAACTATCTCCTCCACTCTTGAGATGAGAAAATCTGATTTTAGAATCAGGATATGTAATTTCTTGTAGCTAACTTCCCATTTCTTAATGACTGTAAACAATTAAATTAGATAAATATCCTGTCTTTTCTATTAATATCTTCTTATAACAAAGAAATGTTAACATTCTTTTTAATTCATCAAACTTTCCCCATTTTAAAAGATGCTTGAATATAGTTGAACTTAAAACTATAAAACTTAATTGATTTGGAAATTTGAAATCAACAATAGTTGGTTAAAGTGACTGTTATCAGTTCAGAATGTTGAACCCCCCCCCCCCGGTTTTGAAGATTCACATCTCGAGTTAGTGACAAGGAAAAGAACTGTTTTGTTTTTTTATTAAAACTAAAATCTGGCACTGATTGTTCAACAAAAAAGAATGATTAAACTAAATATTTTCTTTGTGACAAAATGTGTAAATGAGTGATAACAAAAGTAGAGTTGCATTGTTGCTTTTTTTTTTTAAAAAAACTTTTTACTAATAATATTTACTAAATTTAATAATACTAAATACTAACCTGATTGGAATAATTCTGAAAAAACAAAAAAACAAACCTATATATATTATTTATTTTTTCCAATGTAAATACTGAAAGTGTGTGTGTGTGTATATATATATATATATATATATATATATATATATATATATACACACAACCCAGATTTTGAAAGTTAGACCAAAATAGCATTGAAGCTGCCAAATCGAACCTTGATTTTAACTTACTTTAATTTCCATGTGTTATTGTTGTACTATGTTCTAACATATTTTGCTACAACTTATTTAAAAATAAAATACTTAATCTAGTTTAGCAATGTGCTAATTTATAGAAATTCTTAAATAATCATCTTGACAGAAAATCAGCTAAGGAAAATAACTCTTACTAAGAGAAAAGTTATTAGCATTTTATAATTGATTTTAACAAAAATATTTTCAAAATAAATTAGAACACAATCAATCTTAGGCAATTCTGGGTTCATACAGTGATTGTGTGTGTGTGTGTGTGTTTATATATACTAGCATTTCAGCCCGGTGTTGCCCGGGTGTTTGGATGTGTATGTTAAGCAAAAAAAAAAAAAGAAAAGAAAAAGTGGTAGTAGGAAGGCAGGCTCGAACCCGTACTGTGAAGGAGGAAAAGAATGGGAAAAAAACCTGATGTCTATGCTGTTACGACCACCGCCAAACCGGAAGTGACATTTTTTTAAATTAAGGCTAGACAATCGAAAGGGGAGGATGACTTTAAAAAATATTGGCGGAAAAAGAGACCCCCCCCCCCCCGAGAAAAATTCCCAGTTGAAGGTGAAGATATTAATGTTTTTAAACAATTTTTCGATATTTGTCGTCTAAAAGGTTGGACTTATAAACGATACTGATCTTGGTAAAATCTGACGCCTCTGTCGAAAGTTTTAGGTAGACATGCAAACATACATACAACATTTATATATTGGTAACTAAAAATTTTCGACCCAAACTGATTAAAAAGCTTGCCCTATCTCTGAATACACTTTATATCAAATTTCAAATGTTTAGACCAGAAATTGTCTGAGTAATTTGATAGACCGCAGAGGTCAATTTTTTAAAACTTTGACCCCTATTCTGACTCCTTAAAATTTATTGTTTTGGGCTCAAATTAAGTTAAGTTAGATCCATGTCCAAGGAACCTATATCTAAAATTTCAAGTGTTTAGACCTAAAATTGGCGGAGTTTGGTAGAGTTCTCAAAGGTCCAATCGTTGAACTTTGACCCCTTAACAGCCAAATTTCCGTCTGAAAACGGATCACAAAGATTTTCCCAAATCTCAGTATCCTGTATATCAAATTTCGAGTCTGTAGACAAAAAATTGATAGAGTTATTGCGTAGGAAAATGTACACACACAGATACAGACACGTTCACTTTTATAGATATATAGATAATGATTGGATAAAACATAAAAAAATATATAAACATTAGAAAAAATCAGACGCAAAAGTTATGTTCTTTATTGGCTCATATATGAGTGAAAGGAACCAATTCATAGATAAGTGAAAAAATTACTTTTGAAAGAATTAAAATAAAAATAAGTCATAAATTTTCATTTCACATTTTAGAAGCATTTTATTAATATCATAATTTGTTGTATATATAACTTTCCATTTCCATACGTTTTTTAAAATATAAATTATTATATATGCTTTATCAACATAGTATACAATTAAGAATACTATATATCACTAGAAAAAAAAATAACCAGAATATTCAATTGTAGTACCTGTTAAAATTTAAAAAAAGAAAAAAGAAAAAGATATTCACTTTATTCTTTAGAATATTTATTCAAAAATTCATAATCTGTTCATTAGTTTTGCTTATCCTACATATAATACATAACTTTATGTATACTATTTGTGGCTACTCAGTGTTGCCTGAAAATCTTTGTAGCTTCATTTGTTTAGCTTTTTATTTATTTCGTTTTACTATGCTGTTTATTTTATTTTTTTCAAATTAAAACAAAATTAGGTTTGTGAATGTTCACTAATTAGACTATCATGTGTTCATTACATTGATAATTTATTCATTTGTTTTTTTTTTTTTAATTATAACTAATTTTATCATAGTAATGAATGTTTTAATCTATATTTATAAAATTATTGGGAGTAAATAGTTCTCAAACTTTTACATGTTTCCAAATTTCTTATAAATTTTCGAGGGTCACAAAATGTTAATGAAAGATTAAAATCTGTGATTGAAAAAAAGAAACAAATGAATTTCGGTGGATTTAATTACATAATTAAATTTTTTAAAAGTTTGTTTTTAGTAATCTATTGAATTTTTATCTCAAATATAAGTCACTTGGAGTCAAAATATGTATGTGTATGTATGTATATGTGTGTGTGTGTGTGTGTATATATATATATATATATATATATATATACATACACACACATACATGAGGTGTAGTAACATAATGTTATTCATATATGCGTAGATATCTTCATTTTTATCTTTTATTTAATTTTTTTTGCCCTCTGACATTGTCTGATTTTTATTTTTAATCTTTAGCCCCGCTCACTCTTCCCGGTGAACGTTTTTGGGATGTTTATGTGTCGTATCTGTCATCAACCACTGATGTCATCATCCGGCTGGTTGGAGAAAATTACTCTGTGAGTATTTGCATGGAAGAGGATGGAGGTGGAGGGATCATATCCTCATTTTGTCCCCAGAATGTGAAATGTTCTTTCTTTGTCCCATTCGCATTACTTTTATTACTTAAGCATGGCCATCTTTCATGTCTCTTTAAATTGGATGTGTTGACTGGTTTTGCCTATTTGCTTTTACAATATAATAATAAAAAAACATGAACATGTAGCACAACAGGTAAAGTTCTTAAATAATTATCAGATATAAGTCAGTCTTTTGGAGGTTGTAGGTTCAACTCTCACTACATGAAGTATTAAAAATGAGATAAAAATGACAAAAATGCTACCTGGTCATGGCTGACAAAACAAAAATCTATCTTGGATTATTCAACATAAAGATTTGCAACTTGTATTATTTAGATTACTGTTCCATCTTTAACATGGACCCATCGCACAACAGGTAAAAACGCTAAATTCTAACATTGACAGAGATGACCACTTTTTAGAGGTTGGTTGTTCAATCCTCATTATGGGTATCGTCATATTCAGTTTAACATCCGTTTTACATGGTGGTATGAGTTGGATGGCTTTAAAAATTGACTTGCAAAGTAATTTATTTCTAGCCACGATTTTATTCCTCTTTCCACAGGCCTATTTTATAACCCCCCCCCCCCAATATTTTCCTTGATTTTCCTGTGAACTGAACCTGCTAACTCAACTGTTTTATAAATAGTTTATTTATAGTTAACCTTTAGTAGAATATTTTTTTACTCATTTTATTAACTGTAATTAAATAATATTATCCTTAATTAAAATAAGCGAATATGTTAATTTGGATTTAACCTAATTTACGTTGAAATTTGAAAAATAAAAAAAATTGATTTATATAATATAGTTATTGGAAAATTGTTAAATAAAATTCTTTAAATGGTGTCAATTCCTACTTAATTTTACTGATTTTAAAAAATTACACATTTTGGTTTCGTTTTTATTTTTAATCATGCTCATTTGGGTGAGTAAGGCTAAAATGTTGACTATTTTTTTGCTTTGCTTGTTAGGATGAGCTTGAAAAATTGGAGAGTGAAATTGAAAAATGGTTCCCTGAAGCCCCTGAAGAACCTATCCGTGAAGGAGCCGTCTGCGGTGCCCAAGTGGATGGCCTTTACCACAGAGTCAAAGTACTTGCACTGAAAGGCAGTAGAAATAAAGTAAGAGATTCTTGTATTGTTACAACTCTTAAAATCTGTATTTCTGCTCTTTTCTCTCTTGTTTATATTATAAAATCAAAAAAAAAATGACGATGGTTAGTTTGTGGTCAATCTGATATATTGTAAAAAAAAAAAAAACAATTTAAGTTTAAAAAAAAAAAAAAAAAAGTGGCAACATGGAATTATATGTTAAAGGACACTATTTTCTAAGATGAGTGACGATTGCGATTTCCATTGAAAATGTGTTTTGTTAGAAACATGCATGTTGTATTTATAATAAAACTACAAAGATGAAGATAGGTTTTTAATATGCTGTCTGGTAGTGCCATAGGTTGCAGTTATCACTAAATGCTGCTTGTTGGCAACTGATGAGAACAAGGTGTTATATCTTTGCTCAGAAACCTGCACAGCGAAAATGCACCACCCAGCTCTCTCCCATCAAGTAAAAACCTATGAGAGAAAATCTCCATGTGACACAGAGTTGTGCATAGGTTGATGACCCTTGTATTCCCTAAGTAGTGACTGGAAATGTAAGTGTCAGATTAGTAAAAGTATGCACATCAACAGTGGAGGCAAATGAAAAGGAGAGCACTGATTCAAAGGCAAAAATATGTTTTATGTGTGTGTGTGTGTGTATGTATGTATATATATATATATATATATATTTATTTATTTATTTTTTCTATAAAAATCAACCAAGTAATGAAGGTGAAAAAAAAGAAAGAAATGAATAATAGAAATTATGATAATGATGAGGAGAAATGAGTCACTCAAAGTCCTGATTGCAGGACACAATGTTGATGCAAAGTTATTGAGGCTGCCAAAAGAAATACGAGTCACCATGTGGGCTGATAGGTGCCACTTATAAAGTCGTTCAAATTACAATTTCAAAAGAAAAGAACAATTCAACAACTTCTTCAAACAACTGATAAAAATATTCCGATTAAACCAAGAAGAAAGATAATTTGCTTCACCAGTATTTTCCCCGATTGTATATCCAGATAAATAAAATCCTCAGATTTTTTTGAAATATAACACTCACTTTCTTTGATGTGCTGGATACACGATGCTTGAATAATAAGTCAAATTTACTGTCCTCAATGGATAATCCTATGTTGAATTCTGTCGTCGTGAGGAGACGCACACACTGTGACAAAAGTGCACGTTCTACTCATATCTTTTAGAGGTACATCAATTTCCGATCTTGAATCAGCATTTTAATCTCTAATGATGAAATGATTCATTTCATGTCTCATTGAGACACTAAGCAAAGCTGCTTGCTTTTCTCCCTTCACCAGTAAGAACATTTTAATAGAAATAAGAATTCTCATCTTTATTTTTTTGTTTTTACACCTATTGATGGTCAGCCAGATTCTATAAAGTCCTCTCTAAGGCTGATTTAAAAGTGATTTTTAATTTCTTCAGTCTTCTGCATGTTGCCCCAGTACCCCTACACATCTAAAACGGAAGGGTTAATTTGATTGGAAGGTGTTTTGTTTCCATGCTGAAATTTTAAAAATACCTCAGATTTGCATGTCCCGTGTCTAGATTTCGATGATCATTTAGCATCGCCCCGGAGAGGAACATGACAATATCACGCTTGATGTAATTTATGCGCTGAGGAATGCTCACAAATAGTGGATTCATAACAATTACTATTATTTGAAAAAAGTAAAAGTTACAAAATTAATTTGACATTGCTGATAGCAACCAGATAGAGTGAGAGAGAGAGAGAGAGCACTTTGTCACCATCTCCCCATGAACTCTTATGCCTCGTTGGTATTTCTTTCTTTCTAACTAGCTAAAATTTATTAGTTTTCATTTAAAATACCTCTTTTGAAAATTAATGAACATAATTTTAAAAAGATTTTGGTAATTTATCCATTTTTTTTAAATCATTAATTGCTGTTAATATTGATAAAACTATTGTATATATAAAGAAAAATGGTACAATAAAATTACAAATGAATAACAACAAAAGTTAATTTATAATTTAAACAATAGTTATGCAAATTATATATACAAATAGGTTTGGTATTTTGTTCTCTTTATATAACCGAATGGTTGGTCCCATTAACAATATATATGTGCAAAAAGCATATTCTCCCATATGTAGTATTTCAAAAGTCTATATTATTGATTTAAATAATAGTCAGGCATTTTGATGGTAATCTAGGTGTGATAAATGAAGAAAACAATCTAGTTTGATTCATTTATTTTAAATAAAAAAAACTTAAAATGAAACTTTATTTGCTTCCAATTTAGGCAGAATGTTTGTTCCTGGACCATGGAGACTCTGATGACTTATACCTTGACCAACTGCGTGTTTTAGAACCCAGACTGAACTACCTCCCTTATCAGGTATGCCTTTTTAACTTTTTTAAATGATAAAACAATTTTACTTGAATTTTCATTTTGTAGGGAGTGTCTTATTTTGTATTTTTGAAAATCATTCAGCGTTGAAGGAATTTTTAAAGATTGGATTATCTAGAATGTTTTGGGCATTTTTAAAGGATAAAAATAGAACATATTAAAAAGGTTCACTAGTGGAACTTTTTGGAACTCAATATCTCTGCAAGCCCCTGACACAGGAATTTTAAATTGGCATCAACGTTTGTATTCAAGAGATTGTGGTTGAACTCTAAAAACCTTCCAGGGCAATTCCAACCAGTTCTGTCACAACTCTGACATGATCCTCTGTCAGATTGCTTTTTATGGTCATTTCTCAGACTCCCAAGAGAGCTTACCATATTTGCATGGCCCTTCTTTCCTGGTTGCAGCTGTATGTTCCCATATATTTTCAATTGTGTAAAAACTAAAATGTTTATGAATATAAAATAGTCAATGCTGTTACATTTGTTCTTTCCTCTCTATGGAGATAAGCGTCTTATGTCTAGCCAGATTCACACTGACATGAAGCAATAAATCAAATACATTCCTCACCAAGGAAGGTAATACCTAATTTAGTACACACCAGTTACTTCCTCATAACAAATTGCAAACAAATATTAATGTTTAACATTTAAGTAGAAAATCAAACAAATCAAATAAAATGTCATAAAAAAATATAATGCATGTATATTAATTTAATAACAAACAAGTAAGACATATCGGATGAGTACAACAAGTATTTATCTATCTATATAATATATAAAAGTGAAATTGTCTGTGTGTGTGTGTGTGTATGTACATTTCCCTACCAGTCTACTGTCAACTTTCAGTCTCCAGACTTGAGATTTAATATAAGATATTGAGATTTGGGAAAATCTTTTTAATTGGTTTTCGGACAGAAATTTAGCTGTCAAGGGGTCAAAGTTCAACGATTTGACCTTTGAAAACTCTACCAAACTCCTCTGCCAATTTGTGGGCTAAATACTTGAAATTTTAAATGGAGGTTATTTGGACATGGATCAAACTTTTAATTTTGATTTGAGCCCAAAACAATAAATGTTAAGAGATCAAGATTTAAGAAAATTGACCTCTGCAGTCTTTACCAAATTACTCGGCCAATTTTTGGTTTAAACATTTGAAATTTTACATCAAGTGTATTCAGACATAGGGCAATCTTTTTAATTCGTTTTTGGCCGAAAACTTGGCTGTCAAGGGGTCAAAGTTCAAAAGATTTGACATTTGCAGTCTCTAGCAAACTATTCAGCCAATTTTGGGTGTAAACATTTGAAATTTTACATAAAGTGTATTCAGATATGCAGCAAGCTTTTTAATCAGTTTTAGGCGAAAATTTGGCTGCCAAGAGGGCAAAGTTGAATGAGTTGACCATTGCAGACTCTACCAAACTCCTTCACCAATTTGGGGTTTAAACACTTGAAAGTTTAGATGTAGGTTACCTGGACATGAGTCAAACTTTTTAATATATATATATATATATATATATATATATATATGCACATAAAGTTATGAACAGTACATAGGGCCCAAGCAAAGCTGGGCTGAACTGTTAGTTTATATAATAAATATATTTTCTATGAGACTGCTACAAAATACAGCCCATAATTTCTCAATCCTTTCAAAAACACACTCTGAATTGAATGGAGATTTCTTTTTGAAAAGGATATATATCTTGAAAACTAAAATTAAATGACACCATACCATTATGATTTGTAAACATGAAATTCTTGAATATTGTCATTTCATCTATTTACCACTGCCTCGTATTGAAAGGCTTCTCAATTATATTGGAATCGACTTTTAAAAAATTCAACTTTTTATATTGCTTCAAGCAACAATAAACCCTTTTATCAATTACATGTTTTTTTAACAATAACAATATTTTCATGTAAAAATGATAGAGTCTTTGTAATTAAGTGTTATACAAGGTGTTGGAAAATCGAAAGCATAAATTATATTCCATATGTACAAAGGAATCTCTTCGTGTGGGGTTGCTTTTTTAATAGCAATCCATTACTAGTCTAATTTGCTTTGTGGTTTATTTCTTCATATATGTCGTTTTTAGTTTGTTCTGACCCTATTTATTTATCTCTATTTAGTCCATTGTATCTTATTAACTGAAATGATAATAATTCATGTGCTAGATGTTTAAAATGTTGGTCAATATTTGTTTCAATGGCCTATAATTCCAAAATCAAATTTTATTTCAACACAATAAATATAAGCTGGAAGAAATATGCAACTGCAATATAGAAACTAACAGAGGATCCACTTAGTTTGTTTGCAACATAAGACATATTTATCAAAATATTTATTAAAGTTTTGTGTGTTCCCCATAAAACTCAATACACTTTGCTAATCTTTCATGTACTGAGCAGTATACTTTGGTGCACAGTTTCAGTGGCACTTAAGCAATAGCAGCTTGGATTTGTTAAGTTCTATAAAATGTACAATTGATGCTTTCGAATGATACACAAAAAAGAAGAAATGCTTAAATATCAACAGTTATAAAAAAATATGTACTTAATTATGGCGACAACTATAGAATATAATCCAACAATATACAATTGATTCTCTAAAAGCTCTAGATATTCCAATATGGTGCATGTATCAAATATATGGACATAACTTATGTAAAAAAAAATTTTATTTTTAGGCTATTCCTTGTGTTCTAGCCGGCTTAGGACAATATTCTGCAAATATTACTGCCATTGAGAAGTTATTTGACATGGCACTGGGAAAAACCTGTGTTGCTGAAGCTGTCACAAAGTAAGAATAATTCTATTTTCTCCTTTCTCAATACATGTGTGAATTTGTGTTTGTGTGCATTCATTACACAGCTTCGATCATTTGCTTTTGTTTGAATCTTCTGCTTCATTTCGACACTGACATTAGTGTCAATTATGCTGTCTTGGTCAGTGCTCTAACAAAGGGTTTTCCCCGTCCAAATAAGATTACTACTTTAAACTTTAAAACAATAACATTTTAGTTTTTGAAGGTACGATAATACTTGGTTTCTCTGTACAATAAACTTGCAATCAGAATGAGAGTCACTTTGAACTGAACACAAAACAACAGAATGGTCCCCTTAAATTCCTGACTGTATCCAGTATATGACCGAAACAAAATCACTCTTGAGAAGAAGGTTTCACAGCTTGTTCGTCAGCTGACTCAAACACCAAATTAGCTGGGACACCCAATGTTGCCTGGGATTGAATGAGAATCAATGAATGTTTTACACTTCCAATACTTATCATTGGAATTGGTAAAATCACTAATATTTCAATCAAATCAACTGATTGCCTGCTCTAATCAGGGACCCACTGTGGTGCACCAGGAGGAAGCTTCACATACCTCCCTGCAGTGACTTAGTCCAGAGTACATTGTGGTCTACATTGCACTGTAGAGAACTTATTGTTGATTTTATGAAATTATTTTTATATAGTGGTTTGAATTAAAGTTTAAAATTGAAAAGGCAAGTATCATGGGTCAATTGTGCTCTAAAAAGAAACATTCATTTCAAATGCACCCCTGTCTTATCAGAAAACCTACTGTTAATTTTATATGCCAGGCCCTTCTGCTTGTGAGGTGATAAAACTTCTCAAATACACTTGTGGTGTTAGGCTGTATAAGGGTGTTAACTTTGGTAAAAATCTGACTGTTCCTTCTTTAACCAGATTATTTTCGATACTTATCGGCAATATTCCAATACAAAACCTAAACCTAAGAACATTCCCACCCAGACACATCAAATTCATTTTTGTGAAATTAAAAAATAAAAATAAAAAATAGAAAAAAGACCCAGCCATTTTGGAGCTATATATAAGTAGAGATAAAGATTAGTCATTTGAGGTAGGCCACACAGCAAGCTTACTTGAAAATTATTTGTTGTTTAATCTATGAATAGAAAAATTAACTAACTAGGATGTCTTATCTTTAGTGGTCATAATTTCTGTAGGATTTCAAGTGGCTTGCAATCTCAGTATGGAACCTCACCTTAAAAAGGTCATTGTTTTTTCTAATGGAGAAATCAAATTTTTAGTGGTTACACTCAAGCCAAAGTTGCCAATTGATGTTTACAGTACGAAATAGGGATGCATCATCCTACCATCTGAAAATTTATAGATGCTTTAAAGAAAGTTCAGAAGGGATCTGATGCATTTCTGGAAAGTTAATCACTGGATATCCTCTTCCACAAAAACTTGAAAAATATAGAGATGTTGATGAATGAATAAAAAATCAGAATAGAAGTTGAATCATTAGACCGTATTAATTTTTTGAAGGGTGTAGCAAATAACTATGAAATAAATAACTTCAATATACTTAAAAAAAAACACTATTTCATGTTTAAGTTAAAAAAAAACAAACAAAAAAAACTCTAGTTGAAATTTTTTAAAAATTGACTGAAAAATAAATTTTGTGTTCTTTGTAGTCATTCTTTTTATTAATTCATAAGTATTTTTTTTATGTTTAAAAAGAATAAAAAAAAGTTCAAAGTTAAGAAAAGTTAAAAATTGTTATTTTTAAAATTTTTAAATGTTTTATTCCAGAAAAAAAAAATTTTTTTTAAATAATATACACATAATAAATTCAAATATTTTCAGAAAATATTATATTTAATGGGTCTATTTAAAGAATTTTTTTTTACTTTAAACAATTTATTTTAATTTTATTCAAAGAAAAAATATATATTGTTTTACTCTGAATTAATGTTTTAAATATAAATAAAACTTTTACTATTACGATGAAGCGTTAAATTGACACCGAATTGGCCATGCCGAAACATACCAAACCCTCTTTTTAGAAGTGACTACTATTTGTTTACGAATCATGACAATTTGATTGAGACCGGTTAGAAAATGAAATACTCGGTGAATAATGTATTTATCATATTTTGTAGTTCCCACAGACATAGCTATAGTGCTAGGTTTGGTTAAATTTATTAATTTGTAATTTTACTACAAAATTTATTTGATCATTTCTCAAACTGATTAATCTTTATTCCTTTTAAAAATTTTTTTAAATAATAAAAGGCTTTTGCAATCATCACATTTTGTGTCTGTCAAAGTTTTTCAAGAAATTTCAGTCAAAAAATGCTAATTTAGTGCAAAATGTAATTTCAATTGAGCAAAATAACTAATAAACAGAAAATTATTTTTCTATAAAATTTTGAAAAAAGACTGGCAAAGAAATGCCTGTGAATACAAGTAATCAAGTGCTAGTCTTCTGGAGGTTATAGGTTCAATTCACAGTACAGGTGATATCAGAGTATAACTAAGAATTACTTGAGGCTTCTACCTGGTTATAGCTGATAGAACAAGAAAAATCTACCCTTGTGGATTAATTAAAGGGTTTAGTTAAAAATTCTTGACAGATTCCCTAATTTGACATAATGATTCTTGAATTCAAGCAGGTGCATTTTAAGAAAGTTAGAGGTTACATCAGCCGAAACATTGTGAGAACAACATCCATGATGAGAACAGTAGTCTGAATAATCCCAATTATCAATCCATATCTAAAAAAATTTGATTCTAAGACGAAATTCCTTTAAAAGTGTATTCTATTTTTATTTAGATTTGGAAATGCATTACATTTGAGTAACTTGTGTTCCTTTCATGCATCGAGATAACTGATGCCAAATTTACACGTTTATTTTTTATTGAGTTTTTGAACTGCTAAAATAGGTTAATCTTCTGTTTCTCTTGCTAAAATAATGTTTTATATTTTTTTTTTGTTAACTGCAGAGAAAACAAAATCTATGCGGTTTTGTATGATACAATGGGAGCTGAAGATGTGAACATTAACGATGTTGCCGCAAAGTGTGCAATGGCAGGTGGCACTGACCTCATAAGCAGTTTATTAGCAGATGGCACCGAGACTGTGTCCAGTTCATCCCTCTCACAATTATCTCTGACTTCTTCCACCACCCTAGAGACAGTCATGAAGGAGTCTGACTCCAAGGATTCACTTACTACCACGTCACCAACAACTTCATCTCCGGGCAGCTGCCCCCCATCCTGTCTCAATCCAAATTCCCCAGCTGCTTATTCTGTACAAAATCTGACTAATGGACGCACAAAATCGAAATCTGACTTGAAAAGCCCTGTAAAATCTTCATCACCAACCAGCAGTTCTGGCGAGCTGTCTCCAACATCTACTCTCTCAAACAAACAGTCAGAGCAGAAAGTGACAGTCTCGCCATTGCCTAGTTCAGATTCTGATTCCATTTCAAAGGTCGTAACCCCATCAAAGAATAACACTGTGATAACAAATTGTGATAGCAAGTCAACACTGGAAACTGACCTCTGGTCAAAAGCTGCTTATGATAATCTAAAACCTCCAGAAACGTTTCAAGTGCCTTCGTCCCCAAAAGTCTTCTTTGGATATGTCGATTCTATATCTGACCCCAACAATTTTGTTGTAAGTATTTTTTCTTTATTTTTTTTTTTACTGTTGACCAACAGAGCATTGCCACTGTTGACCAAGAGAAGAGTCTATCAGGCATGTGTATGCAATATGATCATGTATGGGAAATGAAACCTGGCCAGTGAGGGTTAAGGATGTGCATTGCATGGGTGGAAATGATATCAACATATGTTGGATGTTTAATAAGAGCCTTAAAGACAGGCTCAGTTCTGATAACCTCAGATGGAGATTAAATTTGGGCAGTATTGAAAGATGTTTGCAAAAGATTCAGTGGTATGGCCATGTTGAAAGAATGGATGAAAATTTTTAGTTTAGATGTAGAACAGTTGAGATAGCAAGGTCGGTTTCTTTGGTTTGCTGTACGTTGATATATTTTTGCCAATAAAATTGACTGATTGAAAACATAGAAAATAAGGATGCAGTTAAGAGATAGCCATATAAAGACTTGGTTAGACATAAGTCAATTGAAAGTCAATTTTTATAAGCTGTCCAATGCATGCCAACATGTGAAACAGATATTAAACTGAATATGATGATATTATTTGTAAGAAATAAATATAAGTTTTCATTTAAAATTGATTTGTCATAAGATGCTGATTATCCTTTGTTGGTTTTTGCCAGCGATAATCATACATATCAAAGCCATCACGATAAGACAGATATAAAAACATTTAATTTCAATCTTAAGTTGTGGTATAATCATTACTTGTTTAACGGAACATTTAAATCATTATTTCTAGGAGCACACTCCCAGAATTCATCTCTATTGTTAATGGAGATTTCGTATCTATCTGAAGCAACTATACTATTAATTTTATTACTAATCAGGATTTTGTATCTGTCTGTCTGAAGCCAAACCTATATTTTTACATCTACTACTAATAGAGATTTGACGTCTGTCTGAAGCCAGATCTATACTATTGCTACTATGGTTACAGCTAGCTAACGTACTTCCTAACTTCTGGTGTAGCGTTACCAGAAGCGGTTACAAGGCAAATCAGTTCCTTCACTTTTATTATTCTTCAGTATTTCTTTTGTGAAGCGATTTATTGAAATAAAATATAAGAAAAGTATATTATCAAAAAGTATACAATAAAAATTGACAAAATTATTGCGATAAAAATAACACAATTAGTCCTTATTCGCACTTTTAATAACAATTAAAAAATAAAAGGTTTTATTTTATTTGAAATTTTATAAGGAATATATATATCTATAAAAGTGAAATTGTTTGTGTTTGTCTGTGTATGTACATTTCCCTACCAAACTATCTGTCAATTTTCAGTCTACAGGCTCAAGATTTGACATAAGGGGTATTGAGATTTGGGAAAATCTTTTTAATCAGTTTTCAGCCAGAAATTTGGTTGTCAAGGGATCAAAGTTTGACGATTTGACCTTTGAAAACTCTCCCAAATTCCTCTGTCAATTTTGGGTCTAAACACTTGAAATTTTAGATGTAGATTAGTTGGACATGGATCAAACTTTTGAGCCCAAAACAATAAATGTTAAGGGGTCAAAATTCGGGTCAAACTTAAAAAAAAAAAAATTTAATCTCTGCTGTCTCTACCAAATTACTCAGCCAATTTTTGGTCTATACATTTGAAATTTTACGTAAAGTATATTCAGACATTGGGAAAGCTTTTTAATCGGTTTTTGGCCTAAAGTTAGCTGCCAAGGGGTAAAAGTTCAAAAGATGTGACCTTTGTGGTATCTAGCAAACTATTCAGCCAATTTTGGGTCTAAATATTCAAGATTTTGCATAAAGAGTATTCAGACATGTAGCAAGCTTTTTAATCAGTTTTTGGGCGAAAATTTGGCTGCCAAGAGGTCAAAGTTGAAAAAGTTGACCTTTGCAGACTCTACCAAACTCCTCTGCCAATTTTGGGTTAAAGCATTTGAAATTTTAGATGTAGGTTACTTGGACATGAGTCAAACTTTTTAATATATATATATGCACATAAAGTTATGAACAGTACAAAGGGCCTGGCAAAGCCGAGCTGAACTGTTAGTATGTTTATAAAATTATAAAGATAGTTTCCTTTTGAAATTTATATAATAAATGTTTATAAAAATATAAAGATAGTTTCCTTTTGAAATTTATATAATAACTAGCGGGAGGTACCCAGCATTGCCCAGGTGTTTGTAGGTGTGTGTGGTGTTAAATAAAAAAGAAATCGGGTGGGGGTAAAAGTTGGTAGGATAAAACCCGAAGCTCTGAGACGAAGTTTGAAAATAAAATCGGCCAGCCAGAATAAGTTACTGAAAGATGTTTGAATTTATTTAAGTAAGAACCAGATTGACAGGTGCGCGCCCGGAAGTCGTCGAGCGTTACGACGATGTCAATGACCAGGTTTGTTTGTTATAAGCGAAGTAAAAAAAGAAAACGTTAAAACTTAAGCGGGGAAAAAAAACACAAAAAAAACTAACGTAAGGCAAACGAACGATGAAAACAGAAAAACGAACATATGAAAAATGGCTTAAATAAGCCTGTTTTGATATTAAAATTTAAAAAAATCGGTGGATACCCGGGTGTTTTTGGGTGTGTGGTCGGGGTGGATAAGCGAAGTAAAAAAAAAAAAAAAAACAGAAAAACGATCGTTACGTGAAAAATGGCTTAAATAAACTGGTTGAATATTTAAATTAAAAAAATCGAAAAAAAAAAAAAAGAAAAGACATCTCACGCCACGATTCGAACCCAAAACGTTTAGATAATGAACCAACGCGCTAATCAACTGACCTAACGCGACGTACATGAAATTTTTTCAGTTTTTCAACTGTTCAAAGTAAATCAGGTCATGACGTCATCTGACGCATGCGTAGAACCGCTCGTCGTCACGAGAAGACCGTTTTTGTTGACCCCTGCACCCTGTTATGAATTGTCGATTTCGGCGTAAAAAAATGAACCTGTTTGGCCAATTTTTCGATATTTTTCGAGCAAAGGATGGGGCTTCGATATGATACCAAGTTTGTGAATTTTCGTCGTGTCTGTCGAAAGTTTTTAGCAGACACACAAACATACACACATACATACATTTTCGCTTTTATATATATAGAATACATGTTTATAAAAATATAAAGATAGATTCCTTTTGAACTTTATATAATAAATGTTTATAAAAATATAAAGATAGTTTCCTTTCGAAATTTATATAATAAATGTTTATAAAAATATAAAGATAGTTTCCTTTCAAAATTTATATAATAAATGTTTATAAAATTATAAAGATAGTTTCCTTTTGAAATTTATATAATAAATACATGTTTATAAAAATATAAAGATAGTTTCCTTTTGAAATTTATATAATAAATGCATGTTTATAAAAATATAAAGATAGTTTCCTTTTGAAATTTCTATAATAAATACATGTTTATAAAAATATAAAGATAGTTTCCTTTTGAAATTTATATAATAAATGTTTATAAAAATATAAAGATAGTTTCCTTTTGAAATTTATATAATAAATGTTTATAAAATTATAAAGATAGTTTCCTTTTGAAATTTATATAATAAATGCATGTTTATAAAATTATAAAGATAGTTTCCTTTCGAAATTTATATAATAAATGCATGTTTATAAAATTATAAAGATAGTTTCCTTTTGAAATTTATATAATAAATGCATGTTTATAAAATTATAAAGATAGTTTCCTTTTGAAATTTATATAATAAATGCATGTTTATAAAATTATAAAGATAGTTTCCTTTTGAAATTTATATAATAAATACATGTTTATAAAAATATAGAGATAGTTTCATTTTGAAATTTCTATAATAAATACATGTTTATAAAATATAAAGATAGTTTCCTTTTGAAATTTATATAATAAATGCATGTTTATAAAATTATAAAGATAGTTTCCTTTTGAAATTTATATAATAAACTAGCAGGGCTACCCGGCGTTGCTCGGGACCGTATAAACAATGAAAAAACAAAAGCAAATATTGAACATATGTTTTATTCTTAGGGGAGAGGAATCTTTCATCTCAAGTTTTAGCGTTACAAACAAACATTTGTCTTTTATATATATATAGATAATGACAGGTTTTTTGGGGGCCCCCCTCGAAGATAACTTATCAGTTGACCAACTTCTAGTGGTCCGTTTGACGTGAAATTTCGATATTTGTCATCCGGGTGATGGGGCTTCGATATGATACCAAATTTGTCAAGTTTGGTTCCGTCTTTCAAAAGTTTTAGCGTTACAAACAAACATACATACACACAGACGTTTGGCTTTTATATATATAGACTAGCAGGGCTACCCGGCGTTGCTCGGGACCGTATAAACAATGAAAAAACAAAAGCAGATATTGAACATATGTTTTATTCTTAGGGGAGACGAATCTTTCATCTCTATGTATTATTTGTTTTATCTACCCCCGGACTGGTATTGTTCATGTTTTATCCCTAGCATAGGTAATTTACAGCATGTATATGAAATTGTTTTACCTTAGGGAGAAGAGAACAGGTAATATACAACATAATGTGTCTATATTACATCCCTGGCAACGCCTAGAAACCAGCTAGAACATGTATTTCAGTCAATCTTTATTACATCCTGGGCTATGCCGGGAAACCAGCTAATCTCTATTTAGTGACTTGACCACCAAAATACCTCCCTAAGTGTGTCCTTTCTTTTGAACTTATTAGATATAGGTATCTAGAAATGTGTGTGAAATTTTGTTGAATGCATTGTTCACTATGATTTTCTTATTGTTCTACACAATATCAACTGTAGCGAAATAAAACAGTAAACTTAGTGTAGTGTTAGAATAAAGAGCAAAGGAAAAAATTAGAATCATATTCTGTAATTGCAAATCTAAATTTGCTAGCGTGTACCAGTATTTGCCAGGTTGTGGAAATTTGGAATTTATAACGTATGTAGTGGCCTTTTCCTAGATACCTATTGCTAAAAATTATACTTTCATTTTGTTAGAAAAATCTCTCTTCGGATGCCCTGCATCATCCAAAATAAAAACAAATATTTTTATAATTGTTTCAGTACATTGCTACACATTGTGAAATTTGTTGACGTTTGTAAAAAAAAATCATGAATGTGCTTATATTCCAAAAAAGAAAATATCAGTGCACAGTATTGAAAGTGTTTGAGATTCAAAAGTCTGTAACATTTCTACTAACTTCATAAGATGTCATGTGAGAAACTTAATTGAATATCAAGACATTATCTGAAGCGTTTTTATTTTGGTGTAACGTATGTGTTTACAGTGAACCGTAACTTTTAATAAACAGCTTGGTATGCAATGACATAGGCTAAGAATCTTAGACAAAATATATATAAATTGGAAAAATGTGTGAACAAATGAAAAAAAAATGATCCGCTCCACTTGATGACATCAAGCACAGTAATATTTTAGTGAAGAAAATATGAAATTGATGTTCAGTGATTAGTTTGGATGAATGAGAAAATGTAATTGTTTGATGCATAAAAAATAACTCATTTGCTGTATTTGATATTAAGCAGCAAAATATAGTGATTTGAATATTAAGGAAAACATCAAATCAGATTATATAAAAAAAAAGATGAAATTAGAAAATATATATATTCTGTTTATGAGTTTTGCCAATCAAAATTTTGTGGCAGAAATTGGGTGATTACCATGCAATTTTATTTTGATAAAATTCTTAAATTATTTCAATGTTTATTATAATTTCTTATTAGTGACTTGTTATCATCAAAATCCGCCCCAAAGAGTGTCCTTTCTTTTATTAGGTATCAGAATAGGTATCCAGATTTCTACTTCTATACAAATGTGATATTTCGGATCTGTAGATAAACAATTTGTTGCATATATAAGCTGAGAATTGTTCTCTCTCATTCTCTCTCTCACACACCCACACATTCTCACTTTTATAGATATAATAGATAAATTATGCTAGATATATTTCCATGTGTCTGAATAATCTATATACAAATTTTCAAATCTGTAGATAAAAAATTTGTTGAGTATATAGGTTGAGAATTGTTCTCTCTCTCTCTCTCTCCTCTCACGCATGCTCACTTTTATAGATATAATAGATAGATTATGCTAGATATATTTCCATATGTCTGAATACACTATATAAAAATTTTCTAATCTGTAGATAAAAATTTGTTGAATATAAAGGGTGAGAATTGTTCTTACTCTCTCTCTCTCACACACAGACATATTCTCACTTTTATAGACATAATAGATAGATTATGCTAGATATATTTCCATATGTCTGAATACCCTATATACAAATTATCTAATCTGTAGATAAAAAATTTGTTGATTATATAGGTTGAGAATTGCTCTCTCTCTCACAGACACACACATTTTCACTTTTGTAGATATAATAGATAGATTATGCTAGATATATTTCCATATGTATGAATACCCTTTATAACAAATTTAAAATCTGTAGATAAAAAATTTGTTGAATATATAGGTTAAGAATTGTTCTCTCTCTCTCTCTCTACCTCACACACACCCACACACACAAACATTCTGACTTTTATAGATATAATAGATAGATTATGCTAGATATATTCCATATGTCTGAATACCCTATATACAAATTTTCTAATCTGTAGATAAAAAATTTGTTGAATATTTTCAACCCTTATCCTCGAGTGGCGTCTGGGCCTTGATAAGTAGTAATGCGTATTTAGCAAAATATAAATATATATATATATAACAAATTTACTGAATTTCCATTACTAACGATTACTGTATTGTCCAATTGACTACTGCGCTTTTCAACCCTTATCCTCGAGTGGCCTCTGGGCCTTGAGAAGTAGTAATTACTAACGATTACTATATTGACCAATGGACTACTGCACTTTTTAACCCTTATCCTCGGGTGGCCTCTGGGCCTTATTGTCCAATTGACTACTGTGGACTTTTTAACTCTTATGCTCGAGTGGCCTCTGGGCCTTGATAAGTGGAAATGACCAAGTAACAAAAAATAGGTATATAACAAATTTACTGAATTTCCATTACTAACGATTACTATATTGTCCAATTGACTACTGTGCACTTTTCAATCCTTATCCTCGAGTGGCCTCTGGGCCTTGATAAATGGTAATGCGTATGTAACAAAATATACATATATATAACAAATTTACTGAATTTCCATTACTAACGATTACTATATTGTCCAATTGACTACTGCACTTTTAAACGCTTATCCTCGAGTGGCCTCTGGGCCTTGATAAGTGGTAATACCATCGAGTGGCCTCTGGGCCTTAATAAGTGGTTGTGCCTAAGTAACAAAAAATAGGTATATTACAAATATCCCGCATTTCCATTACAACCGACTACTACGGTGCACTTTTCAATCCTTATCCTCGAGTGGCCTGTGGGCTTTGATAAGTGGTAATGCGTATTTAACAAAATATTAATATATATATAACAAATTTACTGAATTTCCATTACTAACAATTACTATATTTTGTCCAATTGACTACTGCACTTTTCAACACTTATCCTCTAGTGGCCTCTGGGCCTTGATAAGTGGTAATGCCTATCTAAACAAAATATAAATATATATATAACAAATTTCCCGACTTTCCATTACTAACGATTACTATGTTGTCCAATTAACTACTGCCATTTTCAACCCTTATCCTCGGGTGGCCTCTGGGCCTTATTGTCCAATTGACTACTGTGCACATTTAACTCTTATCCTCGAGATGTATCTGGGCCTTGATAAGTGGAAATGCCTAAGTAACAAAAAAATAGATATATAACAAATTTCCCAAATTTGACTACTGTGCACTTTTCAACTCTTATCCTCGAGTGGCCTCTGGGCCTTGATAAGTGGTCATATATATTTTTTACAAAATAAAAAAAAAGGTTGGAGTCGCTGAATAACTCATCCTCCCGTTAAAGCGGTTCCATCCTCTTTCCCCAATTTGACTACTGTGCACTTTTCAACTCTCGTCCTCGAGTGGACTATGGGCCTTGATAAGTGGTAATACATATTTTATGAAAAATATATATATATATATATATATATATATAACAAAATAGGTTGGAGTTGCTGAATAACTCATCCTCCTGTTAAAGCGGTTCCATCCTCTTTCCCAAATTTGACTACTGTGGACTTTTTAACTCTCATCCTCGAGTGGCCTATGGGCCTTGATAAGTGGTAATACATATTTTTTTATAAATATATATATATATATACCAAAACAGGTGTGAGTCGCTGAATAATTCATCCTTCTATTAAAGCGATTAAATCCTCTTTCCCAAATTTGACTACTGTGCACTTTTAAACTCTCATCCTCGTGTGGCCTATGGGCCTTGATAAGTGGTAATATATAGTTTGTACAAAATATATATATATATATATATATATATATATAACAAAATAGGTTGGAGTCGCTGAATCACTCATCCTCCCGTTAAAGCGGTTCCATCCTCTTTCCCGAATTTGACTAATGTGCACTTTTCAACTCTTATCCTCGAGTAGCCTATGGGCCTTGATAAGTGGTAATATATTTTTGTTATAAATATATATATATATATATATATATATATATATAAATAAAAAATAGGTTGGAGTCGCTGAATAACTCATCCTCCCGTTAAAGCGGTTCCATCCTCTTTCCCGAATTTTACTACTATGCACTTTTCAACTCTCATCCTCGAGTGGCCTATTGTCCTTGATAAGTGGTAATATATATTTTTTAATAAAAGTATATATATATATATATATTAAAAAAAATAGGTTGGAGTTGCTGAATAACTCATCCTCCCGTTAAAGCGGTTCCATCCTCTTTACCGTATTTTTTATACAGTGCACTATTCAACTCTCATCCTCGAGTGGCCTATTGTCCTTGATAAGTGGTAATATATATTTTTTAATAAATATAGATATAAATATATATATAAAAAAACAGGTTGGAGTCGCTGAATAACTCATCCTCCCGTGAAAGCGGTTCCATCCTCTTTCCCGAATTTGACTACTGTGCACTTTTCAACTCTAATCCTCGAGTGTCCTATGGGCCTTGATAAGTAGTAATATATATTTTTTACAAAAATATATACATACATATATATAACAAAATAGGTTGGAGTCACTGAATAATTCATCCTCCTCTTAAAGCGGTTCCATCATCTTTGCCGAATTTGACTACTGTGCACTTTTAAACTCTCATCCTCGTGTGGCCTATGGGCCTTGATAAGTGGTAATATATATTTAAAAATAAATATAGATATAAATATATATATACCAAAATAGGTTGGAGTCGCTGAATAACTCATCCTCCCGTTAAAGCGGTTCCATCCTCTTTCCCAGATTTGACTGCTGTGCACTTTTCAACTCTTATCCTCGAGTGGCCTCTGGGCCTTGATAAGTGGTCATATATATTTTTTACAAAATAAAAAAAAAGGTTGGAGTCGCTGAATAACTCATCCTCCCGTTAAAGCGGTTCCATCCTCTTTCCCCAATTTGACTACTGTGCACTTTTCAACTCTCGTCCTCGAGTGGACTATGGGCCTTGATAAGTGGTAATACATATTTTATGAAAAATATATATATATATATATATATATATATAACAAAATAGGTTGGAGTTGCTGAATAACTCATCCTCCTGTTAAAGCGGTTCCATCCTCTTTCCCAAATTTGACTACTGTGGACTTTTTAACTCTCATCCTCGAGTGGCCTATGGGCCTTGATAAGTGGTAATACATATTTTTTTATAAATATATATATATATATACCAAAACAGGTGTGAGTCGCTGAATAATTCATCCTTCTATTAAAGCGATTAAATCCTCTTTCCCAAATTTGACTACTGTGCACTTTTAAACTCTCATCCTCGTGTGGCCTATGGGCCTTGATAAGTGGTAATATATAGTTTGTACAAAATATATATATATATATATATATATATATATATATAACAAAATAGGTTGGAGTCGCTGAATCACTCATCCTCCCGTTAAAGCGGTTCCATCCTCTTTCCCGAATTTGACTAATGTGCACTTTTCAACTCTTATCCTCGAGTAGCCTATGGGCCTTGATAAGTGGTAATATATTTTTGTTATAAATATATATATATATATATATATATATATATATATAAATAAAAAATAGGTTGGAGTCGCTGAATAACTCATCCTCCCGTTAAAGCGGTTCCATCCTCTTTCCCGAATTTTACTACTATGCACTTTTCAACTCTCATCCTCGAGTGGCCTATTGTCCTTGATAAGTGGTAATATATATTTTTTAATAAAAGTATATATATATATATATATTAAAAAAAATAGGTTGGAGTTGCTGAATAACTCATCCTCCCGTTAAAGCGGTTCCATCCTCTTTACCGTATTTTTTATACAGTGCACTATTCAACTCTCATCCTCGAGTGGCCTATTGTCCTTGATAAGTGGTAATATATATTTTTTAATAAATATAGATATAAATATATATATAAAAAAACAGGTTGGAGTCGCTGAATAACTCATCCTCCCGTGAAAGCGGTTCCATCCTCTTTCCCGAATTTGACTACTGTGCACTTTTCAACTCTAATCCTCGAGTGTCCTATGGGCCTTGATAAGTAGTAATATATATTTTTTACAAAAATATATACATACATATATATAACAAAATAGGTTGGAGTCACTGAATAATTCATCCTCCTCTTAAAGCGGTTCCATCATCTTTGCCGAATTTGACTACTGTGCACTTTTAAACTCTCATCCTCGTGTGGCCTATGGGCCTTGATAAGTGGTAATATATATTTAAAAATAAATATAGATATAAATATATATATACCAAAATAGGTTGGAGTCGCTGAATAACTCATCCTCCCGTTAAAGCGGTTCCATCCTCTTTCCCAGATTTGACTGCTGTGCACTTTTCAACTCTAATCCTCGAGTGTCCTATGGGCCTTGATAAGTAGTAATATATATTTTTTACAAAAATATATACATACATATATGTAACAAAATAGGTTGGAGTCACTGAATAATTCATCCTCCTCTTAAAGCGGTTCCGTCATCTTTGCCGAATTTGACTACTGTGCACTTTTAAACTTTCATCCTCGAGTGGCCTATAGGCCTTGATAAGTGGTAATAGTTTGTACAATAGTTTGTACAATATATATATCTATATATATATATTACAAAATAGGTAAGAGAGAGAGAAGAGGGTGAGAGAGAGAGAAGAGAAAGAGGTAGAGAGAGAAGAGGGTGAGAGAGAGCAGAGAAGAGGGTGAGAGAGAGCAGAGAAAGAGGGTGAGAGAGAAAGAGGGTGAGAGAAGTGAAAGAGGTAGAGAGAGAAGAGGGTAAGAGAGAAAGAGGGTGAGAGAGAGAAGAGGGTGAGAGAGAGAGGTAGTGAGAGAGAGAGATAAGAGAAAGAGGTAGAGAGAGAGAGAAGAGGGTAAGACAGAGAGAGAGAGGGGTAGTGAGAGAGAGAGATAAGAGAAAGAGGTAGAGAGAGAGAGAGAAGAGGGTGAGGGAGAAAGAAGAGGGTGAGAGAGAGAGAGAAGAGGGTGAGGGAGAAAGAAGAGGGTGAGAGAGAGCAGAGGGAGAGAGAGAGAAGAGAAATAGGTAGAGAGAGAGAGATGAAGGTGAGAGAGAGCAGGGAAAGAGGGTGATAGAGAAGAGAAAGAGGTAGAGAGAGAGAGAGAAGCGGGTGAGAGAGAGCAGAAAAAGAGGGTGAGAGAGAGAGAAAGAGGGTCAGAGAGAGAGAGAAGAGAAGAGAAAAAGGTGTACACAGAGAGTGAGAGAGAGAAGAGGGTAAGAGAGAGAGAGAGAAGAGGTTGAGAGAGAGAGAGAGATAAGAGAAAGAGGTAGAGAGAGAGAAGCGGGTGAGAGAGAGAAGAGGGTGCGAGAGAGAAGAGAAAGAGGTAGAGAGAGAGAAGCGGGTGAGAGAGAGAGAAGAGGGTGCGAGAGAGAAGAGAAAAAGGTAGAGAGAGAGAAGAGGGTGAGAGAGAGAGAAAGAGGATGAGAGAGAGAAGAGAAAGAGAGAGAGAGAAGAGGGTGATAGAGAAAGAGAGTGAGAGAGAGAAGAGAAAGAGAGAGAGAGAGAGAGAAAGAGGGTGAGAGAAGAGGGTAAATGTGCATCTTTTTTTATAGTAGGTAATGCTTGGGAGACTGTGCACATTGCCTCCTCCCCCCTCCCCCCTATAAACGCGGTTCCATTCATAAGAAAACAAACTCGTATAAAAGTAATTTTCGTGTATTTAAGCGGCCTTATACTGATAGCCACCCCTCCCCCTTCCAGTTTAACAGAGTTAGGAGGTAAAAACAAAATGGCTAAAGCCTTGTTTACATGGTAAACTATAGCAAAGAGCATAGTCATCTTTCTTCGCCGGTAAAAAACTTCAAGCAAAAATAAAAACATTTTCCCTACGTCAATTTTTATGTAATTTTGGGATTCTTCTTTTTGAAGTGCGATAAATCCGTTGGTAATAACGGTTCGACTCTTAAACTAATATTTAACTGTGTTATAGTATCAATGATACTCCTCGCAGGCAGCTTTAATGTACGTCAGAGGCTCAGCGTAGCCGACATTTTACTGAGCTGACGTCACGTCACGTGACAGCTAATGAATAATGTTAAAATGACAGGTTTTTTGGGGGGCCCCCCTGGGAGAAAAATGATCAGTTAACCCCCTTCTAGTTGTCCGTTTGACGTGAAATTTCGATATTTGTCATCCGGGTGATCAAGGTGCAATATGCTACCTAATTTGTCAACTTTGGTTGTGTCTGTCAAAAGTTTTAGCGTTACAAACAAACATACATACATACATACATACACACCGATTTTTGCCTTTTATATATATAGAAGAAGAAGAAGATGCATGTTTATAAAATTATAAAGATAGTTTCCTTTTGAAATTTATATAATAAATGCATGTTTATAAAATTATAAAGATAGTTTCCTTTTGAAATTTATATAATAAATGCATGTTTATAAAATTATAAAGATAGTTTCCTTTTGAAATTTATATAATAAATGCATGTTTATAAAATTATAAAGATAGTTTCCTTTTGAAATTTCTATAATAAATGCATGTTTATAAAAATATAAAGATAGTTTCCTTTCGAAATTTATATAATAAATACATGTTTATAAAATTATAAAGATAGTTTCCTTTTGAAATTTATATAATAAATACATGTTTATAAAATTATAAAGATAGTTTCCTTTTGAAATTTATATAATAAATGCATGTTTATAAAATTATAAAGATAGTTTCCTTTTGAAATTTATATAATAAATACATGTTTATAAAAATATAGAGATAGTTTCATTTTGAAATTTATATAATAAATGCATGTTTATAAAATTATAAAGATAGTTTCCTTTTGAAATTTATATAATAAATGCATGTTTATAAAATTATAAAGATAGTTTCCTTTTGAAATTTATATAATAAATGCATGTTTATAAAATTATAAAGATAGTTTCCTTTTGAAATTTATATAATAAATGCATGTTTATAAAATTATAAAGATAGTTTCCTTTTGAAATTTATATAATAAATGCATGTTTATAAAATTATAAAGATAGTTTCCTTTTGAAATTTCTATAATAAATGCATGTTTATAAAATTATAAAGATAGTTTCCTTTTGAAATTTATATAATAAATGCATGTTTATAAAATTATAAAGATAGTTTCCTTTTGAAATTTATATAATAAATACATGTTTATAAAATTATAAAGATAGTTTCCTTTTGAAATTTATATAATAAATGCATGTTTATAAAATTATAAAGATAGTTTCCTTTTGAAATTTATATAATAAATACATGTTTATAAAATTATAAAGATAGTTTCCTTTTGAAATTTATATAATAAATGCATGTTTATAAAATTATAAAGATAGTTTCCTTTTGAAATTTATATAATAAATGCATGTTTATAAAAAGAAAAAAAGGAAGATATGAAAACGTAATAAAAACAGGGTACATGTACAGAGAAGATATAGGTGTGAAAGAAAAAAAAAGTGAAGGAATTGAATTGTCTTGTTACTGCTTCCAATGCCACTATGCCAGAAGTTAGGAAGTATGTTAACTGACTATAACTGCTTCTATTACTAATAGAGATTTGGTATCGTTCTGAAGCTGAATGTATGTTATTACTTCTATTAATAATACACAATTCAATTTACTATTTTCTTAGAATGTGCTATCATTCAATGCACAATCTAGTGAAGAGGTAGTGTAGTATCTCTTTTATTATACTACGGTCCTCCTATGCATTACCTCCTTGGGGGAGGGATAAAGTAGTATGTCTTGTTGTCATGACACCATCTTCCCAAATATATTTTTTATCAACTATCATACCAAAGAATTAACTTTTCATCGTCATCAATTTGATATGTTTGAAGATCTGAAAATAAGTTAATGGTTTCTCTATAATTTTCCATGAAATATTTTTTATTTTTTAATTTTTTTGTAGGTGATACCTTTTCATTCCAGAAATGACCGAGACAGTCTCATGAATAAATTGTCAGACAAAATGAATGCACAACCAAAGGTAAGAACGTCTTTATATTGGTTCTAAGCTACACTAGAAGGGAGTGGCATGAAAAGCAGATTAATGGTAATTTTCAAACTAAGAATTTTAATATCATAAATAAAAATGTTATTATTTGATGTCCTTTTCTGTTAACACTTAATTTAAAATGTTTGGTTTATTTTTGAAGTTGTCTACTTTTATATCATTCAACCACGGTAGTGGTTGAATATATGCCTAAGTCCGAAATTGAATGAATCGAGACACATTCAAACCCCCACCACTAATTCCGTTCGCAACCAAATTTAAAACAGGTTATATAGTTGGATAGAACACATCATTAGCTACATTTTGAAAAAAAGATTTCGAAAAAATTGATTCAGTAGAAAAAACGTTACAACAAAATATGTGGGTTCACAAACAGGAGAGTAAGTACATACATAAGTGACTAACGCTTTTTTTTTTTATTTTGCATAACTTTTTTTTGTATATAAATATTTTTTACTGTGATTTTGCCAATATGACATGTTAGCGTAACGGTTAGAGTACCGGGGGTTGGTGGAAAGATTTTAGGTTCAATCGCGTGTATCGTTTTTTTTTTTATAATTAAAAAAACGAACTTTTTTTTAATAACTAATTTTTTTTTAACTCTCCTTATGAAATAGATATGCGGTTTTCTTTTCCTAGATGGTTTAGATTTTCAATGCAGCACAATATGGTTTGGGATCTTACCGTACTATTCTCCAATGCTTTAATAGCTGCCTGACTATCTGAAAGGATAGCTATTTCCTGTTGCTGAACCTCTTTCATGATCAGAACCTCAGATTCAAAAGCCTTAAACATGCGCTATCTCTCCTTCTTCTTCGGTTTTTGTCGTGATGTTTACCGAATGTTAGAGCTGACTTGTCAGACTTAGGTCTGAGATCCTGCTCTTCGGTGAAGGCGGAGGTGGTGTTTGGTACCACATCTAATAGTGCCAGCTCATGACTGGTGTTGTATCCGATGATACCTGTATAGTGCAGACTTCTGCCTGGAAGACCGTCCTCAGTTTACCAAGATAATAAGATTTTTGACAGGTGAGGTGGTTTGAGTATTCTATATAAACACTCGCACCAATCCTATCATTCATTTTAGATCCATCAGTATAGCATTTGATTACGTTGCTTTCCAGCTCTTTTTCGTAATCTCTTGCGCCTGTTCTGTCATAAACCATACATGTGAAATGCTTTTCAAATGATCTGGTTTTAGTCATAAGGTCACCCGGCACATATAAGAGCGGTAGTTCCTTCCTAGCCTCATTACACAAATCCACGTGACTCTTTGTTTTTCCAGTAGTTCCAACAGATCTTGACCACCACAGACCCATGAGATCTATTCTATAGGATCCCCGTATCGCTTCTGCCTTCAGGAATTCTTTAATAGGAGGGATATTCAACAGCATCTCCAATGCTCCAGTAGGTGTGCTCGGATATGCTAAAGAAGTCATTAAACAAGCAAGTCTTTGTACCTTCTGGAGTTTCTTCCTCAAGTACAGTTTCTCTGTTCCGCGGATCCAGGAAACACATGCATACGACAAAATGGGACATACCATAGCAATGTATATCCACCTCATTACATGCGGGTTAACTGCCCAGGTTTTCCCCACAATTTGTTTGCATTGCATAAGGGCTGCAGTCGCCTTGGAGGAAATCTTTTCTATGTGGCTTTTCCTGGTTAGCTTACTGTCCAGGATTACCCCTAACAGCCTTGCCGCCTACGAAAGTTTCAATTTCTGTCCACTCAGAAAAAGGTCACCAAGTTGGCAATTCCTTTTATATGTAAACAAGACCATTTCTGTTTTACGGCTACTGAATTCTAATTCATTTCGATTAGACCATTTATTAGGAATATTTAATGCCATTTTGGCAATGTGTCTGACCAATGATGCTTTTGAACCCGAGACCAGCACTGCGATGTCATCAGCATCAGCCTGGGCATAAATATTCCTATTTATAAACTCCTTTAAAAGAGGATTCAGCATACAGTTCCATAGTAAAGGTGATAAAATCCCACTTTGGAGGTTTCATTTAACTACTTCCCTTTTAACAGTTGCCCTCAATAGTTCTACTTGAACTGTTCTGTGCCTCACCATATACTCAATCCATCGGATGAGTACTGGTGGCACATTGAGTTCTCGTAGCGACTTGAACATACTACTGAAGGGTATGTTGTCAAAAGCTCCAACGATATCTAAAAAGACACCGAGTGCCATCTTCTTTTTTGTTAGTTTACGCTCTATACAGATCACGAATTCATGAACCGCAGTCTCGGTAGAGACCCTGACTCGGAACTACTGTGATTGAATGATAAATATTGCATAAATGTGTGTTTGAGAGTTTGACAATCATTAATAAATATTATAAATTTATATATTAATACAATAGCAATGCCTGGAAAAATCATGGATTATATGGAAAAATGTGCGCATGAAAAGTAATATTCTTAAGATTTTATTAAACCTGGAAAAGTAAAGGACAAGAAATTCAATCTGGAAAAGTAAAGAACAAGATATTCTAGTAAAGTAAAAAATAAGAATTTTTTAGACTTAAAATATTGCAGCTAAAAATAAAATTTGAATATTAATAAATATTTTATTTATTATTTGCATATGTTGTTGTTTATTGTTGAGTTAGAAAGGGTGTCAGTCGCTGGATTGAACTTATTTCCCCCCTATTGCATATATTTATGTAGTGAAAATTGTTTGAATAAAATTAATTCGTTAGTTAGTTAGTAGATGGAATTAATAATTTTATAATTTACATAAAAATTAATAATTTTATTATATCATAATTAGGATCATTTAATTCATTTTTATGTAAATTATAAAATTATTAATTCCATCTACTAACTAACTAACTAATGAATTAATTTTATTCAATTGACATAACAAGGTGTTTCTCTCTGAAGTTGCAACAATGGTGATATGATAGCCAAAGTTTTTGTGTCTTCCTCTTTTGCTTGCAAGATAATGAACATAAGAGAAAAACAATCTTTAACAACCATCTCCTCAATGGATAACGTTCTCCTATAGCCATTTCACATAATGGTAAAAGTGTTTACTAATAGGCCAGGAGACTAGCGTTCAATCCTTGAGTGGTCATATCAAAAAACTTAATTAGTACTTAATTCCTAAACACTCTGCATTATGACGTGAGAATAAAGGATAAATGGAGTGATGCCGAGAAAAGAGTGTCGCTTTCTCTTCTACCTTTGTGCGCTAGCTAATGAATGAGATAAGTCACTCTCAGCTATAGGCAACCACTTTTTTATGGTTCTATGGTGCTAAACATAATCTTTCCATTGCCTACTCTGTGCAGGGATTACACGAAGAGTGTCAAGAATTGCAACCAAATATGATGATCTCGCCTGCCAAAGAAAAAAATCCTTTCTTCATGAGGTTACATTGCACTACTTCTCATGAAACAACTTCCTGTACATAAAGTTCTTGTTCTTCTACCCTTACCTCTAAATAGAATTTTCCATTCTCTGACTCAATTTTAACCTTGTGTGGAAACTTCTGATTTTAACATTATTTTCAAATGAATCATTTACGATATATTTATGAATGTGAGTTGTCTACTGTTTTGTGATTCAATAAACGTGAAAATCTGCTTTTTGAAATTTTTATTTTTTCCCATTTGATTTAATTTTATTTTTCTTTCTCCCCCTCTCTCACTTTCTTTCTTCCTCTCTCTTTTTTTTTTTTTTTTTTTTTTACATAGTCATCACCACATTATCAAGGCCAAGAGGCCACTCAAGGATAAGGGTTAAAGAGTGTACATTAGAAATTGGACAATATAGTAATCATTAGTAATGAAAATTTGGTAAATTTGATAACTTATATGGAACGGCTCATCAAGAACTTATTTACGTTAGACTTAAAGACAACCATATTGTAGTCAGCCGGAAAGCAGGAAAACGGAAGACAATTCCACAGGCGTGCAGTTCTAAGAAAGAAGCTCTGTTCATGGAATCTACGTTTAGGTTTAGGCACAGATAAAGGGTGAGGGGAATTATTGATAGTGTTTACAGCTAGACGAGTGTTTCTTGTGAAAGTTTGGCGAGGGGGGACCATAGATTGAAGCTCAGTCGAACACTTTCCATGAAAATGACGATACATCAGAGACAAACTCGCAACATCTCTTCTGTGAGATAGAGGTTGCAAGGAAGAGAAAAGGACATCTCCTACGAGGCTACGAAGTCTATTTTGAACTCTATCAAGGCAGGCCAAGTCCTTTCTAGCAGCTCCTGCCCAGATGTGGCAACAGTATTCCATCCTTGGACGTACCTGGCTCTTATATAGATAGAGAATAGCATCAGCAGTGAAATATCTACAGGATCGATAGAAAGATCCCACCATTTTTCCAGCGGCCTTGGCAACAGATTTGATGTACGTGTTCCATTTAAGATCAGGAGTAATGGTCAAGCCAAGAAGCTTGTCAAAACTTGAGGCCTCCTGAAGACGAGAGCCATTCATTTCAATTGATGCCAGATGTGGATCAGAATGTTGATGATGAAAAGAGAGAAGCTTGGTTTTAGATGCATTAAAAGTAACCAGCCACTCCTTACCCCATTGTACTACGTGCTCAAGATCAGAGGAGAGAGAATTTGAGAGAACTTGGTCGTTTACTGTCTTAGATGTGCTACCATAAATGGTAGTGTCGTCAGCATAGATGTCTACAAATGATGTAAGGATGTGATTTGGAAGATCATTAATATAGATCAGGAAAAAGAGTTGGGCCCAGGATGGATCCCTGAGGGACACCGGCATTAATACTGTGAGCTTCTGATTTTTGCCCCTCAACTACTACTCTTATGAACCTATCAGAAAGAAATGATTTAATAATTGAGAAGACATTTCCAGCAATACCATAGCTAGAGATCTTATGAAGTAAACCTTTATGCCATACCCTATCAAAGGCCTTAGATATGTCGAGCAATTGCCCTAGAAAGGTTGCCTCTGTCGAGTCTTTGTTACATTTTGTCTTGCTTCACACCCTTTTCCCCTTCTTTTGACAATATTAATTTTACCATACTTCAGATGGTAATCATAAACCACAGCAATCAATAGTTAATGAAAACCTCCGAGATCATTTTCTTATAAACTAAAAATAATTATTCTAGATACAGTAATTTCAGATACAGTTATGAAAAAATAAGTTAAATTAGTTATTTTATCTCTCTCTAATTTAAGAACAAACTAATGCTTCAGATGCAGGATTTCAATTTAATTTGATTTTTATTGCAAGGTTCTAAACAAGGCTTATGGTTGTCTGTCTACTCGACTGGTCACGCTCTTTGCTCTTTTAGAGAGAGATCCAGCCTTTTGGGCTGCCAGCCCAAAAGCTGACTTTTCTATATCGACACCAAAAAGTGAATCTCTATCTGCTAAAACAATTTTTTATGAAAACCCTATTTCTGCTTCCTATCTCTCTGAGATTAGCATTTCCTCCTCTATTCTCTTTGTCTTCTTTCTTTCTTCCAAAATCCTTTTCTTTTTCTCTCTCTCTCTCAAATCTCTTTTCGTCTCTCTCTCTCAAATCTCTTTTCGTCTCTCTCTTCCTCCCTTTCTGTTTTTTCTTTCTTTCTCTTAACAAAGATATATTTTTTTATCAGTTCTTTGGTCGTCTTTTCAGAAATGCATTTATGATTCTTTTGCTTTTGAAGTGACAAGCTTTTGTTTTTAAATTTTTTCCTGATCGTGATTTGGGCTTTCAGTTGTCACTCCAAATTTACCTTTCAGTTATCTTCAGAAACAAAGACATTCTATCGTATCTCTACACATATGGAACTTTTTGACAGTGTCAAATACTGACTCATCATGATTGCTAGCAAGCAACTTTGAGTGGCTCAGGATATGGAATAGTGTTACACCATAATAGTATTGTTTTTTTGTCAATAATAATAATAATAATAATTAAAATAATAATAAGAGTTGATATGCTGTAAAATGAGCAAAACTAACCATGCACTGAACAACTGTAATTCACAATTATTTTGTATTTTCTCTTCTGTTTAACTCTACTGTTCGTTTTTCCATTTCAAAGTTTCTTTCTTTCTTTCAGAGTGTCATTTTAAATGAAACTGATGTTCTCCCTGAGCATCTTTATGCTGGTTTCTCCGAAGACATTTGGTTTCGTGTGATTCCAAAGGAAATCCAAGATACCGGTGATGTAAGACTATTTTTCTCTCTCTGTGCATCCCCCACCCCACTCAAGAAGTTTGTTTAATAGAAACCATGAATGTAAGGTACAATATTTATGAAAATGGGAAGCACTCTGGAGAAACTACCTCATGCCACATGCGTTCATGCAAGACCTTATTAAGACTGCAGTTCGCAAAGTATAGAATGCTTCAAAAGATATTTTTAAAAAACCAAATCACCCCATATGAACAAGAGAAAGCAAAAACAAATCTAAATTGTTTCGTTTCTAACAGTCGAGCCTAAAAGATATCCCCCCCACCCCCACCCCAAGTTACGTTCCATGTTTTATCAAATATAAAAATCCATCATCAAATTCGTTTTTGCAAGCTTGCATATTTGGACAGCTTTGAGAAATTTCCAAGCTAACCTATTCCTGCCTAAGTCTTTATTTATCCCTCTTTTTCTCAAATAATTCTTTATCACGTTCATCTTTTCCTTGGCTTTACCATACCAGCTGATCCTGCCGCCTCAACTGTTCTACATCTATTAACCCTAAATCACTCATCCATTCTTTCAATGTGAGTCCAGCAACAGTCTCTCAATTCTGTTCACACCTTTATATTGTCCAAATTTAATCTTTCTCTAAGATCATAAGATCTAACCCTTTCTTTATAACTCTCATTAAACATCTATTGTATCATTCTCATATGATTTGTTTCTGTGCAACACATATTCCCAACTCACTAGCAACTTTTCACTTATATACATTAACACACATGTGATTATTCAACACAATTAGTGTTCCCATCAAAAAAGTTACTTTTTGGTGTTTTGAGCACATTCTCATCATCCTTGTCACATCCCATGATTTAATTTAAATATCAATAACTTTTTAAGATTCTTAACTAAATGTACCCCTAGCCTGTCTAACAATGATGTCTAGTGAGTGAAGTTACAAAATTAGGCCATTCTGGGTCCTGGTTTGTCACTCTGGCAAAGGCCTTGATTGTCAAAAGGTTCTATCTGACAAATCACCATTTTTCCCTACGTTGCAAAAAGATCAGGATAGATCGTTCAGCATTAGTCACCAAAGTCTCTATCATTGGGGAGCAAGCCAAACGCAGAAAGAATCGCACTCCAATGACTGATCTTTTTGGATGAAGTAACAATAACTATTCATTGAAAAATTATACACTGATTCTTCACAAAGTTTAACTTAGGCTCTTAATATTCGTGCACTCTTGGGTAAAATTTGGGCAATTTTTGAGTTTAGTGATTTCAAGCCTAAATCTAGAGATTAGTCTCAATGTCGTGGAGTCTGGTGGCCGAGCAGAGTCTAAGAAATTTTCAAGTTTAGTCATTACAACCCTAGGTTCAAGGGTTAATCTCTCAACAGCATGGAGTTCAGCAGTTGAGCAGAGTTGATTCATTCAAACTCCTGATGCAACAGCTTATATTGAGAACCAGAGAAATATAACACTGTCCCCCTTCCCAATAGAATTCAACTCCTAACTCTCGATAATACATTATGGATAATATTCTCCAATTCCCAGTACAAATCACAATTCTGCAAAACCATGAGTCACCAACAAGTCTTTAAGTCCAACAGTTTCTTCTTAATCTATTTTTCTTCTCTCCTTGCTACCATGGATGAGAGATACCTCCCTCTCCCTCTTTATTTGGATAGTCTCTGAAATCACAATTCATCTTTTTGATTTCCTTATAAAATGTTCAACCATAGAAAAATGGGTTATTGGTAAGATCAAGGTAATTCAATTATTATCGCTGTAGATGTGTGTGGCCCTTTAAGCGACGTTGAGCCTGAGTTTTTTTTTGTTTTTTTTTAATTCTGTTTTATTGTTTACACAAATTAGTGACCATTTTGGAATACCAGGAGCTGTATATGCTCTCTGCTTATACCTGCATTGTTTCAGGTTGTTCTGGACTTCTCCCTGCCACTGGAATCAGTGTTGATTCAAGAGAGGTGTGGTTTAGGATTGTGCAACCCTTGCTTCACAATTACATGTGCAGCTACCTTTACAGAAGTTATCCATTTTGTCTCAAATCAGAATGTGATAAGAATGTGTGTGACCCTTCCAGTTTTTGATAAATAACTCAACATTTGACGTAATTCAAAAAACTCAGCGGCGTTAATGGCCGTAATAAGTCTGGTTTTTGCCTATATTGGTATTTGAATAACATGTTGATTATTCCTCTGACCGATATCAGTAAAGTGTTCTTTGTCTGGACACTATTCTCTTGCAAGCCTATCCTTAAAAAGAAAGATGTTTATTTCACAAATCCATGGAAAAGTTAATTAATAATCACATCAATTCAGTTTTATTGCCCAGAAAATAAATCAAAGGTTTTCTTTCAGAAAAGCTAGAATATTTCTAATCAATTTTTTTTTTTTTTACATCTTCTACAAGTATTCAACATGCTTTGAACTTTTTTTGTTTTTGTGACTTTTTCTTTTTGTTTTCCACTGTCCGAATTTCAACGTTTGTCTCTGTGGCGTATCAACCCTTTTTAATCCATCAACATTGTAACAAAAACATTTTCTTTTAATTGATCAATTATGTTAATTATTTTTATCATTATTGAAAAAAAAAAACATTAATTAAATGCAAAAAAAAACTAATAAAGAACTTTTAAACAAAATATTTTATAGATGAAAATATTTTCACTTTGCTTAATATTTTAATAGTTACAGAAATTTTTAATGTGCTCATTTTTTAAAATAAATTCTTTAGAAAAGAGGCTTGCCTTTTTTCTGTTGTTCTTGGCCTTTGGGCCAGGATCAAAGTATAGTATCTGTTCTTCAGATGCTGCACTTAAGATAATTTGTACCAGTCAATGGAGGAGAAACCCTCTATACTGGGACAATTATTATTTTTAGTAACCAGAGTGCCCCCTTTTTGCCTACTTTTAGGGAAGCTGGTTTTTACCCCACATTAAAAACAGCCTTGTGCCTAATTTGCTTTGGTGGGGAAGCAAATAAATTAAAGATTTTAAAATCCACATTTTAACATTTTTTTTGAAATAGTTTTATTGCTTACACAAAACAATTTTATTTAATAAAAATTAAAACATAAGCATGTATATTGAAAAAAAAAAAACCCAAAACACTTTGCATAAACTTAAAAACTATCATGCTATATCTACTGCACTGAAATAAACCAGTCAAGTTTCTAATTGTCTTTTATTGAGGTTTATAAAAGTTTAGAAAAATTAGGGAATAAAATTTTTGTTCACTTTAAAGTTAAATCAAGAAAAAATGTTATTTCGTTTAAAATATTTCTCTTTTATAGATAACTATTTTATATTTGTTATAATCGTTATAATCTGCCGACAAATGTTTTATTGATAATTTCCTTTTGTTTCAGGTGTTGGTTTTGTATCCTGACTATGGCCATTTCAATTTGATAAAAATCGATGACATCAGACCTCTGCCCTTGGAATTCTGGAAACTTCCTTACCTTGCCCTCAGGTGCAAACTCCATGGTGAGAGCATCTTATTTTTTACTAAGCCTTATCACAAACCAGTTGCAAACTACTCACTCACAAACTATACACATGCAAAAGAAATTGATCTGCAATTTATATATATATATATATATATATACACACACACACACACACACGAAGGGCATGCAATAAGTAATGCCCCTGACCCACTTCCCATAGCAGTAGAGCAACAAAACTTGGCACAGTTATTAGTCTTTCTCTACATAGGAACCACCCAGAGTTATGCATTTCTCCCATCGTTTGATGCAGCTCTGGGGACCGTTTTTGTAGACCACCCCAAGTTGGTCCTCAAACCACGATGTGATTTCAGAAATCAAGGCTGCATCATCTGGGAAACGCTTTCCTTTCAAAAACAACTTCATAGCTGGGAAGAGGTAAAAGTCAGAGGGTGCAAGGTCAGGAGAATAGGGAGTATGGGGAAGGATTCATAACCACACGACCGTGCTTCTGATATAGCGACATGCGAGTTGTGGATCGGAGCGTTGTCCTGCAGGAGGAGGGTACCTTTGCTGATTTTGCCCCGCCTCTTGATTTTGATAGCTTCCCTTTATTTCCTCAAAAGTGAAGCATAATAAGCTCCTGTAATTGTGGTACCCTTTGCCAGTAAATCCGTCATCACTACTCCGTACTGGTCCCAGAAGACTGTGAGCATGATCTTGCCAGCGGAGGGCTGCACCCTTGCCTTCTTTGGAGATGGTAAGTCCAAGGGCTTTCACTGCATTGACTGGGCTTTGGTCTCTGATCATAGTGATGGACCCAGGTTTCATCCTGTGTAATCAGTCTTTTGAAAAACTTTGACTCATCTTCTTGGCACATCTCCAAATTCATCCTCGAGTACTCGACGCGTTCTCGCTTCTGGAATGGTGTGAGCAACCTGGGAATCCATCTGGCAGACACCTTATGCAAATGGTCATGAATGATAGTTTCCACAGACCCTGTACTAATCTTGACATCTTGGGCTGTTTGGCAAATAGTAATGCACCTTCCAAAATGGCAGTCTCAACTTGACGAACAGATGCCTCATCAATGGCAGAAGTGGGGGGGGGCAGATCTGAGAGCTGTTTCCACAGACTTCTGGCCATGTTTGAATTCACAATGCCAGCGTTTTACAAGGTCATATGATGGGACATTATCACCATAAGTTTCTTTCATTTCATCAAAAGTCTCCTGTGGTGAGCATCCTTTCAAATACAAAAACCGAATCACTGCTCAACATTCAACAGGCTCCATTTCACACCTGACTCAGTTCAAACACCTGTAAAACAGAAACCACAATTAGTTCAGAGCTATAATTTGCCACATAACCCGTAAAGATATAAATCATTGCACACGCAAAATTTCAGCTAGATCAGACAACTGGAAGTGGGTCAGGGGCATTACTTATTGCACGCCCCTCGTACTAGCAGGATCTGTTTCCCCGCTGTTGCTCCCTGTAATATAGAAGAATGCTAAATAACACAGAAATATGAAGTATTCTGTTTTATGAAGAGGTCAGTAGGAAACTTCATTGCTCACAATATAATTGGTAATGTCATAATTTTGTATGTACTTTATAAAGTTGTTTATAGGTATTCTTTATTTATGGATAGATCAATGTAAGTCTCATGTAATAATTATAAAAAAATAGGAAATGTTTTCTCAAATTTTTATGCTTTAAACTGAACATTTTCAGAAGAATGGATTCAAAATCATTTTAATATTTGAAAAAAAAAAAATTTTAGAATGTTTTTTCGCTACAATTCAACAGATTAATATATATATTAATGAGGTTTTTTTTTTTTAAAACAACATTATATTTATTTGAATTCTTATATATGAATTCATAGTAAAAATAGGCCCTGTCGGTGCGGCATTAGAATACACCGACTGCCCCCCTGCAGAGGGTAAAAGTCCCTCAATGGGGATACCTGTTGGCCGTGGGTAGCAACCCATGACACTTTGGATGGAATTCTGGTGATTTAAGGTCTTGGAGGACAAGTTACAAGCCTCTTCTTCCCAACACATTACTTTGGCCCTTACCTCGGTTAGACGGGCGGTCGGAGGGGCCCGATCCGATCAATCGGCTGGTCAGGTCAAGCCCTACATCTACTATCAATGGTTTGGACTAAACTGGGAAGTTTAAAATCAATAAAAGAAATTCTCTCAACCAAAACCATAGAAACCAAGAAAACTTCACCCCAAAGTAGACGTTTGAAAGCGTTGGCCAAGGGTCAATCAGCAGAAAGTATAAAACCAAATCCTGACATGGCTGCAATCACAACTTTTTTCACGCTAGATTTGGGTAGTGAAAACTGGATAACGACAGATGATCAGTATTTCTTACTTGACTGAGTATGCTGCCTGTGTAACCCTGACTCTGTCAAGGCGAATGGGTTTCCCCCTTGACAAGTCCCAATATTGGGTCCCAAGGTGGGTGGGGAACACGGGAAATGAAACTTTTATCCATAATTATGTCAAAACAAAACAAAAAACCCAAATGTGCTTTATCGGCCTAAGAAAGTGAGGAAAACGTAGACTTTCTTAAATACTATGTAATAAAATCACTAGATGAAACACCGATGACAAAATTATCCCCTTTTCTCATCGAAAAAGTGCTAAGCAGGAAAATAAACCCAAAAATGATTAAAAAAAAAACAAGAGATGGTAACCTATTAATTGAAATTGAAGCAATAAACCAAAGCTTAAATTTAAAAAACATGAAAACTTTCCATAATATTAACATTAAAGTCACCCCACACAATAAACTAAATCAATCTAAAGGAGTTATCCGAAGCCGGGAACTATCACTTGCTTCACCAGAAGAAATCCAGAACGAACTAAGCAAACAAGGAGTCATTGACTATAAAAGAATCTACATAAAGAAAATACCAACCCATACTTATATTATCACATTTAACACTCCAAAAATTTCATCTAAAATTAAAATTGGCTACACCATAGAACCAGTTGAAATAAACATCCCAGATCCTCGGAGATGTTTCAACTGTCAAAAATTCGGTCACCATAGAGATGCCTGGAGTGGTCATCCTACGTGTGCTAAATGTGGCTCTACGAACAAGAATGTCGTGAGTCCAAATGTACAAACTGCCAAGGCGAGCATCCTGCCTATTCCAAAAACTGAATGATGGAAAATTGAAGAAGAAATCCTAGCCACAAAGCATAAACGTAATATTTCTTACCTAGAAGCGAAAACAATAGTGTAAGGAGTTATAAAAAACAAAACTTATGCAAAAATTACAGAAAAAACAAATCCCATCAACCAGGCTGATAAATACGACCAACTAATTGAAAAACTGGTACAGCTAGAACCGAATGAACTTAACTTTCAAAAAAACTTAAAAATACAACGCTCTCAAAAACTGGAAAAATTAAAGCAAGAAACCAAAAAAGAACTCAAAGTATTTGTCTCCTCCCAAACCCAAACCTCCCCCCTTAAAGGCCAATTTCTCCAAGAACAAACTTTCTCAAAAACCAAACAATAAACCAATAAAAAAAAATTAGAAAATTTGACGGAACCTGATAAAATGGAGACTTCTTATCTAACACCATCAAAACAAAAGAAAAACCAAAACAAAAGAGTTATCGTATGCATATTAGAAAAAAAACAAGATATTAGACAAACATCAATGTGGCTACAGGAAAAAAGAGTGAATGGATCAGTTGGTTAGGATGGAATCCTACATAAGAGATGGACTTATCAGAAACCACCATGTGGTGTCAGTATTTTTTGATTTAGAAAAAGCATATGACACCACATGGAAATACGGCATCATGAGGGACCTGCACAACCTGGGAATCAGAGGAAGGATGCCAACATTTATACAAAATTTCCTTAAAAACCATACTTTTAGGGTGTGCCTTGGAAAAAATCTGAAGTGTATGAACAAGAGATGGGAGTGCCCCAGGGCAGTATAATATCTGTTACACTCTTCCTGCTAAAAATCAATAGTATTGGTAAAGTAATGACCACAAACATTGATAAATCCCTCTTTGTAGACAACTTATCAATCACCTATTCATCCCCTAATATGTTAACAATAGAAAAAAAAATTACAGGAATGCCTTAATAAAATAGAGAAATGGGCTGATGAAAATGGGTTTATCTTCTCAAAAACCAAAACAGTTTGCATGCACTTTTGCAAAAAAGAGGATATCATCAAAACCCACAACTAAAAATTAGTAACCATGTAATACCAATATCTGGGGATGATCCTGGATAACAAATTTAACTTCAAGCCACATATAGAAGCACTAAAAAAAAAAAAAAAAATGCCAAAAAGCATTAAACATACTAAAGATAATATCACACACAAACTGGGGAGCAGACAGGGAAACCATGCTCCTACTATATAGAGCACTCATTAGACCTAAATTGGACTATGGTTGCATTATATATAACTCAGCAAGGAAATCATATCTAGAGAAACTCAAGCCCATACAAGCACTCAGACTCTGTTTAGGAGCCTTCCGAACATTACCTATTCAAAGCCTCCACTCAGTAGCTAATGAACTCCCCCTCCACCTGAGATGGGAAAAACTCTCGCTCCAATATACGCTGAAACTTAAGTCTACCAGAAAATCCTGCTCATGAAAAAATATATACATCAATGTATGAACATTTTTATACCAGCAAAGCTACAGCTATTAAACCTCTGAGATATCGCCTTAAAAAGGCTATTACAGAAGGATACGAAGAACCAAAAAACATACAAACTTACACAATTAATAATACTCCACCATGGACAATCACAGAACCATATATAGACATGACTATTAAAACAGCTAAAAAACAGACCAGCTACCAAACCTATCAAAACAAATTCCTAGAACTAAGAGATAATTACTCCACATACAAAACCATCTATACAGATGGCTCAAAAATAACTGAAAGACTAGGAGCAGCAGCAAAAATGCATAACACACACAAGCAAGTCCAATTACTGGACGGTGCTTCTATATACGCCGCAGAATTACAGGCTATTAAGATGACTCTAGAACTAGTCCGAGAGTCTAGCGAGAATAAATTCCTTATTTTCAGTGACTCCATGTCCAGCTTAATGGCATTGAAAGAAAGGAACCTAAACCATCCGTACATCCTGGAAATCATGGAAATATACCAACACCAAGTAAAGGAAAATAAGACAATAATATTAGCATGGATACCAAGTCATGTCGGCATAAAAGAAAATTCAGAAGCTGACAAACTGGCTAAGGACGAAACAAACTTGACTCCATCAAACATAAAAATACCATACACAGATATGAAAAACCAAAATAAACTCCTATATAAAAATCAAATGGCAAAAACTATGGGAAGAACAACTAAACAAAAAACTTAGAGAAATACAACTGAATGTTGGACAAGATAGGACCATAATACCAATACGAAAATTAGACACTATATTTACCAGAATTTGAATTGGTCATTCAAGACTAACTCATGAATACCTTCTGAAAGCTGAAGGTATCCCCTCAATGTAGAACCCGTCAACATCCACTAACCATTAAACACATTAATGGAATGCAAAAAATATGAAAATATTCGTCTGAAATATTTCAAAGAACAAAACCCTCTAGCAATATTTGGAAAACCTTATAAAATATTAGATTTTCTAAGAAAAATTAAACCTTTGGAACACATTTGAAAGGAGAAAAAAACCCTGACTTAGAAATGCTAAATCTTAATTAAAAACAATTTATTACCTAAAGACTCAATGAAGAATACTTTCTTCACATTTCATGGCATGAAATGACCTATAGGGTTGATGTGCCATTAAACAAAAACTTACCATAGTAAAAATAAATGTAAACTGAGCATATAAAGTGTTAAAATTTCAAAGAATGGTAATATAGTTTATTTAAATTGCATAAAATGAAATGTGGGTGTCGTCAGGTGCAAAAAAAAAAAAAAATACCCACATATTTTTTGAAAACTGCATTGTACATATAAATCGATTCAAACAACATGTATGTCTGTGCATTAAATGTGGAATTGTAGAATGAGAAATACTAACCAGTTTATGTGCAAAATGTCTAAGATAATTATGATGACATTAAAGCACAGGGAGGAGCTGGTGCTGGTCTAAAAGCTGAAGTTAAGAACTGCCATTATTAACCAGAACATTACCACTGTTCAGAAAAATCTGTACTTTGGAGTTTCCATGAAAATTGATCACGTACAATCCTTTACAAATATCATTTTAACTTTAATAAAAGTTTCAAAATTCTTTACATGCAGCTATTATTAGTAGTTTCACTATTATTAACTTTTTTCTTTACATGAAATTGTGAATAGAAACTAGTTATACCCTCTTTGTCCTTTTCTTCATCCCTTGAAACGAAAATGATTAAAAGATCAAACTCGTGCAGTATATTTTAAGTAAATATATATTTAAAATTTCTAATTTTCAGCTTATACAGCAGGAAAGTTTAGACAATACTTTTTTTCTTACTAGCTATGGTGTTTCGCTGCAGTCTTTAGTTATCAAAGATATAGATTGTATCGTCCAATTCAGCATTTGCACTTGATCATGCGCACGTGTTAAAATTAATAGAAATCCATTGTTTAAAAGCATAGTGAAAACGAAATTCAAATCATGACGGTTAAAAGATCAGACTCCGACAGTGAATTTCTATTAAATTTTACACGTTCGCATGATCGGACGCAAACACTGAAATGAGCGATACAATCTCTATTTTCAGCAACTAGAGACTGCAGTGAAACACTATTATGGCTAGTAATGTCTGAATCTTCTTGGTATAAGCCGAAAATTTGAAATTTTAAGTATTTATTTTATTAAAAATAAAATATACTGCACGAGTCTGATCTTTTAATCGTCATATTTTGAATTTCATTTTAATCATGCTTCTTAAAAGTGGATTTTTTTATTAATTTTAACTTAAGATTTTGTTTTTTGTTTCCAGGTATCATTCCTGCTGACAAGCCGATCTGGAGTGAAGCTGCTAAATACAAATTCCATGAAATTGCGAAAGACAAATGTTTTGCTTGCCTTTCAAAGTCACGCCCGACAGAAGGTGAAAATCTGTCAATCATTTTGATTGATACATCTGGTGAAACAGACATATGCATTCACGACGTTCTCGTAGAATATGGCTATGCAAAGAATGTGATAAACAATGAATAATGCAAGGCAATAATAGATCCATACAAGTCTGCTCGATTCTTTTTTTTTTTCCTTTCACTTTAGAAAAATTTTATTTCTTAGCAAAGTGAAAGAGAAAAAAGTAATTATCTTGGTTATCATTGGAATGTGAACGGACTACCAAGTTGAGAAAAAAATGTTTTCTCCCACCCAAACAGTTGAATGGTGGAAGCAGTTTTTTTTTTTTAATACTTTAATGTTCTTAACCTTTGTTTAAATAACCTTACAAAAAACTTTCATTTTGTAGAATTTATAAATCAAAGGAAGAACAAAGAAAATGTAAATAGCATTTTTTTAAGGTAAACCCACCCTACCAACTTACCCATCCCAAAAAATTTTAGTAAAAAAAAAAAAAAAATATATATATATATCAGTGAGGTTAGAAAAAGAGCATATCTGAAGAGGGTGAGGGTCACAAAAGGGAAAAATGAGGTTGTATAGGCAAGTTTTTTCTTTAGTCTTTTTTTAAAAAAAAAAGGAACTTGAATCAATCCAATTTAGACAAAAATATGTAGAAAAACTGGAACTTATTTCCAATAGGAGCAAAGTGTAGTACCTGTTCTTATTACACTTGATTTTTTTCTCTTCTCAGTCAAAGAATGAGAAATCCTTCCAAACCGGGTCAATTTTGGAGTTGGATTTTCCTTACATTATAAAAAGGTCCTGTGTCTAACTACCCTTATGGGGAGGCAAATAAGGACTTCCAATTAAGAATTGTCCTTTGTTTTAAATGGCAAATTTTGTTTGTATATTACATGATTTATAAATCTCTTATTAAAATAAAAGATAACTTTTATTTAATCTGAGACAATTTCCACACTAAAGAGAAAAACCTCATTTCTTGACCATCGACCCCAAAATATCCACTTCATCCACCATTGACTTTCCTTTTGTTATTTATTTCATTTTTTTTTCTTTTTAAGTAAAACTTGGCAGTTTGCTGCCCTCCACATTGGCTTTGCTTTCTTTTAAAATCCCAGATTGTGTTGTAAAAGAAATTTAAATGAAGCATTTGGGATTTAAGATTTAATAAAAACAAAAACACTGACACATTTATATTTTATTTTTCTTGATTCCTTTTCCCTTAGTTGGTTTGGCAAAGAAAGAAGGGTCGATCTGGTCCTGAGAAAGACCTCTTACTGCAAAAATTCGTTGGGCTCTTTCGGCTAGAGTCCCTCCACACTTAAGGCCCTTCTCAAGAAGAGCAAGCTTCAGCTTTTCAAGACCCAAACATTCAAGATCTTTGGAACAATTAGCCGACTCCAAGACGGTCATTAAATCCTGAAAAAAAAAAAAAAAAGGGTTAGTTGCTCTTTCTTTGTGCAGATTTGTATATAATACATTATTTCAAGAATTTACAACCCATCATTCTTTAGTAACTATAGCAATAGAGTGCATGTACAGAATAGTTAACACTGTCTCCTCATGTTAAGGGGTTTCTAAATATTATTTAGAAACATTCTTTTTGTACATACAATGTTATATTTAAGTAAGGATTTAACCTTATAGGATACATCACCAATGGTTTATTATATAAATTTGTTTTTATGTATAAACAAGTCACTGCTTATTAAGGTCTAATGGTCACTCAAGAATGAGAGTTAAGGAGTTTATCAGGTGGACAATGAGGATTGAACTTTAAAATAACCATGTATTTTAGTCGGATGGGAAGTATCTCTGTGGTATTGATTCTTCATGGAAGTTTCATTCATTTTTAGTACATGGATTAAATTGATTGTATTCTTCGACTGAAGATATTCACAGTACACAGAGACATATCAGACCGTAGGTGTTAATGTTCAGTTAATAAACACTGCAATCTTTATGACTTTATGAAAAATACAGATGTTGTTGAAATATGTTAATTATGAAAAGACTGCACTAATGGGATAATGGAAGCTGTTAACTATCCTGCATCTTTAAACAAAATATTTTTATTCAAGTTTTAAAACCCAACATTGAGAGAGAAGGGGGAGGGGAGAAAGGATTCTTTTCTGTAATAATTGTTAGCACACATTAATACCAAAAATGAAAAAGTTCTCACCAAGAAATAAAATCTTGTGTATTTGGCTACTGCAGTCATTGTCAGCTTATGAACAAGTTAAGGTTTTTAAATTATATCTGAAACCAAACTATACTATTAGTGCTTTGTTCAATTTCTGTAATCACGATAACTTCTTCCTAGAAATTATCTTCACTTTTTCTTTAGGTGGAGAGGAGTAGTATAGTATGTTCGTTTATTATGTATACTAGCAAAAATATGCGATCTCATGGCACATACTTTGCTGGTTTTTCTCATTTCGGATGACAATTTGGTGAAAAGAGACCTCAAACCAAAATAGATATATAATTAAGGTGTATCTCTTATTCAATTGGCACATTTAACAATAAAGAGAGACAGGCAGTAAAGAAAAAAAAATTTTTTTTTTTTATATATTTACCAGTGTCTTCTCTTCCGTCTTATCTGTGTCCGTATCCTTTGCTTCAGAACATGATTCACCGATTTCAGATGAAGAGTGGATCGTTTCTGTGATGTTGCTGGCTAGGGATTCCAATGAGGAGTCTTGAACTGTTGTTGTGTGTTCAAGTGAATGAGGTGGGCAAAACTCGTTAGAGCCAGTTGAAGTAGATGCTCCAATGTCAGCTGAATTTGGTGCAGGAGGATTAGAACAAGATGCTGATGCTGCATCCGGCGTAGTAGGAGGAAGACTTGAACAGGATGCTGTTGCAGAATCCTCATCTCTGGAAAGAGGAGGAAGACCAGGACAGGCACGTGCTCCTCCTGTAACATCATCGTCATCAGATCCATCACTGCTCATGCTTGCACTACTATCTTCTGTCACTCCAATCCTAAAAAAGAAAAAAAAAAATTACAAAAGTCACTATGATACATACAAAGACGACATCCTTCAAGGGGTGTGATCTTATAAATAAATTGTAAAAACAAATTTAGTCAAAAGTTTTTTTGTTTTTTTTTTATCAGGTATCCTAGGTATATAGGTCTGCAAGCTGGTTTTAAGCGTTTATTCTATTCAAATCTTGCTTTCTAAGATCACTGTTGATAGTTTGCACTTTCTTATAACTGCGGCACTCTGTACTGTAGATCTGCTATTCAACTGACTACAACATGGTTGTTTTGAAGTCCAATGTAAACAAGTTCTTAGTGCGCCATCCCCTTAAAAAAAAATCCAATTCTACCTAATTTCCATCACAATGCTATAGTCTCGCTAACCACCGTACACTCTGTAACCCTTATCTTAGAGTGGCCTTCAGGCTTTGATAAATGTTGACTCCCTTTAAAAAAAAAAAAAAAAAAAGAAAAAGAAAACGTTTATTTGGGTGGTCTAACTTTTCTCTGACCCTCCATCTGAAGGTTTCTGCAATTTCTTCTTCAAGGGTTGTTCTATTTTAAGATTGACATCAGTCCACATAGTTCTCAACACCAATTTACTGTAATAGTAGAGCTAAACTCGCTACCACCTCCATTACTATCACCTCATAAGGTCTAAGGTTAAGTAAACATGCTTGCCCCAGACATTTTGTACACTTCTAATTGGAGCCTGCTGTCAGTTTTCCATACAAACTACTACATTAATATTTTGCTGATCCATGATGTGCATAGAAAGACATTGAACCTCACTATTTCCTTGCACACATCATGGATATTGATTAAAATCTTTCCACTAGTTTACTAATAATAGGCTACTAATCATCCTTTGGATTTCATGCCATATTTCCACAATGAACTTCCATTGACATTCTGCACAGAACTCTTTGGAAAAAGGCTTCAAGGACAATGATAAATACAAGGGGACTGAGCCCTGATGAACATCGTTTTTTATCTTGAAATCATCTGCGTATGTTTTATATACTCATATATACTGCTCAGCATTTATGTAGATACTATGCTTAGCAGGATAGAGAAATGTCTGTTCTTGAGGTGATTTAATAAAAGCAGAAAGAAATTTGTAAGAAATGACACATTCCAGTTGAACATTTGTTTTATGGAGGGGAGAATAATTTGAATACAGGAACACAGTTGTGAAATTGGCCAAATGGATACTGTTATAAACAATGTACGATGGCCGCTATTCTATCTCTGGAGACAATGGATACTTGTTTGTAAAAATGTCTGTGCATGTAATCGTGTAGCAAAAGTTGTGCAATCCCAAGCCACACCTCTCCAGAATCAGCACTGCCTGATTCCAGTGGCAAGAAGTCTAGGAACACTGGAAACAATGCCAAGATAATTCCCAAATGGCCACCCATTTAGTACTGACTAGGCTCAATGCTGCTTAACTTTGGTGATCTAACGGGAACCAATGTGTCAGAATAATTATGCTGTGGAATCAGATATACAGAATTCAAACTCAATTTGATAAAAAAAAAAAAATGACCCATCATCTATGTATTCTTTTCAAATCTTTATTCAACCATCCTCTTAATTGAATTTCTGCTAGTCTCAACCATTGTTAACAATCCTTGTATGTTTCACTATCCTCTTGACAAACTCATTGACCCTTATCAAGGCCTATAGGCAACTCAAGGACAAATAAGGACTCGTTAGTACGTAAAAGAAATCAGTTTTCATTTAATATATCTCTCTTGACAATTAATAAACTTAATACTTTCAGAAAGATTTTGATAATTCTTTAATAACTTTAGTTTTGTCAATATTAACAATTATTGCATATATGTAGGAAAAAAAGCACAAGAAAAGTATAATTGAAAATAACACCAAACATGAATTTATTAAATATTTATATAAAATATACAAGCAGCTAGGTCTTCATTTGAAAAGACAATGTTTTATTGATTTAAATAAGTGAACCATTTTCATGGTAATGTATGATAAAAATTAAATCTTCCACATTTATTCATTTTATTTTTTATGTACTAACATGTCAGATCCTAAGGCAACTTGAGACTAATGGTTAATGACAGTGATATAACACTGAGAATTGCTAACGATGGTTGAAATTGGGCAGAATAGAGTCATTTAAAAGGATGATTCAACAAGAATTTGTCATTTAAATTTTGTTAATTTAAGCGCACTCATCTTGTTGGTAAATTGTGATTAACAATTGTAACTGATGACAATTTGAAGACAAGATGGATTTGCTGTTATAGAATTTATAATTAATTGCAGTTATTTTTTTTTTACCATTCTTATGTTCTTAGACTGAAGTCATTCCTAACCAATTCATATGACACAATCTATTAGGTATAAACAGCAAAACAACCGTTGCATGTATTTTCACCAAATAATAGATTAAGCATGCAAAGCAACATGTCCTGTTTGCTTGTGAATGGTGATCATTACTGGTTTAACTAGATTTACTATAGTCATTAGTTTTAATTCTGTGACAAACAATATTAGGTGAGCAGACAACCACTGTTTATCCAACTCGCATTCATAACCATATTAAAAAAAAAAATTACATACCAATTCCATTGTTTCTGTAAAGAATCTTCAACTTTCCTTTTCTTCGCTGTTGCCACAGCAACACTACTGTTTGTTGCTGTTGATGACTTTGCTCGTTTAAGACCTGATTTCAATTAAAAGAATTGGTAACTTTATATCTAAATTTACAAAGAGGCAAGAATGAAAATAACATTTTCAGATTATTTGAAAGAGAAGGTGGGAGTTCTAATTAATTTGGCATCTTGTGTGTTGTCGGTCCAGAAGTCAATTTTCAGTCTGTGGCCTGCATTTTTTTTTTATTACAAAGTGAAAAATCTTAAAGTCATTTTGTGATAAATAAAACTTAATCATAATAGAAGCAAGAATTATTGAATAAAGTCAATCTAAACAACGTGTCAAGAAAAACTTTGTTCAGAAAAGATTTATTTCAACAGTTGACACATTTAATCTTCGTAATATGATTTATAAGGACAAATCAAGCTAGAAAAAAGAAAAATCAGTTTTGGACCATGTAAAAACTGATAGAAATATAATTTGATAAGGCAAAATTTTTTAGTTTTTCACATAAAAAAATCCAAGTTGAAAACAACTTTCTTTTGCTTCAAGATGGGGTCGTTTTTATATTTACAAACAAGTTGAACTGTGACTGAAAATAGTAACCCAACTTGTATTAATCCGAGAAAAAACAAGAGTATTCTACATTTATAAAGAGAAAAGGATTAAATGTTTTGCATCTAAACTTTATCAAAATAACCCAAAATTGAATCATCACTAAGTGAAACTGAAGGATTAAGATTTAAAAAAAAAAAAAAAAAAAAAAAAAATTTTTCGAAACTTCATGAATGACTGTTTCATACCAACTTATAAATGCTCAACTTAAATATCTTGACAGAGATCGAGGATGTGTTAAAATGTTGTAATATGCTTTTTTTATCAAAAATACAACACATTAATGAATGTGGAAGAGAAAAAATTCAGGCAGTTTTATTTGAAAAATGTTGTCACTTTCACTGACCTTGCTGAAGGGCATCATCAAGATCCTCTGAGACTTTCTTCCGCTGCTGATCGTAAAGTCTGTCCTCAAATTTATGTAGGGGTTCAGCTCTACGCCTTGCTGCTTTCTCTTCCCTTCGCCGTGCACGTTCCTTCTCCCTGTCTTTCTGTTTCGACATCCAATCCTTAAGCTGCTTCTCATTGTTTATGTCCCTCATCCGACGGCCACTCAAATCACGGCAAGCTTCACGGTTAGTTGTCTTTTCAATCTGGGCACCGATTGCTCGAAGCATTGAACCAAAACCTGCCAGAAAAGATCAAAACTAGAAAAACGATCCACAGCAAAAAAATACAATTGCCAAATTTCGAAATATATATATATTTAAAAAAAAAAAAAAAGAAGCTAATTCTTACCTCCTTTGCCTCCCACCAGTCTGGGTAGCAGATGATAAGTCTGCCCTTCATAGATGACATCCTCATCATGTTTGAGGCTAGTTCCAGATAAAAGATAAAACTCTTCGAGTAGAAAATTCTACAAAAGAAATTAAACTTTGGAATATAAACATGTACAGAGTATGAAAACATTTAAAAAGAAAATTTAAAAAAATTACTTTCAGGAGAAAAGATACAAAAGTAAAAGTACAGCATAGTTAAGTCAAGAAATTGTAAATAATTTTTATCAACTAAAAATGGTTGTTTCTCATTTAAATTTTAGTGCAAACTTATGCTAAAAAGATAATATATACTTAGAACTAACCCTCAGTCAGGGAGGCAGACCAGCCTCAGACTTAGTGGTTCATCCTTCCACTTTATTTTTTATAATAGTCATAAAGATTTAAATTAAATAAAATTTTGAAGTAAAGAAAATAAAATTTTAAGTTTCAGCATGCTAAAAATATACAGGTCAGTAGATAATTCAATTCTATTAAGTTTGGAATATATTTTTTTTTTAACAATTTGTTGACTGATAACTATTCTGCACTTTTGTTTTAGCATTCTTTTTTTTAAATCCTCCATTGATACAATATATTTCAATCACAAGATTTGGATAAAAGAAAAAAAATAACTAATTGTTAACATTAAACAATTTGGAAACTTTTCTTATAGGAATAAGAAATTTTGTACCCAGTAATAGAGGATTTGATCTATTGAATCTTGTAAAGTTGGTTTTTGATGATGACTTTTATACAGGTAGTTCTGGAAATAAAGTTGGTGCATATGACATTAATAAAACATACGTCCAGTTGCATAAGAATAATAAAAACCTGTAATAAGATTTTGATGTAGTTTGCTTGAAGCATTATATATATATATATATATATAAAGCAATTACAATATTGAGATATATTTGATTGAAAGCAAGACTAGATAAATGCGAAAATAAGTTTTCTTCTTTTTATTATTAATTTATTTTTTTTAAATTACAAATCTTATTTGCCTTCAATTTTAATTGATGGTGAAATCCATCTGAATTAATAGATTTTTGTGCAAAACAAAAATCTATCATATGAACCTCACCATCAAGTAAGATTTGTAATTGAAAAAAAGACATTTCACTTTTGCATTCGTCTGGCTTTTAATCTCTCCTATATTCGAGACAGCTCAGTGTTGTCATTGCCTTCTATAGCTTATCTATAAAAGAAATTGTTTTTCATAACTTTACTGTCTACATCTACAGAAATAAATAATTCTTATTCCGCATTGATTGGAAAAAATTGCTGAATACAGGATTGTGCATTGTGATGTTCCAAATCCAGAAACAGTTAATTTCTAAGGCTGAAAGAGCAACTGAAAATTATTTTTGAAGTCTAGAGAATTAAAAGGTTGAACACTGTCAACTACAAAAGGTGACCTTGTAGAGTGGGTAGACCAAACATTCAACCAATTCCTCCACCATGTCTACAACTTTGGGAATAAACAAACTGTCATTTTGCCTCTCTTCACCCTTGAAGATTTTTCAAAAAACAAGAAAAATGTACTACATAAAGTTAACAATCTGATAATGGTAGCAAGGTCTCACTCTCACAATAAGTTTAAAAAAAAAAAAAATAAAAGGTCTTTAAATTGTGACAATTAGTCTATAAGGGCAAAAGATATTAAATAATTAAAAATAATAATTTCAATTATTGGATCGTTTCCAGAATTTTTTGTTGGTATAAAACAGGTGATTATACACTTTCGATGTAATTGCATTCATGTAAAGGTGGTTCCGTGAGAACTTCCAGGCTTTTTCTCCCTTTTCTTGCAAATAAAACTTCTTTTACTTAAAAAATAAATACTGATGGTTATTTTTGTTATTGATTTCATTATTTTTACAATGCCTTTTAAAAAAAACAAAAAAAACACTCTTGTTCATCCCAAACAATTGGATGTAAGGGGCTACTATTTGGTACCATGTTTACAGGGACTACGCAAGGACATTTTAACTTCTGCATGCCAATTCAGTGAGGGAAGCAGGAAATTCCAAGTGCAAGCAATCCAAGGGAAAAAAACTATTAGAGTAAAAGGCTTTCCAGCATCTAAGATCTTTACAGTGAAGAGGTGGGATTTTGTTGCTAAATGGGTTTGTTAGAGATCTGTATGATGAGGAGGGGTACAAATGCGAGGAATTCATTCCATTAAAATGCAGTAGAACCCCCAGGATATGGTGGCCATAGGATACTTTTTTTAGGTTACGATGTGGAATACAATGTTTTTCCGGCCCCTGGTTACAGTATTTGCCCCGCCTTATGGTGTTATTTATAATGTTATTTGATTATATGCATGTGTATTATATACTGTATTGTATTTTGTTACTAATTTTTAATGCCATATCGTACTTGTAAAACAGGTGCAGGGATGAAAACATTGTGCTGATGAGACAGAGGTTGGAGCTTAGTTGACAGTGCAGGATCTATTAGATTAGAGACTCCTTTTTGGACCAGGTCCAAAAAGGAGAGACTAGTGGTAAATGCACCAGCCCATACATGGCAACAATATTCCATGCATGAGCAAATATTGGCTTTGTAGAGAAACAGGATACTTTCAGATCTGATTAGTTTTCTAGCATGCTAGAAATAACCCACCTTCTTTGCAATGTCATCAATATATTTGTTCCAGTTCATGTTGCCTGTGAATGTTAAGCCAAGAAATTTGAAGGAAAACTCAAGTAGGGTGTTATTAGTCATAGCTATAGATGGTTGAGAAAGCTTCTTGTAATTGTTAAAAGAAAGAAGCTTATTTTTGGTAGCATTAAATGTTACCCAGCCATTTACGATCCCATTTCCACAATATTTTTTTCCTTTTAATGATTCAATCTTTTGAACACAATCAAAAAGTAATCGGAAACCTACAAAAAAATTATGATAAGGCGGCTTTCAAAACCATGTCCTCCTATCAGTTTCCACCGTTAAATTGCAATTATCTATGATACAAAGTTTGTCATTTGATCAGTTACGATTCTGGTACATTTACTATGCCTGGAACAAATTAATATTTCAAATATTTTAAGTTGCAAACTTTGTGATGTGACAACGAACTGATAAAGTCATCTAGTGAATAATAAACAATCACTCAACAGGAACACAAATAATTAATAATGAAAACGAAAAGGATCTCCTTTTATTTAAAAAATAATGAAAAAGATTATAATTTTATGCTTGTATTGTGTAACAATTTATTTGAAACATTTTCCCATTTTTTAAAAATCTTTTTATGATATTTTACCCTCACCGTCTTGAAACATTTTTAAATTAACATTAAAAAAGTAAATGTTTTTAATTCTCAAACAAATTTTATGACAAATAGATTTACGATTTTTTATGGTCACCCAGAAAAGAGGAAAAAATGGAAACTGTTAGGAACCCGACAAAACACGTTACAAAATACAAGCATAAAATACCTCCTTTACAACATGAACTAAAGTAGGTAAAGTTTCAATAGATTTTCAGTTCATGAATAATTTGCTCAAATTCGTATGAAGAGACAGTGTTATTACAGACGTATTTGATTTTTGATTTAGCTTGTCTCCCAAAATTTTGTTAATGTCAAAACCAAGGGAGATAATTGATTTTACATGAATTATTTCCCTTTAATATTGGATTCAAGTGTTTAACTTGCATTTTCTCGGATTTGGACTATCCTCGGTCAGTAAAGAAGATATCTTTCTAGACTGAGGCAATTTTAATTTTGTCCCAATCAATAATGTCCCCTTTTTGGGAGGCTGAATTTTCCTAAAATTAAAACCCAATACTGCCATTATGAAGAAGCGAGTAAATAAATAGGATTTTTAAAAATTTAATTATCGTCTTTCCGGATTGACTAACATTTACTTCTACTATTCTTTCTATTTTTTTCTTTCTTCTCTGCTTGACTTTCAGAGATTTCTAACAATCTCATGCTGCCATTCAAAAAGAAGAAATTGGTCACCTGTCCAATCCCTATGAACTTCTAGAATTTTGTGTAAAAAATATTTTTATATGAGTTTTTACCAAGATTAACTGCTTTACACAAACTCATTTTCACCCCAATAGGCATATCACCACTTGGACGTAAAGAGCTATCATATCACCAGAAAGATAAACAAGATGTTGGTTTACATTACATTTGAGTAAATGCTGTTAAAGTTAAAAAAAAAATTATTATTTTTTTTTTTTATTACATTTTCACCCCAAACAAGGCACATTGTCACTTTGGTGTAGGGGGCTACTATCAGGGGCAACAACTACTGGGGTACTATGTTGGGATTTGGGCAGCAAGATGTCGGTTCGCGTTACACTTGAACTTCTGCATGTCAGTACAGTTGGGAGCAGGAAGTTGGAATGGAATTACAGAGTCTAGCAATTCTGGGGAAGAAACTACTGGAGTAGAAAGATCTTTTACATCTATGGATCTCTACTGTGTGGGGGTGGGATTTAGCTGCCTGTCGGGTTTGTCGAGGGTGTCTACGTCGTTGGGGGACCCAAGTATCTGCAGTTCTTTAGAGCATTCACCTTAAAATACTTGTAGAACAGGCAGACAGATACAACATTTCGTCGATGGGACAGAGGCTGAAGCTTAGATGCCAGTTCAGGGCCTATCAGATTGGCGACTCTCTTTTGAACCTTGTCTAGAAGCGAGAGACTAGTAGCAGATGCACCAGCCCAAATGTGACAGCAATACTCCATACATGGGCGAATGGTGGCCTTATAGAAGTACAGGATACTTTCGGGTGTTAGTAGTTTTCTAGCACGGTAGAGAGAGCCTACCTTTTACGCAGCGGCCCTGGCAATACTTTCAATGTAATTGTTCCAACTCATGTTTCCTGTGAACGTTAGGCCAAGCAGTTTGAAAGATGTACTCTCAGATAAAGAGTTACTGCCCATTGCTATTGGTGGCAGAGAAGGTTTCTTGTAATTATTGAAGGAAACCAGTTTAATCTTGGCAGCATTGAATGTGACCATCCATTTTTGTCCCCATTCCACTACAGATTGGAGGTCATCCTCTAGTGTTTTTGCCATTTCTCTAGATATGTGTCCATTTGTTTTCCTGTCATGCCTATTATAGTGTGGTGACATAAGCATATATACCTATCTCACAGGCAATTTTGTCGGGGAGGTCATTTATGAATATTAGGAACAATAGACGTCCAAGGATAGACCCCTGAGGCACTTCCGCATTTATATCATATTGTTTAGATGTATGACCGTCGAGGACAACCTGGATTTTTCTCTTATCTAAGAAGGATTTATGTTAAGTATTCTACCAGTGATACCGTATGATCTAATTTTCCTGAGGGGACCCTCATGTCATACCCTGTCAAAAGCCGTAGATATATCTAGAGTTACCGCTCTGCCCTCCCTCGCTTTGTCCAATGAATGGTATATACGTTCAGAGATTACAGTGAGGATGTCTGCTGTGGAACGGGCTTGTCTAAATCCATATTGTTGGTCAGTCAGAAGTTTAGCATCTGTAAGGTGATGGACTAGAGCATGGTTAATTATGGTCTCAAATATTTTGGCGAAAAGTGGGAGGAGGCTAATAGGATGATAATTTGATGGGTCAGTTCTTTCGCCAGAATTCTTGAATACTGGTACCACAGAAGCAGTTTTCCAACAGCCCGGGAAGCATGATTCATTAAGGCATTTGTTGTAGAGTTTGGAGAGAACTGGAGCTACTTTGGCTGAGCACTTTTTTAATAGCTCAGCTGAGATGAGATCAGGTCCACATGCTTTTGAAGTCTCAAGGGTTTTTATGATAGCATGTACCTGAGCAAGGGTGATTTTTAGATCATCTAGCGTGGCGTCTGTCCGCAAAGGAAAGTCAGGCAGGGCGTGGTTGGAAGGCTTCAGTGTGGAGTTTGAGGCAAACCAACTGGCAAGCATATTAGCCTTGTCGGTTGCTGAGCAAACAACCTCGTGATTGTTGGTTAGTGGGGGAATTGTTGATTGCCCATTGTTTACTACACTGTTGTAGATTTTCCAGAAGTCATGAGTTCCTAATTTTTGTGCTTCGATGCGTTTTTTAGTGGTTTCAGTAAATTCTCTCTTAGCTGTCGCTATTTCTTTCTTAATGTTATTTCTAGCTTCTATATACTTACTAGCAGGGCTACCCGGCGTTGCTCGGGACCGTATAAACAATGAAAAAACAAAAGCAGATATTGAACATATGTTTTATTCTTAGGGGAGAGGAATCTTTCATCTCAAGTTTAAGCGTTACAAACAAACATTTGTCTTTTATATATTATGATGACAGGTTTTTTTGGGGCCCCCCTCGAAGATAACTGATCAGTTGACCAACTTCTAGTGGTCCGTTTGACGTGAAATTTCGATATTTGTCATCCGGGTGATGGGTCTTCGATATGATACCAAATTTGTCAAGTTTGGTTCCGTCTTTCAAAAGTTTTAGCGTTACAAACAAACATACATACATACACACAGACGTTTGGCTTTTATATATATAGACTAGCAGGGCTACCCGGCGTTGCTCGGGACCGTATAAACAATGAAAAAACAAAAGCAGATATTGAACATATGTTTTATTCTTAGGGGAGACGAATCTTTCATCTCTATGTATTATTTGTTTTATCTACCCCCGGACTGGTATTGTTCATGTTTTATCCCTAGCATAGGTAATTTACAGCATGTATATGAAATTGTTTTACCTTAGGGAGAAGAGAACAGGTAATATACAACATAATGTGTCTATATTACATCCCTGGCAACGCCTAGAAACCAGCTAGAACATGTATTTCAGTCAAACTTTATTACATCCTGGGCTATGCCGGGAAACCAGCTAATCTCTATTTAGTGACTTGACCACCAAAATACCTCCCTAAGTGTGTCCTTTCTTTTGAACTTATTAGATATAGGTATCTAGAAATGTGTGTGAAATTTTGTTGAATGCATTGTTCACTATGATTTTCTTATTGTTCTACACAATATCAACTGTAGCGAAATAAAACAGTAAACTTAGTGTAGTGTTAGAATAAAGAGCAAAGGAAAAAATTAGAATCATATTCTGTAATTGCAAATCTAAATTTGCTAGCGTGTACCAGTATTTGCCAGGTTGTGGAAATTTGGAATTTATAACGTATGTAGTGGCCTTTTCCTAGATACCTATTGCTAAAAATTATACTTTCATTTTGTTAGAAAAATCTCTCTTCGGATGCCCTGCATCATCCAAAATAAAAACAAATATTTTTATAATTGTTTCAGTACATTGCTACACATTGTGAAATTTGTTGACGTTTGTAAAAAAAAATCATGAATGTGCTTATATTCCAAAAAAGAAAATATCAGTGCACAGTATTGAAAGTGTTTGAGATTCAAAAGTCTGTAACATTTCTACTAACTTCATAAGATGTCATGTGAGAAACTTAATTGAATATCAAGACATTATCTGAAGCGTTTTTATTTTGGTGTAACGTATGTGTTTACAGTGAACCGTAACTTTTAATAAACAGCTTGGTATGCAATGACATAGGCTAAGAATCTTAGACAAAATATATATAAATTGGAAAAATGTGTGAACAAATGAAAAAAAAATGATCCGCTCCACTTGATGACATCAAGCACAGTAATATTTTAGTGAAGAAAATATGAAATTGATGTTCAGTGATTAGTTTGGATGAATGAGAAAATGTAATTGTTTGATGCATAAAAAATAACTCATTTGCTGTATTTGATATTAAGCAGCAAAATATAGTGATTTGAATATTAAGGAAAACATCAAATCAGATTATATAAAAAAAAAGATGAAATTAGAAAATATATATTTTCTGTTTATGAGTTTTGCCAATCAAAATTTTGTGGCAGAAATTGGGTGATTACCATGCAATTTTATTTTGATAAAATTCTTAAATTATTTCAATGTTTATTATAATTTCTTATTAGTGACTTGTTATCATCAAAATCCGCCCCAAAGAGTGTCCTTTCTTTTATTAGGTATCAGAATAGGTATCCAGATTTCTACTTCTATACAAATGTGATATTTCGGATCTGTAGATAAACAATTTGTTGCATATATAAGCTGAGAATTGTTCTCTCTCATTCTCTCTCTCACACACCCACACATTCTCACTTTTATAGATATAATAGATAAATTATGCTAGATATATTTCCATGTGTCTGAATAATCTATATACAAATTTTCAAATCTGTAGATAAAAAATTTGTTGAGTATATAGGTTGAGAATTGTTCTCTCTCTCTCTCTCTCCTCTCACGCATGCTCACTTTTATAGATATAATAGATAGATTATGCTAGATATATTTCCATATGTCTGAATACACTATATAAAAATTTTCTAATCTGTAGATAAAAATTTGTTGAATATAAAGGGTGAGAATTGTTCTTACTCTCTCTCTCTCACACACAGACATATTCTCACTTTTATAGACATAATAGATAGATTATGCTAGATATATTTCCATATGTCTGAATACCCTATATACCAATTTTCAAATCTGTAGATAAAAAATTTGTTGAATATATAGGTTGAGAATTGTTCTCTCGCTCTGTCTCTCTCTCTCTTGCTACCTCACACACACACGCAAACATTCTCACTTTTATAGATATAATAGATAGATTATGCTAGATATATTTCCATATGTCTGAATACCCTATATACAAATTATCTAATCTGTAGATAAAAAATTTGTTGATTATATAGGTTGAGAATTGCTCTCTCTCTCACAGACACACACATTTTCACTTTTGTAGATATAATAGATAGATTATGCTAGATATATTTCCGTATGTATGAATACCCTTTATAACAAATTTAAAATCTGTAGATAAAAAATTTGTTGAATATATAGGTTAAGAATTGTTCTCTCTCTCTCTCTCTACCTCACACACACCCACACACACAAACATTCTGACTTTTATAGATATAATAGATAGATTATGCTAGATATATTCCATATGTCTGAATACCCTATATACAAATTTTCTAATCTGTAGATAAAAAATTTGTTGAATATTTTCAACCCTTATCCTCGAGTGGCGTCTGGGCCTTGATAAGTAGTAATGCGTATTTAGCAAAATATAAATATATATATATATAACAAATTTACTGAATTTCCATTACTAACGATTACTGTATTGTCCAATTGACTACTGCGCTTTTCAACCCTTATCCTCGAGTGGCCTCTGGGCCTTGAGAAGTAGTAATTACTAACGATTACTATATTGACCAATGGACTACTGCACTTTTTAACCCTTATCCTCGGGTGGCCTCTGGGCCTTATTGTCCAATTGACTACTGTGGACTTTTTAACTCTTATGCTCGAGTGGCCTCTGGGCCTTGATAAGTGGAAATGACCAAGTAACAAAAAATAGGTATATAACAAATTTACTGAATTTCCATTACTAACGATTACTATATTGTCCAATTGACTACTGTGCACTTTTCAATCCTTATCCTCGAGTGGCCTCTGGGCCTTGATAAATGGTAATGCGTATGTAACAAAATATACATATATATAACAAATTTACTGAATTTCCATTACTAACGATTACTATATTGTCCAATTGACTACTGCACTTTTAAACGCTTATCCTCGAGTGGCCTCTGGGCCTTGATAAGTGGTAATACCATCGAGTGGCCTCTGGGCCTTAATAAGTGGTTGTGCCTAAGTAACAAAAAATAGGTATATTACAAATATCCCGCATTTCCATTACAACCGACTACTACGGTGCACTTTTCAATCCTTATCCTCGAGTGGCCTGTGGGCTTTGATAAGTGGTAATGCGTATTTAACAAAATATTAATATATATATAACAAATTTACTGAATTTCCATTACTAACAATTACTATATTTTGTCCAATTGACTACTGCACTTTTCAACACTTATCCTCTAGTGGCCTCTGGGCCTTGATAAGTGGTAATGCCTATCTAAACAAAATATAAATATATATATAACAAATTTCCCGACTTTCCATTACTAACGATTACTATGTTGTCCAATTAACTACTGCCATTTTCAACCCTTATCCTCGGGTGGCCTCTGGGCCTTATTGTCCAATTGACTACTGTGCACATTTAACTCTTATCCTCGAGATGTATCTGGGCCTTGATAAGTGGAAATGCCTAAGTAACAAAAAAATAGATATATAACAAATTTCCCAAATTTGACTACTGTGCACTTTTCAACTCTTATCCTCGAGTGGCCTCTGGGCCTTGATAAGTGGTCATATATATTTTTTACAAAATAAAAAAAAAGGTTGGAGTCGCTGAATAACTCATCCTCCCGTTAAAGCGGTTCCATCCTCTTTCCCCAATTTGACTACTGTGCACTTTTCAACTCTCGTCCTCGAGTGGACTATGGGCCTTGATAAGTGGTAATACATATTTTATGAAAAATATATATATATATATATATATATATATATATAACAAAATAGGTTGGAGTTGCTGAATAACTCATCCTCCTGTTAAAGCGGTTCCATCCTCTTTCCCAAATTTGACTACTGTGGACTTTTTAACTCTCATCCTCGAGTGGCCTATGGGCCTTGATAAGTGGTAATACATATTTTTTTTATAAATATATATATATATATACCAAAACAGGTGTGAGTCGCTGAATAATTCATCCTTCTATTAAAGCGATTAAATCCTCTTTCCCAAATTTGACTACTGTGCACTTTTAAACTCTCATCCTCGTGTGGCCTATGGGCCTTGATAAGTGGTAATATATAGTTTGTACAAAATATATATATATATATATATATATATATATATAACAAAATAGGTTGGAGTCGCTGAATCACTCATCCTCCCGTTAAAGCGGTTCCATCCTCTTTCCCGAATTTGACTAATGTGCACTTTTCAACTCTTATCCTCGAGTAGCCTATGGGCCTTGATAAGTGGTAATATATTTTTGTTATAAATATATATATATATATATATATATATATATAAAAAATAGGTTGGAGTCGCTGAATAACTCATCCTCCCGTTAAAGCGGTTCCATCCTCTTTCCCGAATTTTACTACTATGCACTTTTCAACTCTCATCCTCGAGTGGCCTATTGTCCTTGATAAGTGGTAATATATATTTTTTAATAAAAGTATATATATATATATATATATAAAAAAATAGGTTGGAGTTGCTGAATAACTCATCCTCCCGTTAAAGCGGTTCCATCCTCTTTACCGTATTTTTTATACAGTGCACTATTCAACTCTCATCCTCGAGTGGCCTATTGTCCTTGATAAGTGGTAATATATATTTTTTAATAAATATAGATATAAATATATATATAAAAAAACAGGTTGGAGTCGCTGAATAACTCATCCTCCCGTGAAAGCGGTTCCATCCTCTTTCCCGAATTTGACTACTGTGCACTTTTCAACTCTAATCCTCGAGTGTCCTATGGGCCTTGATAAGTAGTAATATATATTTTTTACAAAAATATATACATACATATATATAACAAAATAGGTTGGAGTCACTGAATAATTCATCCTCCTCTTAAAGCGGTTCCATCATCTTTGCCGAATTTGACTACTGTGCACTTTTAAACTCTCATCCTCGTGTGGCCTATGGGCCTTGATAAGTGGTAATATATATTTAAAAATAAATATAGATATAAATATATATATACCAAAATAGGTTGGAGTCGCTGAATAACTCATCCTCCCGTTAAAGCGGTTCCATCCTCTTTCCCAGATTTGACTGCTGTGCACTTTTCAACTCTAATCCTCGAGTGTCCTATGGGCCTTGATAAGTAGTAATATATATTTTTTACAAAAATATATACATACATATATGTAACAAAATAGGTTGGAGTCACTGAATAATTCATCCTCCTACTTTTAAACTTTCATCCTCGAGTGGCCTATAGGCCTTGATAAGTGGTAATAGTTTGTACAATAGTTTGTACAATATATATATCTATATATATATATTACAAAATAGGTAAGAGAGAGAGAAGAGGGTGAGAGAGAGAGAAGAGAAAGAGGTAGAGAGAGAAGAGGGTGAGAGAGAGCAGAGAAGAGGGTGAGAGAGAGCAGAGAAAGAGGGTGAGAGAGAAAGAGGGTGAGAGAAGTGAAAGAGGTAGAGAGAGAAGAGGGTAAGAGAGAAAGAGGGTGAGAGAGAGAAGAGGGTGAGAGAGAGAGAGGTAGTGAGAGAGAGAGATAAGAGAAAGAGGTAGAGAGAGAGAGAAGAGGGTAAGACAGAGAGAGAGAGGGGTAGTGAGAGAGAGAGATAAGAGAAAGAGGTAGAGAGAGAGAGAGAAGAGGGTGAGGGAGAAAGAAGAGGGTGAGAGAGAGCAGAGGGAGAGAGAGAGAAGAGAAATAGGTAGAGAGAGAGAGATGAAGGTGAGAGAGAGCAGGGAAAGAGGGTGATAGAGAAGAGAAAGAGGTAGAGAGAGAGAGAGAGAAGGGTGAGAGAGAGCAGAAAAAGAGGGTGAGAGAGAGAGAAAGAGGGTCAGAGAGAGAGAGAAGAGAAAAAGGTGTACACAGAGAGTGAGAGAGAGAAGAGGGTAAGAGAGAGAGAGAGAAGAGGTTGAGAGAGAGAGAGAGATAAGAGAAAGAGGTAGAGAGAGAGAAGCGGGTGAGAGAGAGAAGAGGGTGCGAGAGAGAAGAGAAAGAGGTAGAGAGAGAGAAGCGGGTGAGAGAGAGAGAAGAGGGTGCGAGAGAGAAGAGAAAAAGGTAGAGAGAGAGAAGAGGGTGAGAGAGAGAGAAAGAGGATGAGAGAGAGAAGAGAAAGAGAGAGAGAGAAGAGGGTGATAGAGAAAGAGAGTGAGAGAGAGAAGAGAAAGAGAGAGAGAGAGAGAGAAAGAGGGTGAGAGAAGAGGGTAAATGTGCATCTTTTTTTATAGTAGGTAATGCTTGGGAGACTGTGCACATTGCCTCCTCCCCCCTCCCCCCTATAAACGCGGTTCCATTCATAAGAAAACAAACTCGTATAAAAGTAATTTTCGTGTATTTAAGCGGCCTTATACTGATAGCCACCCCTCCCCCTTCCAGTTTAACAGAGTTAGGAGGTAAAAACAAAATGGCTAAAGCCTTGTTTACATGGTAAACTATAGCAAAGAGCATAGTCATCTTTCTTCGCCGGTAAAAAACTTCAAGCAAAAATAAAAACATTTTCCCTACGTCAATTTTTATGTAATTTTGGGATTCTTCTTTTTGAAGTGCGATAAATCCGTTGGTAATAACGGTTCGACTCTTAAACTAATATTTAACTGTGTTATAGTATCAATGATACTCCTCGCAGGCAGCTTTAATGTACGTCAGAGGCTCAGCGTAGCCGACATTTTACTGAGCTGACGTCACGTCACGTGACAGCTAATGAATAATGTTAAAATGACAGGTTTTTTGGGGGGCCCCCCTGGGAGAAAAATGATCAGTTAACCCCCTTCTAGTTGTCCGTTTGACGTGAAATTTCGATATTTGTCATCCGGGTGATCAAGGTGCAATATGCTACCTAATTTGTCAACTTTGGTTGTGTCTGTCAAAAGTTTTAGCGTTACAAACAAACATACATACATACATACATACACACCGATTTTTGCCTTTTATATATATAGACTAGCAGGGCTACCCGGCGTTGCTCGGGACCGTATAAACAATGAAAAAACAAAAGCAGATATTGAACATATGTTTTATTCTTAGGGGAGACGAATCTTTCATCTCTATGTATTATTTGTTTTATCTACCCCCGGACTGGTATTGTTCATGTTTTATCCCTAGCATAGGTAATTTACAGCATGTATATGAAATTGTTTTACCTTAGGGAGAAGAGAACAGGTAATATACAACATAATGTGTCTATATTACATCCCTGGCAACGCCTAGAAACCAGCTAGAACATGTATTTCAGTCAATCTTTATTACATCCTGGGCTATGCCGGGAAACCAGCTAATCTCTATTTAGTGACTTGACCACCAAAATACCTCCCTAAGTGTGTCCTTTCTTTTGAACTTATTAGATATAGGTATCTAGAAATGTGTGTGAAATTTTGTTGAATGCATTGTTCACTATGATTTTCTTATTGTTCTACACAATATCAACTGTAGCGAAATAAAACAGTAAACTTAGTGTAGTGTTAGAATAAAGAGCAAAGGAAAAAATTAGAATCATATTCTGTAATTGCAAATCTAAATTTGCTAGCGTGTACCAGTATTTGCCAGGTTGTGGAAATTTGGAATTTATAACGTATGTAGTGGCCTTTTCCTAGATACCTATTGCTAAAAATTATACTTTCATTTTGTTAGAAAAATCTCTCTTCGGATGCCCTGCATCATCCAAAATAAAAACAAATATTTTTATAATTGTTTCAGTACATTGCTACACATTGTGAAATTTGTTGACGTTTGTAAAAAAAAATCATGAATGTGCTTATATTCCAAAAAAGAAAATATCAGTGCACAGTATTGAAAGTGTTTGAGATTCAAAAGTCTGTAACATTTCTACTAACTTCATAAGATGTCATGTGAGAAACTTAATTGAATATCAAGACATTATCTGAAGCGTTTTTATTTTGGTGTAACGTATGTGTTTACAGTGAACCGTAACTTTTAATAAACAGCTTGGTATGCAATGACATAGGCAAAGAATCTTAGACAAAATATATATAAATTGGAAAAATGTGTGAACAAATGAAAAAAAAATGATCCGCTCCACTTGATGACATCAAGCACAGTAATATTTTAGTGAAGAAAATATGAAATTGATGTTCAGTGATTAGTTTGGATGAATGAGAAAATGTAATTGTTTGATGCATAAAAAATAACTCATTTGCTGTATTTGATATTAAGCAGCAAAATATAGTGATTTGAATATTAAGGAAAACATCAAATCAGATTATATAAAAAAAAAGATGAAATTAGAAAATATATATTTTCTGTTTATGAGTTTTGCCAATCAAAATTTAGTGGCAGAAATTGGGTGATTACCATGCAATTTTATTTTGATAAAATTCTTAAATTATTTCAATGTTTATTATAATTTCTTATTAGTGACTTGTTATCATCAAAATCCGCCCCAAAGAGTGTCCTTTCTTTTATTAGGTATCAGAATAGGTATCCAGATTTCTACTTCTATACAAATGTGATATTTCGGATCTGTAGATAAACAATTTGTTGCATATATAAGCTGAGAATTGTTCTCTCTCATTCTCTCTCTCACACACCCACACATTCTCACTTTTATAGATATAATAGATAAATTATGCTAGATATATTTCCATGTGTCTGAATAATCTATATACAAATTTTCAAATCTGTAGATAAAAAATTTGTTGAGTATATAGGTTGAGAATTGTTCTCTCTCTCTCTCTCTCCTCTCACGCATGCTCACTTTTATAGATATAATAGATAGATTATGCTAGATATATTTCCATATGTCTGAATACACTATATAAAAATTTTCTAATCTGTAGATAAAAATTTGTTGAATATAAAGGGTGAGAATTGTTCTTACTCTCTCTCTCTCACACACAGACATATTCTCACTTTTATAGACATAATAGATAGATTATGCTAGATATATTTCCATATGTCTGAATACCCTATATACAAATTATCTAATCTGTAGATAAAAAATTTGTTGATTATATAGGTTGAGAATTGCTCTCTCTCTCACAGACACACACATTTTCACTTTTGTAGATATAATAGATAGATTATGCTAGATATATTTCCATATGTATGAATACCCTTTATAACAAATTTAAAATCTGTAGATAAAAAATTTGTTGAATATATAGGTTAAGAATTGTTCTCTCTCTCTCTCTCTACCTCACACACACCCACACACACAAACATTCTGACTTTTATAGATATAATAGATAGATTATGCTAGATATATTCCATATGTCTGAATACCCTATATACAAATTTTCTAATCTGTAGATAAAAAATTTGTTGAATATTTTCAACCCTTATCCTCGAGTGGCGTCTGGGCCTTGATAAGTAGTAATGCGTATTTAGCAAAATATAAATATATATATATATAACAAATTTACTGAATTTCCATTACTAACGATTACTGTATTGTCCAATTGACTACTGCGCTTTTCAACCCTTATCCTCGAGTGGCCTCTGGGCCTTGAGAAGTAGTAATTACTAACGATTACTATATTGACCAATGGACTACTGCACTTTTTAACCCTTATCCTCGGGTGGCCTCTGGGCCTTATTGTCCAATTGACTACTGTGGACTTTTTAACTCTTATGCTCGAGTGGCCTCTGGGCCTTGATAAGTGGAAATGACCAAGTAACAAAAAATAGGTATATAACAAATTTACTGAATTTCCATTACTAACGATTACTATATTGTCCAATTGACTACTGTGCACTTTTCAATCCTTATCCTCGAGTGGCCTCTGGGCCTTGATAAATGGTAATGCGTATGTAACAAAATATACATATATATAACAAATTTACTGAATTTCCATTACTAACGATTACTATATTGTCCAATTGACTACTGCACTTTTAAACGCTTATCCTCGAGTGGCCTCTGGGCCTTGATAAGTGGTAATACCATCGAGTGGCCTCTGGGCCTTAATAAGTGGTTGTGCCTAAGTAACAAAAAATAGGTATATTACAAATATCCCGCATTTCCATTACAACCGACTACTACGGTGCACTTTTCAATCCTTATCCTCGAGTGGCCTGTGGGCTTTGATAAGTGGTAATGCGTATTTAACAAAATATTAATATATATATAACAAATTTACTGAATTTCCATTACTAACAATTACTATATTTTGTCCAATTGACTACTGCACTTTTCAACACTTATCCTCTAGTGGCCTCTGGGCCTTGATAAGTGGTAATGCCTATCTAAACAAAATATAAATATATATATAACAAATTTCCCGACTTTCCATTACTAACGATTACTATGTTGTCCAATTAACTACTGCCATTTTCAACCCTTATCCTCGGGTGGCCTCTGGGCCTTATTGTCCAATTGACTACTGTGCACATTTAACTCTTATCCTCGAGATGTATCTGGGCCTTGATAAGTGGAAATGCCTAAGTAACAAAAAAATAGATATATAACAAATTTCCCAAATTTGACTACTGTGCACTTTTCAACTCTTATCCTCGAGTGGCCTCTGGGCCTTGATAAGTGGTCATATATATTTTTTACAAAATAAAAAAAAAGGTTGGAGTCGCTGAATAACTCATCCTCCCGTTAAAGCGGTTCCATCCTCTTTCCCCAATTTGACTACTGTGCACTTTTCAACTCTCGTCCTCGAGTGGACTATGGGCCTTGATAAGTGGTAATACATATTTTATGAAAAATATATATATATATATATATATATATATATATAACAAAATAGGTTGGAGTTGCTGAATAACTCATCCTCCTGTTAAAGCGGTTCCATCCTCTTTCCCAAATTTGACTACTGTGGACTTTTTAACTCTCATCCTCGAGTGGCCTATGGGCCTTGATAAGTGGTAATACATATTTTTTTATAAATATATATATATATATACCAAAACAGGTGTGAGTCGCTGAATAATTCATCCTTCTATTAAAGCGATTAAATCCTCTTTCCCAAATTTGACTACTGTGCACTTTTAAACTCTCATCCTCGTGTGGCCTATGGGCCTTGATAAGTGGTAATATATAGTTTGTACAAAATATATATATATATATATATATATATATATATAACAAAATAGGTTGGAGTCGCTGAATCACTCATCCTCCCGTTAAAGCGGTTCCATCCTCTTTCCCGAATTTGACTAATGTGCACTTTTCAACTCTTATCCTCGAGTAGCCTATGGGCCTTGATAAGTGGTAATATATTTTTGTTATAAATATATATATATATATATATATATATATATATAAAAATAGGTTGGAGTCGCTGAATAACTCATCCTCCCGTTAAAGCGGTTCCATCCTCTTTCCCGAATTTTACTACTATGCACTTTTCAACTCTCATCCTCGAGTGGCCTATTGTCCTTGATAAGTGGTAATATATATTTTTTAATAAAAGTATATATATATATATATATAAAAAAATAGGTTGGAGTTGCTGAATAACTCATCCTCCCGTTAAAGCGGTTCCATCCTCTTTACCGTATTTTTTATACAGTGCACTATTCAACTCTCATCCTCGAGTGGCCTATTGTCCTTGATAAGTGGTAATATATATTTTTTAATAAATATAGATATAAATATATATATAAAAAAACAGGTTGGAGTCGCTGAATAACTCATCCTCCCGTGAAAGCGGTTCCATCCTCTTTCCCGAATTTGACTACTGTGCACTTTTCAACTCTAATCCTCGAGTGTCCTATGGGCCTTGATAAGTAGTAATATATATTTTTTACAAAAATATATACATACATATATATAACAAAATAGGTTGGAGTCACTGAATAATTCATCCTCCTCTTAAAGCGGTTCCATCATCTTTGCCGAATTTGACTACTGTGCACTTTTAAACTCTCATCCTCGTGTGGCCTATGGGCCTTGATAAGTGGTAATATATATTTAAAAATAAATATAGATATAAATATATATATACCAAAATAGGTTGGAGTCGCTGAATAACTCATCCTCCCGTTAAAGCGGTTCCATCCTCTTTCCCAGATTTGACTGCTGTGCACTTTTCAACTCTAATCCTCGAGTGTCCTATGGGCCTTGATAAGTAGTAATATATATTTTTTACAAAAATATATACATACATATATGTAAAAAAATAGGTTGGAGTCACTGAATAATTCATCCTCCTCCTAAAGCGGTTCCGTCATCTTTGCCGAATTTGACTACTGTGCACTTTTAAACTTTCATCCTCGAGTGGCCTATAGGCCTTGATAAGTGGTAATAGTTTGTACAATAGTTTGTACAATATATATATCTATATATATATATTACAAAATAGGTAAGAGAGAGAGAAGAGGGTGAGAGAGAGAGAAGAGAAAGAGGTAGAGAGAGAAGAGGGTGAGAGAGAGCAGAGAAGAGGGTGAGAGAGAGCAGAGAAAGAGGGTGAGAGAGAAAGAGGGTGAGAGAAGTGAAAGAGGTAGAGAGAGAAGAGGGTAAGAGAGAAAGAGGGTGAGAGAGAGAAGAGGGTGAGAGAGAGAGAGGTAGTGAGAGAGAGAGATAAGAGAAAGAGGTAGAGAGAGAGAGAAGAGGGTAAGACAGAGAGAGAGAGGGGTAGTGAGAGAGAGAGATAAGAGAAAGAGGTAGAGAGAGAGAGAGAAGAGGGTGAGGGAGAAAGAAGAGGGTGAGAGAGAGAGAGAAGAGGGTGAGGGAGAAAGAAGAGGGTGAGAGAGAGCAGAGGGAGAGAGAGAGAAGAGAAATAGGTAGAGAGAGAGAGATGAAGGTGAGAGAGAGCAGGGAAAGAGGGTGATAGAGAAGAGAAAGAGGTAGAGAGAGAGAGAGAGAAGGGTGAGAGAGAGCAGAAAAAGAGGGTGAGAGAGAGAGAAAGAGGGTCAGAGAGAGAGAGAAGAGAAGAGAAAAAGGTGTACACAGAGAGTGAGAGAGAGAAGAGGGTAAGAGAGAGAGAGAGAAGAGGTTGAGAGAGAGAGAGATAAGAGAAAGAGGTAGAGAGAGAGAAGCGGGTGAGAGAGAGAAGAGGGTGCGAGAGAGAAGAGAAAGAGGTAGAGAGAGAGAAGCGGGTGAGAGAGAGAGAAGAGGGTGCGAGAGAGAAGAGAAAAAGGTAGAGAGAGAGAAGAGGGTGAGAGAGAGAGAAAGAGGATGAGAGAGAGAAGAGAAAGAGAGAGAGAGAAGAGGGTGATAGAGAAAGAGAGTGAGAGAGAGAAGAGAAAGAGAGAGAGAGAGAGAGAAAGAGGGTGAGAGAAGAGGGTAAATGTGCATCTTTTTTTATAGTAGGTAATGCTTGGGAGACTGTGCACATTGCCTCCTCCCCCCTCCCCCCTATAAACGCGGTTCCATTCATAAGAAAACAAACTCGTATAAAAGTAATTTTCGTGTATTTAAGCGGCCTTATACTGATAGCCACCCCTCCCCCTTCCAGTTTAACAGAGTTAGGAGGTAAAAACAAAATGGCTAAAGCCTTGTTTACATGGTAAACTATAGCAAAGAGCATAGTCATCTTTCTTCGCCGGTAAAAAACTTCAAGCAAAAATAAAAACATTTTCCCTACGTCAATTTTTATGTAATTTTGGGATTCTTCTTTTTGAAGTGCGATAAATCCGTTGGTAATAACGGTTCGACTCTTAAACTAATATTTAACTGTGTTATAGTATCAATGATACTCCTCGCAGGCAGCTTTAATGTACGTCAGAGGCTCAGCGTAGCCGACATTTTACTGAGCTGACGTCACGTCACGTGACAGCTAATGAATAATGTTAAAATGACAGGTTTTTTGGGGGGCCCCCCTGGGAGAAAAATGATCAGTTAACCCCCTTCTAGTTGTCCGTTTGACGTGAAATTTCGATATTTGTCATCCGGGTGATCAAGGTGCAATATGCTACCTAATTTGTCAACTTTGGTTGTGTCTGTCAAAAGTTTTAGCGTTACAAACAAACATACATACATACATACATACACACCGATTTTTGCCTTTTATATATATAGACTAGCAGGGCTACCCGGCGTTGCTCGGGACCGTATAAACAATGAAAAAACAAAAGCAGATATTGAACATATGTTTTATTCTTAGGGGAGACGAATCTTTCATCTCTATGTATTATTTGTTTTATCTACCCCCGGACTGGTATTGTTCATGTTTTATCCCTAGCATAGGTAATTTACAGCATGTATATGAAATTGTTTTACCTTAGGGAGAAGAGAACAGGTAATATACAACATAATGTGTCTATATTACATCCCTGGCAACGCCTAGAAACCAGCTAGAACATGTATTTCAGTCAATCTTTATTACATCCTGGGCTATGCCGGGAAACCAGCTAATCTCTATTTAGTGACTTGACCACCAAAATACCTCCCTAAGTGTGTCCTTTCTTTTGAACTTATTAGATATAGGTATCTAGAAATGTGTGTGAAATTTTGTTGAATGCATTGTTCACTATGATTTTCTTATTGTTCTACACAATATCAACTGTAGCGAAATAAAACAGTAAACTTAGTGTAGTGTTAGAATAAAGAGCAAAGGAAAAAATTAGAATCATATTCTGTAATTGCAAATCTAAATTTGCTAGCGTGTACCAGTATTTGCCAGGTTGTGGAAATTTGGAATTTATAACGTATGTAGTGGCCTTTTCCTAGATACCTATTGCTAAAAATTATACTTTCATTTTGTTAGAAAAATCTCTCTTCGGATGCCCTGCATCATCCAAAATAAAAACAAATATTTTTATAATTGTTTCAGTACATTGCTACACATTGTGAAATTTGTTGACGTTTGTAAAAAAAAATCATGAATGTGCTTATATTCCAAAAAAGAAAATATCAGTGCACAGTATTGAAAGTGTTTGAGATTCAAAAGTCTGTAACATTTCTACTAACTTCATAAGATGTCATGTGAGAAACTTAATTGAATATCAAGACATTATCTGAAGCGTTTTTATTTTGGTGTAACGTATGTGTTTACAGTGAACCGTAACTTTTAATAAACAGCTTGGTATGCAATGACATAGGCAAAGAATCTTAGACAAAATATATATAAATTGGAAAAATGTGTGAACAAATGAAAAAAAAATGATCCGCTCCACTTGATGACATCAAGCACAGTAATATTTTAGTGAAGAAAATATGAAATTGATGTTCAGTGATTAGTTTGGATGAATGAGAAAATGTAATTGTTTGATGCATAAAAAATAACTCATTTGCTGTATTTGATATTAAGCAGCAAAATATAGTGATTTGAATATTAAGGAAAACATCAAATCAGATTATATAAAAAAAAAGATGAAATTAGAAAATATATATTTTCTGTTTATGAGTTTTGCCAATCAAAATTTAGTGGCAGAAATTGGGTGATTACCATGCAATTTTATTTTGATAAAATTCTTAAATTATTTCAATGTTTATTATAATTTCTTATTAGTGACTTGTTATCATCAAAATCCGCCCCAAAGAGTGTCCTTTCTTTTATTAGGTATCAGAATAGGTATCCAGATTTCTACTTCTATACAAATGTGATATTTCGGATCTGTAGATAAACAATTTGTTGCATATATAAGCTGAGAATTGTTCTCTCTCATTCTCTCTCTCACACACCCACACATTCTCACTTTTATAGATATAATAGATAAATTATGCTAGATATATTTCCATGTGTCTGAATAATCTATATACAAATTTTCAAATCTGTAGATAAAAAATTTGTTGAGTATATAGGTTGAGAATTGTTCTCTCTCTCTCTCTCTCCTCTCACGCATGCTCACTTTTATAGATATAATAGATAGATTATGCTAGATATATTTCCATATGTCTGAATACACTATATAAAAATTTTCTAATCTGTAGATAAAAATTTGTTGAATATAAAGGGTGAGAATTGTTCTTACTCTCTCTCTCTCACACACAGACATATTCTCACTTTTATAGACATAATAGATAGATTATGCTAGATATATTTCCATATGTCTGAATACCCTATATACAAATTATCTAATCTGTAGATAAAAAATTTGTTGATTATATAGGTTGAGAATTGCTCTCTCTCTCACAGACACACACATTTTCACTTTTGTAGATATAATAGATAGATTATGCTAGATATATTTCCATATGTATGAATACCCTTTATAACAAATTTAAAATCTGTAGATAAAAAATTTGTTGAATATATAGGTTAAGAATTGTTCTCTCTCTCTCTCTCTACCTCACACACACCCACACACACAAACATTCTGACTTTTATAGATATAATAGATAGATTATGCTAGATATATTCCATATGTCTGAATACCCTATATACAAATTTTCTAATCTGTAGATAAAAAATTTGTTGAATATTTTCAACCCTTATCCTCGAGTGGCGTCTGGGCCTTGATAAGTAGTAATGCGTATTTAGCAAAATATAAATATATATATATATAACAAATTTACTGAATTTCCATTACTAACGATTACTGTATTGTCCAATTGACTACTGCGCTTTTCAACCCTTATCCTCGAGTGGCCTCTGGGCCTTGAGAAGTAGTAATTACTAACGATTACTATATTGACCAATGGACTACTGCACTTTTTAACCCTTATCCTCGGGTGGCCTCTGGGCCTTATTGTCCAATTGACTACTGTGGACTTTTTAACTCTTATGCTCGAGTGGCCTCTGGGCCTTGATAAGTGGAAATGACCAAGTAACAAAAAATAGGTATATAACAAATTTACTGAATTTCCATTACTAACGATTACTATATTGTCCAATTGACTACTGTGCACTTTTCAATCCTTATCCTCGAGTGGCCTCTGGGCCTTGATAAATGGTAATGCGTATGTAACAAAATATACATATATATAACAAATTTACTGAATTTCCATTACTAACGATTACTATATTGTCCAATTGACTACTGCACTTTTAAACGCTTATCCTCGAGTGGCCTCTGGGCCTTGATAAGTGGTAATACCATCGAGTGGCCTCTGGGCCTTAATAAGTGGTTGTGCCTAAGTAACAAAAAATAGGTATATTACAAATATCCCGCATTTCCATTACAACCGACTACTACGGTGCACTTTTCAATCCTTATCCTCGAGTGGCCTGTGGGCTTTGATAAGTGGTAATGCGTATTTAACAAAATATTAATATATATATAACAAATTTACTGAATTTCCATTACTAACAATTACTATATTTTGTCCAATTGACTACTGCACTTTTCAACACTTATCCTCTAGTGGCCTCTGGGCCTTGATAAGTGGTAATGCCTATCTAAACAAAATATAAATATATATATAACAAATTTCCCGACTTTCCATTACTAACGATTACTATGTTGTCCAATTAACTACTGCCATTTTCAACCCTTATCCTCGGGTGGCCTCTGGGCCTTATTGTCCAATTGACTACTGTGCACATTTAACTCTTATCCTCGAGATGTATCTGGGCCTTGATAAGTGGAAATGCCTAAGTAACAAAAAAATAGATATATAACAAATTTCCCAAATTTGACTACTGTGCACTTTTCAACTCTTATCCTCGAGTGGCCTCTGGGCCTTGATAAGTGGTCATATATATTTTTTACAAAATAAAAAAAAAGGTTGGAGTCGCTGAATAACTCATCCTCCCGTTAAAGCGGTTCCATCCTCTTTCCCCAATTTGACTACTGTGCACTTTTCAACTCTCGTCCTCGAGTGGACTATGGGCCTTGATAAGTGGTAATACATATTTTATGAAAAATATATATATATATATATATATATATATATATAACAAAATAGGTTGGAGTTGCTGAATAACTCATCCTCCTGTTAAAGCGGTTCCATCCTCTTTCCCAAATTTGACTACTGTGGACTTTTTAACTCTCATCCTCGAGTGGCCTATGGGCCTTGATAAGTGGTAATACATATTTTTTTATAAATATATATATATATATACCAAAACAGGTGTGAGTCGCTGAATAATTCATCCTTCTATTAAAGCGATTAAATCCTCTTTCCCAAATTTGACTACTGTGCACTTTTAAACTCTCATCCTCGTGTGGCCTATGGGCCTTGATAAGTGGTAATATATAGTTTGTACAAAATATATATATATATATATATATATATATATATAACAAAATAGGTTGGAGTCGCTGAATCACTCATCCTCCCGTTAAAGCGGTTCCATCCTCTTTCCCGAATTTGACTAATGTGCACTTTTCAACTCTTATCCTCGAGTAGCCTATGGGCCTTGATAAGTGGTAATATATTTTTGTTATAAATATATATATATATATATATATATATATATATAAAAATAGGTTGGAGTCGCTGAATAACTCATCCTCCCGTTAAAGCGGTTCCATCCTCTTTCCCGAATTTTACTACTATGCACTTTTCAACTCTCATCCTCGAGTGGCCTATTGTCCTTGATAAGTGGTAATATATATTTTTTAATAAAAGTATATATATATATATATATAAAAAAATAGGTTGGAGTTGCTGAATAACTCATCCTCCCGTTAAAGCGGTTCCATCCTCTTTACCGTATTTTTTATACAGTGCACTATTCAACTCTCATCCTCGAGTGGCCTATTGTCCTTGATAAGTGGTAATATATATTTTTTAATAAATATAGATATAAATATATATATAAAAAAACAGGTTGGAGTCGCTGAATAACTCATCCTCCCGTGAAAGCGGTTCCATCCTCTTTCCCGAATTTGACTACTGTGCACTTTTCAACTCTAATCCTCGAGTGTCCTATGGGCCTTGATAAGTAGTAATATATATTTTTTACAAAAATATATACATACATATATATAACAAAATAGGTTGGAGTCACTGAATAATTCATCCTCCTCTTAAAGCGGTTCCATCATCTTTGCCGAATTTGACTACTGTGCACTTTTAAACTCTCATCCTCGTGTGGCCTATGGGCCTTGATAAGTGGTAATATATATTTAAAAATAAATATAGATATAAATATATATATACCAAAATAGGTTGGAGTCGCTGAATAACTCATCCTCCCGTTAAAGCGGTTCCATCCTCTTTCCCAGATTTGACTGCTGTGCACTTTTCAACTCTAATCCTCGAGTGTCCTATGGGCCTTGATAAGTAGTAATATATATTTTTTACAAAAATATATACATACATATATGTAAAAAAATAGGTTGGAGTCACTGAATAATTCATCCTCCTCCTAAAGCGGTTCCGTCATCTTTGCCGAATTTGACTACTGTGCACTTTTAAACTTTCATCCTCGAGTGGCCTATAGGCCTTGATAAGTGGTAATAGTTTGTACAATAGTTTGTACAATATATATATCTATATATATATATTACAAAATAGGTAAGAGAGAGAGAAGAGGGTGAGAGAGAGAGAAGAGAAAGAGGTAGAGAGAGAAGAGGGTGAGAGAGAGCAGAGAAGAGGGTGAGAGAGAGCAGAGAAAGAGGGTGAGAGAGAAAGAGGGTGAGAGAAGTGAAAGAGGTAGAGAGAGAAGAGGGTAAGAGAGAAAGAGGGTGAGAGAGAGAAGAGGGTGAGAGAGAGAGAGGTAGTGAGAGAGAGAGATAAGAGAAAGAGGTAGAGAGAGAGAGAAGAGGGTAAGACAGAGAGAGAGAGGGGTAGTGAGAGAGAGAGATAAGAGAAAGAGGTAGAGAGAGAGAGAGAAGAGGGTGAGGGAGAAAGAAGAGGGTGAGAGAGAGAGAGAAGAGGGTGAGGGAGAAAGAAGAGGGTGAGAGAGAGCAGAGGGAGAGAGAGAGAAGAGAAATAGGTAGAGAGAGAGAGATGAAGGTGAGAGAGAGCAGGGAAAGAGGGTGATAGAGAAGAGAAAGAGGTAGAGAGAGAGAGAGAGAAGGGTGAGAGAGAGCAGAAAAAGAGGGTGAGAGAGAGAGAAAGAGGGTCAGAGAGAGAGAGAAGAGAAGAGAAAAAGGTGTACACAGAGAGTGAGAGAGAGAAGAGGGTAAGAGAGAGAGAGAGAAGAGGTTGAGAGAGAGAGAGATAAGAGAAAGAGGTAGAGAGAGAGAAGCGGGTGAGAGAGAGAAGAGGGTGCGAGAGAGAAGAGAAAGAGGTAGAGAGAGAGAAGCGGGTGAGAGAGAGAGAAGAGGGTGCGAGAGAGAAGAGAAAAAGGTAGAGAGAGAGAAGAGGGTGAGAGAGAGAGAAAGAGGATGAGAGAGAGAAGAGAAAGAGAGAGAGAGAAGAGGGTGATAGAGAAAGAGAGTGAGAGAGAGAAGAGAAAGAGAGAGAGAGAGAGAGAAAGAGGGTGAGAGAAGAGGGTAAATGTGCATCTTTTTTTATAGTAGGTAATGCTTGGGAGACTGTGCACATTGCCTCCTCCCCCCTCCCCCCTATAAACGCGGTTCCATTCATAAGAAAACAAACTCGTATAAAAGTAATTTTCGTGTATTTAAGCGGCCTTATACTGATAGCCACCCCTCCCCCTTCCAGTTTAACAGAGTTAGGAGGTAAAAACAAAATGGCTAAAGCCTTGTTTACATGGTAAACTATAGCAAAGAGCATAGTCATCTTTCTTCGCCGGTAAAAAACTTCAAGCAAAAATAAAAACATTTTCCCTACGTCAATTTTTATGTAATTTTGGGATTCTTCTTTTTGAAGTGCGATAAATCCGTTGGTAATAACGGTTCGACTCTTAAACTAATATTTAACTGTGTTATAGTATCAATGATACTCCTCGCAGGCAGCTTTAATGTACGTCAGAGGCTCAGCGTAGCCGACATTTTACTGAGCTGACGTCACGTCACGTGACAGCTAATGAATAATGTTAAAATGACAGGTTTTTTGGGGGGCCCCCCTGGGAGAAAAATGATCAGTTAACCCCCTTCTAGTTGTCCGTTTGACGTGAAATTTCGATATTTGTCATCCGGGTGATCAAGGTGCAATATGCTACCTAATTTGTCAACTTTGGTTGTGTCTGTCAAAAGTTTTAGCGTTACAAACAAACATACATACATACATACATACACACCGATTTTTGCCTTTTATATATATAGATGTCTGTTTGAACTGGACTTATGTCGGTTAAATCTGTGGTATGCATGCTGCCTTTGAGCAATGGCAGTTGCGCAAGTAGAAGTAAACCATTGGGGAGAATGGGGCTTGCTATAAAATTTCCGCATGGGAACATGTGCTTCAATTGCCGTTTTGAACACCATTCAGTGGTCTCATTTGCGCACTGTTAAGCAGGAAGAGAAAAAATATTTCCCCATGTGGCATCTCTGATAAGATCTCTGATGGCTTCCCAGTCAGCCTTTTTATAATATCTCCTTTTGAGCACTGGCTCTTCAGTTTTGGGTCTAGAGTTTAGGGCGATTTTGACCGTTATCACTGCATGATCAGCGTTCCCGAGTGGGCTGTCAGCATTTGTTATACAATCATCGGGAACTGTGGTCAGAAACAGATCTAGAAGTGATGCGTGTTGTTCTTGCTGGTCAGGGAAACAGGTTGGAAACGTAACCATTTGTGATAGGGAGTGAGATATAGCGAAACTGTGTTGTGCTACCCGCTGCATCTGTGTAAGTAGAGAATCCAAGCCAGTTTTTGTGGTGGACATTAAAGTCACCAAAGACATGTACTTGTGCGCTAGTGTCGAGAGAGTGCTGTGTCTATGCTGTCAGAGACTGTGTTTATTATGGTGCAGTCCTGGGTCGAGGGAGAGCGGTAGAGAAAATAAAAGTAGCTAATGTTATGTTGTATGTTTAGTCTAAAGCACATAAAGGCTTGATCGTCCGATTCTAGATTTGTTTCTCTAGTCAAGAAGAGGGTGTTACGAATGTAGACTCCAAGTCCGTGCATATGTCTGTCAGAGTCCTTATGGCAGAGTGGGAGATAGCCAGGCATGTTAAAGTACTTAGAGGGGATGGAGGAGTATAGGTTAGTCTCACTTAGTGCTAAGATATCTGGGGTATTTGTTAGGAGAAATGCTTCAACATCAGCTAAATTAGTTCTAAGCCCACGGATGTTCGTGAATGCAAGCATTAAGGGAGGAGGCAAGTTGGATTTGTTTGTCCCTAAGCCTGGTTTAAGCTTATTTTTTTATTGTACTGTCATCATGTTTTTAAAGAGTTTCAGTTAGGTAAGGGGGAGCTGAACAAGAGATTATGCAGGGTATAAGACATGCAACAAGTAGACTATCAGCTGACCTTTCTTCAACTAGGACTGTGGCCTCAGGAAAGCCCATCGGGGATCAGTGTGGGGTCCCTTTCCATGCGCGACATGGCACTACAAACATCTCGATATTATACAACTGGTGATGGAGCAGCCACTCTAAGCGCTACCAAAGAGTTAGGGGGGCCTGTACTACCAGTCAGAAACAGCAGCCAGGAACTGTCAATCCGGTACCCTCAACCCATCAGAAGAAGGTCAACCCAATCCAATTGCACAGGCATATGTAGTACTCAAGCACTACCAAGTGCCCAGTTTTGAGGGGTGGGATGTGTCGGGGTGGGGAATACGGCATTCATTGTGCCCTAGACAAGAAACAAGATCTACAACTGAGTGCTTCGCCAAAACTGTGATAGCATCTCTGCGCCTGACTAATAGGCAAAGGAGTATAGAAGCCGGGCGATAGACAGAGCCTATCTACTCCTTAAGCAGTTTAGGTTTGCAGACGGGTAACTTGTTTGAATCACCAGCTCTAGGAAGGTTGTCATCCAAGACTGGGGAGGCCTCCCTCCCCTTCGGTTTAGTTTCAGAGTTTTCTTTCTCCTAGACGGATGATCTGGGAAAATCTACTGGGTCCATCAGCCCTGAGAGGGTTTGCTCTGTGCCTGGGTTCTAATCCAGGTATTTTTGCGACCCCGCATGGTTAGTTAATGTTACAGGGTTAGTTTGTAGAGGTTATATATCTAATGAAAGTGATTTAGGGACGTTGCTATTTCATTGTTACTAAGGAGAAAATAACTCATGCAGTGGAAGCAACTATGTGAGCAGGCTTGTTAGAAAGGCATTAGTGTGGATTAAGACTTTTACCTTTAGATTTTTACAATTTTTAAATTTATATGTTAGCTTAGGTACAGGATAACGTTACAGTGCGAGTAGGTATTAGGAATTGAGCTAAGAATTTTGCCCAGTCACTGTATATTTTAGATTACAGGAGGGATAAGATGTAAGTGCAATACAGTACGGGTATAACTGGAGGTAAATTTTAAGTCATGGTGTATTCTGTATGTATAATTAAGTAAATAGATATTTGAGCAAGTTTTCAGTAGATGTGAATAGATAGAAGTTGTAGGTGTTAAGTGTGTTTCTACTATTGAAGGAAGGTAATTTCAGTTTTCATTTAAGAGTCATCAAGCGTTTTGCATAACAGGGAGTATTGGATTTGGTTTTGTATTAATCGTTGCAAAACCATCTAGGAAGAGGCATTGTTATGTAATAAAGATCGCTTTGCATCTGAGTGCATACTTTGGCTGGTAAGTACAAAACTGGATAAGAATGAACTCTAATGCATGTCTTAGAGGTAGAAATGTATAGATGTTTAGTGATGACTGTTAGGTGGTTAGCATGTGAAGGTTAGGAGCTGGAGGCTAAGGATTCCACTATTAAGGCGTCTGTAATGTAGGGTTTTAGTGGCACCTAGAGAGGCGGGGGGAGAAGATTGTTAGCTTTCAAGGGACGGGATTATTAACTTACAGAACACAGCAGAGTTTCATTAGGATTTAGAGTTTCAAGTAATGTTTTAGCTTGGGAAACAGAACAAAAAAATCTTTTTTCTTCTTTTTCCCCTATTTAGCATGCAGGTTAGACAAAGGCAGTCGTCTTGGAGGTAAAGAGAAACAACTATTACATGGTGATTCGGAATTTGTATTTATATGCAGTCATTAAGGTCAGGGACAAAACATTGCATCTATACAGAAAATGGTCCTAGTGATGCAGCTAAGACCACTGTAGATTTCAGTTACAATTATAGTAACAGTTAATTATAAGCTATATCCAATGGTTTGGTAGAGATATCAACGAGACCTCTTTCTTAATACAATCGAGCATATGGTAATTGTAGATATTAAGTATATTACTTAAATAAATTCTTCTGACTTCTATGGTAGAAAAAAATAAATCCACGTTTGTGCTAATTTCGGAAAATTTATCCTGCCTAAGTTATTTTTATTTCTAGCCTTCCTTAGTACAGAGCGTGGAATTAATCATTTATTTAAGCTGGGAGAGAACGTGGTTGGTGTTTTGCTGGGGGAGAATTTAAAACTAAGCAAGGAAACAAAAATAAAGACAAATGCATATATAAATTATTAAAATACACATAATTACAAATTACAAAATGAAATAAGAAATTTAAAAGAGAAGAAATAATAAAGTTAGTATTTTTTAGGACGAGGATGGATTAGAATAACACTTATCTTGCCACAAGCACCATGGCAATTCCAGTACCATGGATAACCATATTTGGTGGAGGGGTGGAGTGATTTCTTTGACTAGATATTATACGTGTTTGTAAAATAAAGACAACTCTGACTCAATCTTGAGTTGGCTACTGGATAAACTATTGAAACTCCTGAGACTGTAACACTGTGGATCTTGTTTGTTTTTTTATGCAGAGCAAACTTTCTAAAGTAACAAATAATTATTAACAAATAATCAATTTAAAATGTTTTTTTTATAAATAATAAAAGTAAAAATTCAGTTAAAAATTAAAATAATCAACCTTTTCTGAACCAATACCTGTTCACAACTTCTAACCTCAGTCACAACAACTATGATGAAGTAGATATTTTCTATCTTACCATTAAGTCTTGGTTAGAGGACTATGAAATTTGCTTTGTTTTTTTGTTGTTTTTTTTCTGTTATTCATTACACTATCACAATTTTATTGCGTTTTCCGCTTTTTTGATGACACCATTATTCTATGACATTGTTCAATGTTCATAAAAAAACAACAAAACAAAACAAGATCTACAGTGTTAGAGTCTCAGGAGTTTCAATAGTTTATCTAGTAGCCATCCCAAGATTGAGCCAGAGTTTGTCTTTATTTTAACTTTAACATCGTTTACTCTTGGGGTTGGAGAATTCAGCTGTCTCCAAATAACTTCACTGCATTTTATGTCAACATGGTCCACTCCCTCCAATAAGCAACTTAATCCTTTAACATACTTCAGTCATTCTTGGTTCCAGCATCAAACACCAAAACCACACGGGCTTCATGTCTTACTGTTCCTATCGAGTCTGAAGACAGATTCTTCTGGTCGGCAGGTGTGATTGAGGCTAGCATCTTACTGATGAATTCAGGGGCTTATCAAAGAATGTGATAAAGCCAGTGAAATGTTTGTTTTTAAGAAAAGTTTCTGTGATGCTGATGGTTGTTATATTTTACATGGATGCTGTAGCTTGGGATTTGGTTAGAGAGACAAATGCGTTGGATGTAGCAAAAGCAGCATCAAAAACCTTGAGTGCATAAAGATCTTTGCACAGAGGCCAAGTCTCTAAATCATACTGCAGTATCAGCACTTGATACATCTTCAGTTTTGTTCGATCTCTTGTCAAGAGCACAATCTACTTATTAGTTAGCAGAAGGCTGCATAATTGATATGGATTGCATTTGGTGGTAGTATTGATATTATTCAATGCATGTTGAATATCATTTTGCCAAGGATAGCAACATTGCATAATCTAGTGATGGAACAATCACGTCCAACTTGCATGTCAGTAAAGTCAGTCATGTAGTTGAATGAGATGGGAGGGGGTGGGTGGGGGGTGGTGGGAGAATGCAACACCAGTATGCACATTGAAGAATTGATTCCTCTCCATAAAATAAAATATTTTTTCTCCAAACAAAAAAGTCACAAACATTCCAAAGATTATTTTTTCATAATTTTTAATAACTTTTGATAACTTTCATTTCAGAAATTTAGATGTTAAATGTTTTTGACTCCTAATTGGGGGGAATAACACCAATGATTTCCACGATCGTTTTTATAACCACAAGTTATAACCAACCAATGAAAAGCTTCCAAAGTTACTATAAAAATTGTCAAATTTTTTTATTCAATCAGTTCACCGTCGTCTCCGTCACAAACCTGCATTTGATTCTTCGCCGCCATCTTTGTTATTGGGAATTACTTAACACTTGAGATTGGAACTGCACTGAATCTTTGCCGCCATCTTTGTTACTAAGAATTATTCAACACTCAGGATCGGAACTGCGCTGATTCTTCACCGCCATCTTTGTTCAACATAATGTCTCAACACTTAACACATTCCAATAATGATTTTTTCATAATTATTAATAACTTTTGATAACTTTCATTTCAGAAATTTAGATTTTGTGTTAAAAAAAAAAAAAAAAATTGTTTTATTGCAAAAAAAAATTTATATTTTTATAAAAAAAACAAGTCATAATTCTGAAATTTTCATAACAAATAAGATATAAATAATCTATATGTTAAGTCGCATTGCACTTAATAACAATGAAACCATTACAAAAGAGCAAAGATTTAATTCTTTTCAGTTTTCTGTAGTCCATCAGTCTGAGTTTCACTTGACAAATCAGTGGCCATTAGCACATCTATGTGTCAACATTACCAAAAGTTTTATTTTATATTATTTTTTTGTGGGTGAAAAAACTATTAGAAGACAGGATATTTCCTAACATATATTTTTCAGCAACACCTTTGTCATAGAATCTACAAAATTTAGGCTGTGATTCACAGTTAGGTGGAACCCTTCTCCTTCAATTTTGCTGTAGGTTTTCCAATAGTCATATATGACCATTGTCCCCAGCAGCAGAATGTATTTCTTAGGTATGTGAGGGCCCATGCTTTTGAAAGCTTATAATTTTTTTTATAAGTTTCTGATTACTTTTTGATTGTGTTTGAAAGATTAAAGCCTAAAGTTAATCTCTAAAAGTAAAAAATAAGTGGTACCTATGCATCTATATTACCACGCTGAAATAACATTTAAAATGCCATTCTTAACATGGGGAAAGGGAGGGTGTTTTGTAACTATTCTGTACTTTCACCTAACAATTTAATAAACAAATGTTGTAAAAATTGAATTTAACTTAAAAGTACTATTAAAAAAATGAGCAATAACAGATGCATAAGCACCCATAAAGCTATGAAACTTGTAAATTCAGCTAAATTTGAAAGTAGAATTTAAATATAAATATTAGTTTTCTGGAACTATTTAAAAGATAATTAATAAAGTCTTAAAATACTTGAATATGTATGAATTTAAAAAAAAAATCTTGTTTTTACAAAAACTGGTCAGCGCTAAATAAAAACAAATGAAAAGGCAATGCACAGAATTTCTTTAGAAGCCCAAAATGTCAAAAATTCAATGTTATTTTTAAATTTATTGAGAAATTGAAACATTATTATACCTTAATTTTTGTATTTTCGAAGCTTATCAAAAACATTAATTTAACTAATTCTATTTTGTTGTAATAAAAAGATTTGCTTATTTAATTATGCTTTTTATTTACATGTCTCAATTTATTCTCAAACATTTTGTTAACGATAAATTAAATTAATCCTTTTCAATAAAAGTAAAAGTGTATTTTAAGTGTGAAAAAAAAGTCAATTAAAATCACTGATTACATTGACAATTTATTCATTGGAAAAAAAAAGCTAAACACGTTCATACATACAAGGGAGATATTAAAATATTGCATTTAAAATTTTTGCAAAAATTGTTATTGAAATCACATGAAACATTTTTGGTGAAAATATTGAATAAACAATGCTTAATTGAATGATAATATTGTTAGTCAGAGAAATTGATTTTTATATTGATTTCATTATATTGATTTCATGGAACTTTTGCACTTGTACTGTGCTGAAATAACATTTAGAATTCTATTCTTAACATGAGGAGGGAAAGGTGTTTTGGGTAATGTCACTAAATCTAGTATTGAGTTGATTGGGAGGGGAAAAAATCTGTAAGCATGAAAAAATATTTTTACATTTTGTTACAGAAGTCATCATTTTGAATTAATATATATTTTAAGCATCCAAACATAAGACATACGATTTTAATTTGCAAACGTTGCTTAAAAACTAACATGACCGTCTTGTAGAACCGATAAGAAATTTCACAATAAATACACTTAATATAGAATACTTGGATGTGGGTAAAACGAAAACAGTGTTGTCAGTATGGTAGTCCAGATAATCTCTTTAGTTGATATTGGTTTGAATTTATGTGGAGAGAACTAGTGATGGATCTTTTCAAAATGTAATCCGACATTTACTGGTCACTGGAAACCAGCACTGATGCTCTGAGTGCACAAAACATGCATGACCCTAAGTCTCTGTGGCAATACCTTTAACTTGTTGGTTAACCATCTGTTGTCAGATGCTGTGGTTCTTCATAGATGTTTTGGTGAATATATCGCTTCTCTCCATGCAGTCTGGCCTTCATTGTGGTGTCAGCACTGTAAACTATCCAAATAATCAATGATAACTCCGAGATCATTTTCTTATAATCTAAAATAATTGCATAAAATAATTCCAGACACAATTCGTGCAAAGAAAACTTAATTTTGGGTTTTTCTGTGTTTAAGTAACAAACTAATGTTCTTTGGATGTAGGCTTATTGGCCTAAAACAAAGTTCAATTAGCTTTCTCATGCCTGGGCATATCAAACTAATTTTCAGATTCTTTGAATTCACAGAGCATGGATCTATATCTTGGGTTGGTTGGGGGGAAGGGTGAAGGAAGATGAGGCAGATATCTATGACCCTGGCCAGTCGAGGGAAGAATATTGTATTATTTGCTAAAACAATTGGTTTTATGGTACCCTGATTCCTCCTCCCATCTCCTTGAGATCATTATGTCCTCCTCTCTTATCTATTTTTCTCTTCTTTCTTTCTCTAGAAATCCTTTTCTTCGTTGCTCTCTCTCTCTCTCAATCCATATCTCTCTTTGATTCTTTCCCCTCTCTCTCTCTCCCTTGTGAGGCCTTTCCGCCTCTTTCTTTCTATTAATAAATTCGATTATCTATATTTTGGGGTGGTCTTTTCACTTGATGTGAGTCTAATTCTTTTGCTATTGAATGACAAACTTGTTTTCAAATTCGTCTTTTTATACTCAACAGATGACCATAAAAGACGATTTCTGATATCAATCAGCCTTTTGTCTACAACCGCCAATTTTGTTTTTTTATTGAGAGATTTTATTTTTCGATACTTGTACATTTTAATCAAGACATTATGAAAATATCGAAAAAGGTTATATCGTATGTACCCGTTGTGGAAAAAAATTCACTTTATTAAGTAGTTTTTTGTTTTACAGCAGAAAAATTTGCTATGACACTGAGCAAAAGGTAGCCAGGTTTCGATTTTTAGACTATGAGGAAGGAAGAAAAAAAACTATTATTTAACATGGGGAGGGGGCTGTCGGCGCTTTAGACAGAGTTATCTCTCAGTGGCACTCCCTCCGTTCCTTGTGATCTAAAAATTCAAACATAGCTACCTTCAGTTTGCTTGTTTTTCCGCTGTAAAACAAAAAATTACTTGATCAAATTAAGTGGATTGTTTTTCCAGAGTACTTCATTCCATAACGCGTAAGTACAATATAGCATTTTTTCAATATTTTCATTTTTAGATGTCTTGATTAAAATGTACAAGTACCCAAAATATTTATGAACTTTTTTTTTTTTTTTTTTTTTTTTTTATTCAATTTTCACCCCAAACAAGGCACAGTGCCACTTTGAAGCAGGGGGCTACTATCAGGGACTTAATTAGCGGGGTCATTATGAAGGGAGATGAGTAGAAAGATGTTTGTTAACATTACACTTGAACTTCTGCATGTCATTGCAGTTGGGAAAGCAGAATCCCGGAAGGGAGTTCCAAAGACCCGCAGTTCTGGGGAAGAAACTATTGGAGTAAAAGGCTTTCTTGCACCTAGGGATCTCTACTGTAAAGGGATGAGACTTAGTAGCTTGTCGGGTTTGTCGGGGGTAGTTACGTCGGGGAGGTACAAGTGTTTGCAGTTCATCAGAGCATTCACCATTGAAGTATTTGTAGAACAGGCAGAGGGATGCAACATCTCGTCGATGGGACAGAGGCTGAAGCCTAGATGACAGTTCAGGACCTATCAGGTTGGCGACTCTCTTTTGAACCCTGTCCAGGAGCGAGAGACAAGAAGCAGATGCACCAGCCCAGATGTGACAACAGTACTCCATACATGGGCGAATGGTTGCCTTATAGAGGTATAGGATACTGTCAGGCATAAGTAGTTTTCTAGCACGGTAGAGGGAGCCAACCTTCCTTGCAGCAGCCTTGGCAATGCTCTCAATGTATCTATTCCAGTTCATATTCCCTGTAAACGTTAGGCCGAGGAGTTTAAAAGAAGTACTTTCAGGTAATGTGTTCTTGGCCATTGCTATTGGTGGTAGAGAAGGTTTCTTGTAGTTATTGAAGGAAACAAGCTTAGTCTTAGCAGCATTGAATGTGACCAACCATTTTTGTCCCCATTCCACTACGGATTGGAGGTCATCCTCTAGTGTTTCTGCCATTTCCTTGGATATGTGTTCATTTGTTTTCCTCTCATATCTGTTATAGAGAGTGGTGTCATCTGCAAATATACCCATCTCCGAAACAATTTTATCAGGGAGGTCGTTTATGAATATCAGGAATAATAGAGGTCCAAGGATAGACCCCTGAGGTACTCCCGCATTTATGTCGTATTTTTTTTCTTATAATAAAATATGTCGTATTTTTTTTCTTATAATAAAATGTTTATGAACTGTCGTTTTTAATCAAACATGCTGCTGCTGCTGGCATCACCCCAACCCAACCCATCGACTACTTTGCTCATGATTTTGAAACTGATGTTATGACTTTAATAGAGGACCTCTCATTTAACAAAATTTTGGGTACTCATGCAGAGTTATCCGTGCTGAAATAATAACGTTATTATTTAAAAAGCCATTCTTAACATGGAGAGGGGAGGGTGTTATTGAATAAAAAAAAAAATCATAAAACTTTAATTAAACGTGGAAATACGATTTAAAAAATAGCGCGGACCACTCTCTGCATTAGCACCAAATTTTGTTGGAAATAACATAAAAAAAATAAAAAATAGAAAAAAAAAAAAATCTCGGTAAAATTTGCGGAGAATGCTGTTTTACGGTTGTTGTAAAAATGGAACGGAAATTTAAATTTCGTTCCGTTTTAAATTCGGTACATTTTTACATTACGTCCAAACGTTCACATTCGACGTGTCAACTTTGATAGGCTTTCGAGTATGCTGACTGCTGACAAGGTTGGGGGGGGGGTCTATTCCGAAAGCCGTTCTTGACATGGGAGGTTAGGGGTGTCTATTCCGAAAGCCATTCTTAACATGGGGAGGTTGGGGTGTTTATTCGTTGCGTGCATACCCGGAGGAGGGAGGCCTAGAAAAGTCGACATTTCCAATGTGAGCGGTGAGTGGGACTTACGTATAAAAAAAAAAAAAAAAAAAAAAAAAAAGGATACCAAATTGACTTTTTCGTTTAAAAATTAAATGATATCGTTTTTGTTGATAAAATGTTATTTCCGAACGATTATTCAATGTTATTCTTTCGCTTACTTTCGTTTTGGAGGCACAATAATAAAAACAAAAAAATAAAAAACAAAAAGATTAAAACGGAACGTAATTTAAATTTTCATTCTATTTTTACAACAACCGTAACAGAGCATTCTCCGCAAGTTTTACCGTTTCTCAATAGGATTTAGAAATAAAATATATTGTTAGTTGCAAATAAGTGAGAAAAAAAGAAAGAAAAGAAAATAATTTACGTTTGTTTGGGGTGTGCTAATGCACTTACTGATCCGCGCTATTTTTTAAAATCGTATTTCCACGTTTAATTAAAGTTTTAAGATATGTTTTTGGGTACCAGTGCCGAGAGTAATCCGGACGTAAATAATAACGTTATTATTTAAAAAGCCATTCTTAACGTGGAGAGGGGAGGGTGTTTTGTACCTATTCTATACTTCAACCTTACAATTGAATAAAAAAACAACAAAAAAACGGTGCTAGTGCAGAGAGTGATCCGTGCTATTTGTTTAAAATCGTATTTCCAAGTTTAATGATGTTTTTTTTTTTTATTCAATTGTAAGGTTAAAGTATAGAATTTAGAATAGGTACAAAACACCCTCCCCTTCCCATATTAAGAATGGCTTTTTAAATAATAACGTTATTATTTACATCCGGAGGATCACTCTTTGCATTAGTACCAAAAAACACATAAAACTTTAATTAAACTTGGAAATACGATTTAAAAAATAGCGCGGATCAGTAAGTGCACTAGCACCGTTGTTTTTTTTTTTTTTTTTTTTATTCAATTGTAAGGTTAAAGTACAGAATATGTACAAAACAACCTCCCCTCTCCACGTTAAGAATGGCTTTTTAAATAATAATGTTATTTCAGCACGGATCAATAAGTGCTCAGTACTTTTTATCCTGCAAGGCTTTTTTTGCAACCTAAATACACATCTGCCAGTATTTCTTTATTATAGGAAGGAAAGTTTCGGCGTCACGGTTTGGTATAGTCACCAAAAACCGTCCTTCAATCCTTCAGAACTCGGAGCGGTTTGAGGAGCATTCCAATGTTTTCTTAGCAGTTAAACACACTTTTAACTGCTTCTGATCTGCCGACGAACAAAATAATCACGGCAAGAGTCTCAAAGTTAGTAACTGTGTGTTCCGACCCGGTAAAACTATACAAACACCGTGACAGCGAATTAACCCTAACCCTAATCCTAACCCTAACCCCTAACCCTAAACCCTAATCCTAACCCTAACGCTGTCACGGTGTTTGTATAATAATACCTCCGACCCTACACCACATTCTCCCTGTAGATTTTTTTTTATTGTTGCCATGTCGTATGATCACAGGTATATTATTTTAATAATTTTGGAAATGTTCATTATATAGAACGACAATTAAAAAAAAAAAAGTCGGTGCTAACGCAGAGAGTGATCCGCGCTATTTTTTAAATCGTATTTCCAAGTTTAAAGTTTTATATGTGTTTTTTTTAAGTACAGAATAGGTACAAAACACCCTCCCCTCCCCATGTTAAGAATGGCTTTTTAAATAACGTTATTATTTCAGTCAGCACGGATCATCACTCTGCATGAGTACGAAAAAGTCGATAAATTTATGTTTATGTTTTTAAGACTGAGTACAAAATAGCTAACAAAAGCTCTTCTCTCTCCACATTAAAAATGAGGTTCTAAATAATAACGTTTTCAGCAATGGTCCGTAAACTGTAAAATAATATAACACACACAAAAAAAAAACCTGTTTGTTTACAAAAAGAAAATATTTCTCACCTGAAACTGAGAAAAGTGATTTCTTAAAATCCAGCTTTTAAATTCACACGCAGTTAATGGAAACTCGCCATCATATCGAAGAGATCTTTTCAAACCAGAAAAATTAATGGTAGCTAAACAAAAATGACTCATTTTCTTTCGATATCAAAATGTTAATAAAGAGAAAAGATGTCAAGATGAACCTTTAGAAATGGCGACAAAAACAGGATGTTAAAAAAAAAAAAAAAAAGTTGCGCATGTGCATAAGTTATAATCTTTACAACCAATGAAAATGCGTCATTTCATCCTCTGCTCGGCTGTTACATCCGGTTGTTTATAGTTGCTTAGCAACAGGCGGATAATGATTTTAATTTATTATTCATTTCACACACACACACACACACACACACACACACACACAATTGTGTAAGGGTATATAACGACAGAGATTTGCTATTTCAGTGCAAGGAGCACTCGGCAGTGTTTTATATTTTAAACGTACGATGACATTTAATTCATTTTATTTAATTTCTGTTTTGTAAAAAAAAAAAAATTACACGCACACACATATTTGATTAAACACGGAAAAAGACAGTAATTTTTAACAAACACACATTTATAATAAAACCTAATATGTTTTCATTAAAAAATAAAAATGATATTTTGGACAAATACATATTCTATTTCATAAATAATGTAGACATTGATTTGAGTATTTGACAGACGATAAGTAAGTTTTTGAAAGGAATTCTTTTTTTTTGTTGGAAATCTTGCATGACGAGAGACAAAAATTCAATGAAAAATTTTTATTTATTTTTTGTGGAAATCTTGCACGACTGAGGACAAATTCAAGAAAACAGTTCTTAATTGAAAAGGTTACTCGGAATCGTGAGCAAATTTCGGGTTCATGCGTTTCTTCTCTTTTCTTTTTTTTTTTTTTTTCAAGTAATAAATGATAAAATATTACTTGATACTCTGAAAATGAAGATATTTATATCCTAACCTAATATTATTATATAAATATTGAAAAAATAATTTCTCCATCTCTTTAGTAAAGAAATAATAACTTGTGAGCTGTAAACGTTAAATTAAAGATGCAAAAACATGTATTTTATTTATTCTTTTTTATTGATTTATCGTTTAGATTGTAGCATCAGCTATATATGACTGAAACAAATCTTTGGCAGAGACATTTCAAAGTAATCACCATTTTCAACACGCATACGTATGAAGTATGCATAAAGACACAACGTCATAATTTACCTATCCGCACACATGCGATAAAAGGACTACGTTATGCTTCACGCACAGTGATACAACAAATAGTCCAGAACGTTCTAGAACTCTACGAATAACAGCATCATTGCTCAACTCCATCTTTGGGGACTTAAAATCATCAACATGACTTTGCACACGTCATATGCCTAAATTCTCATCATGGAAAGTCACCATATCAAATGAGAACTACTTCTTTTCAACAAGTTATTTCGCACTGCTGTTTGCATACGTATTGAACACGCACACACACGCACGCACGCACACGCACGCACACACACACACACATATTACGTAAGCAATTAATGATTTTCTCTTTCATCCAGAAAATAACCATGTATGTTTCCTCTCAACTTGAAAATCTGTAACCATGAACTTTTGACTTTTCTTTGAGACACACATTAACAAAACTGTCTAAGGAACACTTGTTGCAAAATCCTTAACGTTGGAATAATTTGAATTGCTTTTTCTTAAACATGTTAATAAATGGTGTTATTTTATCACAGTACAAATCTCGAGTTCTTTATCGAATGTTGTTATTTTTCCGAAGTTGTTCACGCCTTTTAAGTTCATATGGATGTGGATGTAACTTGGTGGAGTCCTTCTGTAAGTCGAAGATCTCATTAAATTTATCTTTTAAAAAGTCCCAATGATACTCTACCACTTTCGACTTATAGATATTCCTGCACCTGTAACCATGATCTCTAATATTGACGAATTCTGACTTCAAATTGGTGAATGCTGACTCAGAAGCTACAGTCCTATGCCTGGTTACTCCGCCGTAAGTCCTATAGGATGAATGAATTTTAATTAGTGACACTTTTAAATATTTAGTCACTCTGACTAAAATACAAAATATTGGGAATATTTTCCGATATTATCTATAAATATAGGATACATTTGGATTTGTTTTCTCCAAATATAACCTTCATTAAATGATGACATTGTTACAATCTTTTTCTTTAAATGAAAGAGTTATTATTTGGATTTTCTCCAAATATAATTTCAAATAATGACTTTTCATCACTATTACATCTTTGATCATGTTTTAAAGACACAACATTAATTTTGACCACAGCACACAGACTTAGGGTCATGCGTGCACCCATATGATATGATATCTCCCGGCATGCACTGGCTTAGAGAAGAATAAGGGACTTTACTACTAAGAGTGGCCACTTGACTGGTTCCCTATTAAAGTCATTGCCCAACTCCAGTCAGGTTTGGGAAAATTTAGTTGTCTATTAAATTTTGCCCGGATCTCCAATTAAAACGGCTAAAAGCAAAGCATGCATGTTGCATGAACAGCAACAGGTGTTACACCGTTTGGAGTAACGCCCCTTGGAGGTGACCGGTGTAAGAAGAGTATTAAATAAAGATGGTTGCCAAGTAAACACAACGACTAGTTTTATGTTATATTTTATCCGTGGGCATCCTCACACATGAAACATGGTGGCAGTGGTGGGATGTACAATAAAGAGAAGAAAAAGCAAAATGGTGGAAAGGTAGCAGAAAAAGAAAAAAAAAACAGATAAGTAACGTTTAATTTTTCGGTGTGAAAATTACGATGCCACGAGGTGGTGAGGAAAAAAAAAAAATGTTGGAAGGAGATATGAGTGCAATAAACAGACCGGTAGCTGGCATAAGACCACCACCACCCCTTTGTATGGAGAAAAAATTGGACAGAGAATTGGAAGCTATTTAAGCTGAAATGGTATAATTATGCTATTATTACGTATCTGACAGCCCAGTCGATACAATATCAAACTGCACTTTTGCTTCATACATTAGGGGATGATGCTTTGAAAGTGTACTACGGGTTTCACTTTTCAACGCCCGAAGATGAAAGAACGCCTATGGAAATTATTCAGGCATTTGATAAATATGCTATAGGGGAAACAAATGAAACTTACGAGCGTTATGTTTTTCACACGAGAAAGCAAGGAGAAACGGAGACTGTGGAATCTTTTATTACGGCACTTCGGACGTTAGTAAAAACGTGTAATTTTTGTGACAATTGCGTTTCCTCAGTACTCAGAGATCAAGTAGTGCTGGGAATACGTAACCCTCAGACACAAGCTGAGTTACTTAAAATAAGACAGCTGGATTTACAAAGATGCATAGACATTTGTAAGCTGTCTGAAAATGCTACGTTACAAGCCAGTATCCGAAGGCCTGAGAGAGTGAACCGAGTGGAGTTCAGACACAAGAAAAAGCCAGGGGGAAAAACTGTGAGAGAATGCAGAGCGTGTACACTGCAACATGGACCGAAGAAGGAAGTATGTCCTGCATTTGGCAAGACATGCTACAACTGTAATGGAAAAAATCATTTTTCTGCAAAATGCAGACTAGCAAGGAAAAAGAAGGTGCAGACTGTCAAAACGCAACAATACGAGGATCAAGATGACAGTAGTAGTTCTTCAGACTATGGGCAGGTAGACAGTGTAACAATAAAAGAAAAAGTTAACGCTGTGAATCATGAGGTGATAAAAGCGGAAATGATGGTGAAAGGAAAGCCAATTATTTTTCAGCTTGACAGTGGAGCATCAGTAAACATACTGAATGAGAAACATGTAATGGGGAAAACACTGGAGCCTTCAAATAAGCACTGGTCATGCGGAATGGAACAGATGTGAAGCCATTGGGAGAATGTTGAGTCAAAAGGATAAACCCCAAAACTGGACAAAAATATGCAGTTAAGTTTGTCATTGTAAAAGAGCATTTCCATCCCTTACTGGGAGCAAATGCAATTCAGAAGATGGCACTCATCACAATCAACCAGGACCAGTTCAAAATGATAGCCAAAATTTCCCAAGTGGATGAATCCAGCAGCCAGAACTCTGACAGCATTATAAATGAGTTCAGAGATGTATTTAAGGAGGAATTGGGTCAGTTACCTGGAGCGGTAAATTTGGAGGTGGATACAGCAGTAACACCAAATGTAGCTGCAGCACGAAGAGTGCCAGTCGCACTGAAAGACAAATTAAAAGTTGAATTGGAGAAATTGGTTAAAAAGAAAGTTATTGAACCAGTAAGTGAGCCAACTCCATGGGTAAGTGCATTGGCATTGGTGATGAAGAAAAATGGAAATCTAAGGATTTGCATAGACCCAAGACCACTAAATAAGGCTTTGAAAAGGGAACATTTCTAACTACCTACATTGGATGATTTGCTGCCAGAACTGGCTGACAGCAAAGTATTTTCCACCCTGGATTTACGAGATGGATTTTGGCATTTGAAATTGGATGAAGTCAGTAGTCGTTTGACTACATTTACCATGATATTTGGTCGGTTTCGGTGGAAGGTTTTACCATTTGGGATTACTCCAGCTCCAGAGATATTTCAAAAGGCCCTTTTTAACAATGTATGGGATTTAGAGGGTGTGATCAACAAAGCAGATGATCTTCTGGTGATTGGGAAAGGTAAAACAATGGAGGAAGCAACAGCTGATCATGACAAAAAACTGAGAAAACTGTTTCAGAGATGCCGTGATCGTGGGATTCGATTGAATGCTGGAAAATTGAACCTACGACAAACATCTATATCTTTCCTAGGTCACACGATAACCAGTGATGGGTTACTTCCTGACCCTGGGAAGGTAAAAGCTATAAAAGAGATGCCATGCCCAACAGATGTTAAAGGCGTGCAAAGATTGGCTGGATTTGTGAACTACTTGGCAAAGTTTCTGCCACATATTTCCGACGTGATGGCCCCAATTTGGAATTTAATGAAGGCAGATGTGCCATGGACGTGGTCCCAAATTCATGAAAGAGCTTTTGAAAAAATTAAAAGGTTAGTGAGTGAGGCACCAGTATTGAGATACTATGAACCCAAGAAACCTTTGGTCATTCAATGTGATGCAAGTGAGAAGGGTATGGGGGCTGCACTACTGCAGGAAGGTCAACCTCTAGCCTATATCAGCCGTGCGCTGACTGACACAGAAACCCGATATGTGCAAATTGAAAAAGAACTGCTAGCAGTAGTCTATGCTACCGAACGATTTCATCAATATACGTTTGGTCGACAGATAACGGTACTGACCGATCATAGATCATTAGAAGCTATCATGAAAAAAGAGTTGGGAAAATGCCCCAAATGACTGCAAAACATGCTGATGCGATTACAGGCTTACGATGCTACCATTCTGTACCATCCAGGTAGGAAGATGTTCCTTGCAGACACGCTATCAAGAGCATATATCCACGGAGTGAACAGCGAAGATATGGACAATGAAGATGATGTCAAGGAAGCTGAATACATTCCTGTAACAGAGAGGAGGCTGCTTGAACTGCGCTCAGCCACAAAAGAAGACCGAAGCATGTAGCAGTTGTAGCAAGTAATTGTGGAGGGATGGCCAGACGAAAAAATACATCTTGACCCAGAGGTGAGACCGTTTTTTGGTATACGAAATGAAATGACTGTACAAGATGGGTTAATTTTCAGGGGTAATCGTGTAGTGGTTCCAATTACTCAGTGGGCTATACTGAAGGAGAAGCTGCATTCTACACACCTAGGAATAGAAGGATGTTGCAGAAGGGCAAGAGAATGTTTGTATTGGCCAAACATGAACAGTGAGATAAGAGACTATGTTTCAAAATGACCCACATGCAGAAAATACGAAGTAGCCAATCCAGCCGAACCATTAATGGCTCATGAAGTTCCTGACAGACCCTGGGCGAAAGTGGGAGTGGACCTGTTTAAGTTTACAGATAGAGACTATCTTTGTACTGTGGATTACATGAGCAACTGCTGGGAAATTGATCATCTTCAAAATACAGAAGCTAAGACAGTAGTAACCAAACTGAAACATCATTTTGCACGATATAGAATACCAGATCAGGTGGTAACTGATAATGGGCCTCAGTTTAGCAGCCAGGAATTTTCTACCTTTGCTAAAAAGTGGTGTTTTATACATACACCTGTCAGTCCATACAATAGTAAGGCGAATGGGAAAGTGGAATCTGCAGTAAAAATGGCAAAGAACCTTTTCCGGAAAGCGATGGAGGATAAGGCTGATCCATACCTAGCAATGTTGGATCATAGGAATACACTATCTAAGGGTCTCTTATCACCAGCTCAGAAGCTGATGTCAAGGAGAACAAAAACGCTTCTCCCAACTAGAGAGGAGTTACTCAGACCAGAATTGGCCAAAAACCTCAAAAAGTATATCAAACGAGACAGCAGGAGACAAAAACAGTTTTTTAACCACAAAGTGAAACCACTTCAACCGTTACATCCTGGAGATGTAGTACAGATGAAACCCCACATAAAGGGTCAGATAGAGTGGAAGAAGGCAATTGTATGGTAGAGACTGGATGAGCAGTCATACAATGTAAAAGTGAATCGGGAGTTATATCGACGGAATAGGGTCGACTTGAAAAAACTGCAGAAGCACCCCCACTTACATCGTTGATTCACCAGCCATGCGGAGTGCAGAGCGAAATAGTAAGGAATGAAGGTAACGGCATAGAAGAGAGAGATGACACAGGCCAACCTGGGTATAAAGGTGAATTGGGAGAGGGAGTTAACCCAACATCACCCTCAATGATATCAAGCCCCAAACAAACAAAAGCAAGCCTACGGACAACACGGTCGGGAAGAGTAGTGAGAGATCCTGTCAGATTCAGGGACTACGCGAAATAAAGTAGGGAAGGGCAGAATAATCCCTGTTAGGCAGGAGGGTAGGCTGCCCAATGAATGCCTAGGTCACCTTTTTATATATATTTTATTTTAATTCCGTTCAGACGTTTTTTTTTGTTGTTTGTTTTCTCCTTTCTTTGAGAAAATGGAAGATGTTGCATGAACAGCAACAGGTGTTACACCGTTTGGAGTAACGCCCCTTGGAGGTGACCGGTGTAAGAAGAGTATTAAATAAAGATGGTTGCCGAGTAAACACAACGACTGGTTTTATGTTATATTTTTATCATGAAACAATGCACAAATACGAGGCAAAAATTCAACATGTAATAATAATAGGCAGGAGGTGGGAATATAGTTTTTATATTTTTTGTGGGGTTTTATTTCTTTTTTTTTATAAACAACAAAATCAATAACCAATAAATGAAAGCAGCAAAGAAAAAAGTTCAATGATGATGGAGGAAAAAGACAGTCGTTGTCAGTCCCAGAGAAAGTGGGGGGATTAGTTCTGAAATGGAATCAACAGTTTGTTGAGTGGTACATTTCCATCGATCAAATACGGTTGATTCAAATGCCAGGTTGCAAACAATCTAAATGTCCTTTTGGTGGGGATAGATGAAGAGAAATTCACAAACCTGCTTTTCATGCGAGTTCAATTTGGTGATCCTTCAGTGAACCGCGCGCGAGGGGGGGGGGAAATGTCCTTTTTCATTTTTATGTTATTTACACTTCACAGTGAGATGCAACCACGTAACATTTTTAAAGTTTCATTCTCTCCAATGCTTTTGACTTTTAAGAACCCAGCAAGATACATTCATCATTTCCAACAGCCAACTCAAACTCGCCTTTTCTCTCCCTCCTTTTCGGCTGCCCCTGATGCTTACTTACGTGCTGTGCCTACCCCATACCATGGCGTCTAAAAATAGCCTGTCCCCAACAATGTCACAGTTGTCTGATTTCTTTCCATTCTGCCATGGACTTACGTTCACTGCTCGACTTACGTCCACCCTTACATCTTATTTTTCTTCCCCTGGTGTTTTCTGGACCCAGGACCGTGACAGTCACAAATTTTTTTATAATTTTTTAATCTTTCCAAGAAAAATGAATACAATAAATTAAGTATTATTTAATTAATTGGAATTCTTATTAAGATGAATAATTTGTATTATTTATTCATTTATTTATTGTGGACTATTATTCTCATCTTGTAGATGAGGATAATAGTCCGCAATAAATAAATGGATAAATAAATTAAGTGTCTGAAATTTTTTTCAAAATTAAACTGTCAACATTTTTCTTTAATTCTCGGATTTTTTTCCAAGAAATCACGTATATTTGAATTTCTTCTCAACATTCTTATATTGAGTTATCATAAAATGAGGATAATTAAATAATTTGCATAACATAAAAAAAAACAGGGTTCATGTGAAATTTTCGCCCCCCCCTACAAATTTTTTCTTTTTCGTCTTTTTTGCAATTAATTTTTTGGCTTAATCCTTGAAAAAGTGTTTTTAATAAATAATAATACCATAATAATAATGGCGATGGAGGCTAAAAGTCGTAAATAAATAAAATAAAAAATAATGACGTGAGGACAGGCCGAACATTTCCCAAAGTAAAAAAATCACCACCACAACATGATGATGATGATGATGATGACGATGACGACGACGACGGAGGGGCTGGAGGACCTAACGTCAAAACGACGCTATCGTAAATAAGTTTTTTTTTTTTTTTTTTTTACAAGGGTGTCACCACTTATCAAGGCCCAGAGACCACTCGAGGATAAGGGTTAATAGGTATACATTAGTCATTGTGATTTTAGCATAGTAAACAGTGGGAATTTTGCAACTTGGATTACTTAGGGGGACGATTCAATTAGAACTTGTTCACTTTGGACATTTTCTTCTTTTTTTTTTTTTTTTCATAGGTATCAACTTTAAGAAGTTTAAGAAATGGGGAATCAATTAACTAAAACGTTGTATGTGAAATTGAACCCCCATCAAAATCTTTAAATATTGATTTTTTTTAATATATTTTTATTTATAATCTGGTAGCTTAGTATCTAATCGATAACACTGGTCAACAAAAAGAAATTTTTTAAAAGGTGTCTGATATTTTTTAACTGATTTACTATATTTTTGCCATGCTAAATCTAGAAATAACATCCATTTTGCTCTCGGAGGTCAATTTTTTTTGTAAATTTGAATTTAAAATTATGCGACTTGTATTTTTCAAAACAATGTTTTCAAGATTTACTAATGATGTTTCAATGGCAAAATGTAAGTTCTTATGATAAAAGTGCTGTATTCTAACAAAGAATCATGTACACTTCATGTACAGTACATGTAACTAAAAATGAAAACTTAATGTTTGCATTATTACGGTCTTTTCGTTTTTTTGATTGTCGCAAATGTTTTGGTGCTTGCACATCTCTGTTTAAATTCCAACAGTAGTCCGCCATCATCACCATGTCCCACCTTCCCTGGTAGCGTGATTCCATTTCTCTCAAGTCCTGGTGAAAGCGCTCTTCATGCTCATCGCTTAAAGAGCCAAAATTTTCGGGAAAGCGGTCCATGTGCGAGTACAGGTAGTGCATTTTTATGCTCATATTTCAGCCAAGGTTCCTAAAGGCCACTAACATGTTTGCTACTAGATCTTTATAGTTCTCTGCTTTTGTGTTGCCTAGGAAATTCATCACGACCTGAACAAAGCAATTCCACGCTTGTTGCGCAACAGGATTAATGGTCTCCTCAAATGCGGGAGAGTTTTTGATCAGCTGCCTAATTTGAGGACCATCAAAAATACCAGCTTTTAATTTTTCAGTTGACAAATTGGGGAAGGTTTTACACAGAAACTGAAAACAGCGTCCATCTTTATCCAGGGCTTTTGTGAATTGCTTCATCAAACCAAGCTTTATGTGCAGTGGAGGAAATAAAATACGTCCCCCGTCAACTAGAGGCTTGTTTATCAGATTTTTTGCTCTATAAATTGCAAGCTCTTCATGTACTGGCCATTCTTTTTTCACATAATGTTGAGTACGATCCCTACTATCCCAGAGGCATAAAACGCATGGGTATTTGGTAAATCCAGACTGTTGACCAAGCAAGAAGTTGACCATTTTTAAGTCAACGCAAATCAGCCATTATGTTGGTCATAAGAAATTTTTTCTAGGACGTACTTAATTGCTTCATGCTGTTCTTTTAATGTTGTTGGATATGCCAATGGCACAGATGCACATTGATTTCCATTGTGTAACAACACACATTTCAAAGACCTTTTGCTGCTGTCGATAAAAAGTCGCCAGTCCTCTGATTTGTATTCAGGTACACCGAGATGTTTCAGTAGCTCTACTATGTCATTGCAATAGACTAATTCTTTTTCTTGAGCAAAATATCTTAAAAATTCCTGGTGCCTGGTACGGAAGAAACTTACCTTAACTTTACCATTTAGCATGTTCTTGTCCTTTAAACGAGATGCAAGAAGTTCAGCAGAGTCTTTTGGCAAATTTAAATCGCGAACAAGATCGTTTAGTTCGTTTTGGGAAAACAATTTTGGCTGCTCATCATTGTCATCGGGAAAGGATGCATCATGATGATCATCGGTAGTGGTAATGCTTTGAGTTTCATCCTGGCTACTGCTGCTTTCTTCAATACTTGTATCTTCAAATACAGGTACGGGAATTTCTTCACTATGAGGAGTAGGGCGCATAGCTGACGGCAGATTGGGATACTCCAGTGTTGTGTGATTTTTTCTGTTAATCCCCATGACATTGATAGCACAAAAGTAGCAATCGGTTGCATGAGTTGAAGGCTCTCGCCAAATCATGGGGATGCCAAAGTTCATGGACTTTCGCGTGCCTTTGCTCCATTGACGGAGATGCTCTGTGCATCTTTTGCAAACCATGTGAGGTGCCCAACTTTTGTCTTGATCGCCAAAATATGCATAGTAAACGCGCTTGATAAAGGTGGTGACAGTATTGCGATTTGGTGCAAGTGTGTATTCACCACAAATATAGCAAAAAACATCTGGCTTATTTACACACATTCTTCGAGTCGCCAATTGTATACCTGAAAAAAATTAAAAGTTAAATTTGTGTACGTTGTCTCCATGAAATTTAAAGTCTGTATCAAAAAAATTCGGCACAATTATATCTATGTCCTGCGAACAGTTTTAATCACACAGCAATGAAATAATTTGACTCTGAAACACACAGAACCAATACGTAAGACTTACCTTCTCGTCTGCTTTCATATGTTGGTGTGTTTTAATGACAAGTTTTACCATTGAATTCTTGTATGGGCCAAATAAAGTCTTATCTTATCTTTAAATATCACATAATAATCGCAAAACTTAGACTCCCTAATTAAAATTTAATCAAAAATTGTTTATTCAAATGCTTTCTTCTTTGTATTGCTAGTGCTAAAAAATTTAAATTTGTTCAGGTAATAGAACTTTAAACGGTAAATGGTTAATACTTCTGTTGTACCTTTCTCGGGTATTTAAAAGTTAAAAAATAGAAAATTAATGATAGCTTAAAATGTCGACCTGACCCAGCAAAAAGAGTGTTATTTTTGGATTCAGCACATCAAAATTGTTCAAAATCAGCTTAAAAAACTCAGACACCAAATTTGCTGTTGACCAGTGTAATAATTCACAGAAATAGTTGAGAAAGGGGGAAAAATGTTAGGAGGGCGCGGAAAGTTCACGTAAACCGAAAACTGTATTCACGGAGATAAGAAAATAAGTCTTGGGTTTGTATTACTGTACACATAGATTCGAAAAAGTTGTCAAAAAACAAATATATAACAAATAAATGTTATCAAAGGCAAGATAAGTTACTTTCCTACCAAACTGGATATAATTTTCATGTTTTTATTCAATGTAACATGTTTATTCAGCTCGAAAAACATGCAGTGTTTACCGATGTATTGGAAAATTCAAAATGGTGGCCGACTCTCTCTTAAACACGGTAAGTTCGGGAAAAGGTGTTATAAATAATAAACTAGACAAAATACTGTTAGAAATTCGCTCAATATATATTACCGTGACATAGGTTGACATATATTCGGTGTTTTTTTAATAGTATTTTGTCTAGTTTATTATTTATAACACCTTTTCTCGAACTTACCGTGTTTAAGAGAGAGTCGGCCGCCATTTTGAATTGTCCAATACATCGGTAAACACTGCATGTTTTTCGAGCTGAATAAATATGTTACATTGAATAAAAACACAAAAAATATATCCAGTTTGGTAGAAAAGTAACTTATCTTGCCTTTGATAACATTTATTTGTTATATATTTGTTTTTTGACAACTTTTTCGAATCTATGTGTACAGTAATACAAACCCGAAACGACTGTATCCACGAAGACTGCCTAAATTATTCGTAATTGTCGCCTGCGCGTTTGTTGACATCACGTGACTCAAATAAACCAATGAAATGATGACATGAAAGCAATCATTCTATCATGAACAAAAAGATCGTCTGGTCATTATTGAAAAGCAAAATTCAATAACATTTTGAAACCGCTAAAAAAAAATTTTGCAAAATTTATTTTATCCTGAACTTTTTATTTTAAATGATATAAGACCATTAAAAAAAAATAAATTCTGAAAATAAGAATGAAAATCGGAAACTAAAACTAAATTTCCATTAAAAACCAATGAACTTAATATTTATACCAATTTCATCTAACAACAATGCTGAATACTCAATTCTCATGGCGCAATCAGTAAATATTTTACAATATTTTTTACAGTATATACTTTTGCGATTTAACGACTGCCATCATTTTGGGGAGAAATGTAATATGATAGGCTGTAGTTACCCCCACCCGAGTGTATTCTATTTATTATTTAAATATAACTTGCAGATTTTTTCAAAGATTATTTTCATTAATAATTCATTTTCTATTTTACATTTTTCGTAATTTCGGCATGATAATTAAGTAAACAACACCACTGGTTTAAACTGAAATTCAATATTTCGATTTTCGTCCTAATTCTGAAGAAGCGTCTAAAATACATTCAAATTCTTTGGACGACATGGCAAATCTCCTTATATCAATATTTCTCATCGATATTTTCACGGAAAAAGTTATCTTTTGCAAACGAGTTTGAAATGAATGTACCTATTTACTATGCCTCCCCACGGGACAGAGTTAGACACCAGGGTCGTTCTCGAAACAAACGTGAATATCTTTTTTTTTTTTTTTTTTTTTTTTAAATTGTACACGAATCCGTGCGAGTTACCTACCTTGGATCTGAAAACGTCCACCTCCCAATAGTCAGAGAAAAAAGAAATTAAATATCCAATTCTTTTATATAACAGTTACGTTAAAAATAACTGTTTTTTCTCTTCGCCATATTTTTTGAAAAAACAAAACGAAACAAAACAAAACACATGAAAAACAAACAAACAAAAGTTTAAATTCAAGCCAAATCTCTTTAAATTCGATAGTTTAAAGGCACGTAAATGGAAAAACACTTTTGCTATATTTGTCATCTAAGCTTCAGCCTCTGTCCCATCGACATAATGTAGCACCCCTCTGCCTGTTCTACAAGTAAATCAATGGTGAATGCTCTAACAAACTGCAGACACTTGTGTCCCCTCGACGTAATTACTCCCGACAAACCCGACAAGCAGCAAAATCCCGCCCCTTCACAGTTGAGATCCCTAGATGTAAGAGTACCTTCTACTCCAGTAGTTTCTTCCCACTGGACTTTGGAATTCCCTTCCGAGCTTCCCCAACTGTACTGATATGCAGAAGTTCAAGTGTAACGTGGACCGACATCTTGCTGCCCAACTCCCCACATAGTACCCCTGTAGCTTATGTTCCCTGATAGTAGCCCCCTACAGCAAAGTGGCAATGTGCCTTGTTTGGGGTGAAATTGCAATAATAATAATAAAAAAAATGTTATGGTAAGGTTTTTCTTAAAAAATTAGTCTTAAACCTTAAAACACACACACACACACACACACACAAAAGAATGAGATTCTTTAATAAAAAAGGATGAAACTTTTAAAGCTACGGCTTAAATTTATTTATTTATTTTTTTACTGTAACAAAGTTTATAATATCAATAACAGCAGCATGCATTTTCAGTTTTTGTAATGTTAAAAACTAGATGTTGTTGTTAATGATATTATAAGCTTTGTTACAGTTAAGAAAGTCACCGCAGCGGCGCAGCTTTAAGTTTCATCCTTGTTTTATTAAAGAGTTTCATTCTTCGTATTTTTTTAGGTTAAAGACTAATTAAAAAAAACAAAAAAACACCGTACTATAACATTTACTTTTTAATTTAAAAAAAAAAAGTTGCCACAGCTTCTGTTTAAATGTTTTCATCTGATGAAAATATCGTTGGTCCGTTCGTTTTAGCGTTGTAAATTATGATATAAAAACAGAAACGATTCTCTTAATAATTGCGTAAAGACTACATTTTGTATTATTAATGTTATCAACTTTTTTACATTAAAAAAATTCGTTAATATTTTAATTTAATAAAAATATTGTCGAAGCGATCGTCCTAAATTATGAGATGAAAAAATAAACGAATCTCTTAGTAAACGAGAGTTGTCTCCCTTTGCACAGCGCCAAACATGCTTACTGATAAAGACGCTTCGTTCAAAACGGCACTTGTGTGAAAAGAGTTAAAAATTCAAGGGAAGTAACTCCGTTTTACTAAGTGAAAGATGAATAAATTGGTAGACAGTTGGAGACGCTCAAAACGTACACAACTTATTAAACTTATTAAACGTTCTACACATTAAATTGTTAGATTTTATCAGACGACAGTTTTGATGAAGAAGAAATGAATACTTATTACAATCTTGGTAAATCAAACAATTCTATTAAAATTAATCAATCAACTGAAACAATATAAACGATCTAAAAGAAAAAAAAATTGGATAAACTAGTTTGTACTGAAAAAAAAAATTATTTAATCTTTACTTATGCTCTCTAAAAGTAAATTACTTCCCTTTAGCTTTATTTTTTAAGCAGCTACGATATGCATAGAGACTAATCCTTGTGATGTTCTTAGTGAAATAAGGATTTTTCAAGCTTACTCTGGCTTCAACTTATTCATTACAATTTATTTCACTCAATATAGATGGAGAACGACTGGATTTGGACCCCACTAAACTGTATGCTGCCGACATGTGGTAACACTGGAAGAAATTATTCATTATCTTTCTTGAGACAGTCAATGGTTCTAACTCTTGGACGAGTTAAAGCTCAATTTACTGATCAACACTGTTTCTCCAGCTATTTTTTAAACATATTTTGAACATTAATGATTACTAAACAGCTATAAATGTTCTCAAGGAAGTTTTTGTCCAGACCCAAAGTAACATTTTGTTATGGCATTTATTGCTGACTTGTCACCAACAGAAAGTGTGGACAGTTCTTGAAAAAAAATCATTTCCAAGCCATAGCGGCAGTACAGGCAAAGGATGAATATATCAGGAATGCATTCAAAAGTGTGATTTCAGCATCCTGCATCAAATAGAGGCTCCTTGAGAACACAAGACTTGATCTTCATGTGGCATACAACTAGGCTCTCACTATCAAGACAGCTCAGAAAGAATTAACATTGTACACTCAGCCAGACTCTCTGACTACTTCTATATCCACAGCTAAAACAGAAGAAATAAGGGATGACCAGTCTATGTGTTATGAGCAATCCACAGTAGCGACCCTCTCAGGATAGAAATGTTTCTTCTGTGGAAACCCAAAACATGGCAGGTTGAGATGCTCTCTCAAAAATTCAATTTGTAAAAATTATAAGAAGACAGAGCACTTTGTATGTATCTGCAGATCACTAACAGCAGCTGCTATAAACTATAGTGAATCTCTTTTTGCTCCATTGGTTCCTTCTTTTATTTTCTTGAAGAGTCTATTTCTTTAGACCTTATGGGGAAAAATCAAAGGCGAGCCTATGTTGATATTGGGAGCTCAGAAAATTTCATTCATTCTGTTAAAGTACATAGGCTTGATTGGCTATCACACCAAGTTCTGAGAGAATTTTGATGGCTAACAGTTCTCATTCGTCCTCTACTCTCAGACATTGTTGTATCTCTAAGTCATAATGGAAGGCAGTATGATAATATCAAGCTATCAATTATGGCTGACCTATGCAGTGATATCATTCTCGGGCTTACATTTCTAAGGCAACATTCTTCAGTGGAAATGCTTTTTTAGGGAAATCTATCCCTATCTCACTGTTATTAAATGTATCACTTATCCCTTTCTGTTTACGAATTTCACCCCTGAATGTCACACAATAGCAGTTACATCCAGGAAACATACCCTATCAGATGCAAAAAGTTAAATCAGAAATAACCTGTATGCTAAAGGAAGGTATTACAGAGCTCTCTCAATCTCTGTGGAAAGCTCAAATGCTTCTAACATCTTCTGAGAAACTAATATTACTTGTGGATTACTCCCAAACGAAAAACAGATTAACTCTCCTCGATGCTTATCGTCTTCTTCAAATGGAGGACATGGTAAATGAAATAGCAACTTACCAAGTATTTAGCACTCTTGATCTAACCAGTGTTTATCAAGTTGTCATCAAACCAGAAGAACGAAAATATACAATTTTCTAAAGCTTTTGGATCTCTGTATCAGTTTTGTTGAATTCATTTGGAGTATCCAATGGAGTAGAAAGCTTCCAACGAGTCATCAATGGCATCATCAAGCGGGACCCCTCCCCCCGAGTAACGTTTGCTTACATTGACAACATTACAGTGTGTGGAGAAAATCAAGCTAAGCATGACACTAACTTGAAAAGTATCATGAATGCTGTGGCAAAGTATGGACTAACACTGAACGAAAGCAAGTGTTATTGCTTGCTTACTTCTGCTATAAGCAAAGGTTTGGTGAAATCTGACTCTGACAGGTTCAAGGGATTGATGGACCTGCTAATCCCTCAAGACTATACCTATGTAGTTAATAAGAACTAAATCTGTTCTCTAAAAGCGACATGTACATGAAAGCAAATATGAGTCTCTAGTCAAGACCGTTGACGTACTTGATGTCAATCCAAACTATACTCATGTACGTTTTAATAATGGGCAAGAGATGATATTATCACTACACTACATATATCTCCATTGGGTAACAGAACAAGCAATTTGGAGGCAGAAATTGATCCTGTGCCAACGAACAAAATGCACCTCCGCAGTCCAACACAGAGAATTCGATTCCTACAGTTCCTCACTCTCCTTTCTCGGATGATCTTCAGAGGATGCTGATGTGTTGAATCTGCAATACTCTACTAGAATTAATTGAAGTTCCCAGTATTTAACTGAAAACTATCAGCTTCTTTTCTCCTTTTCAGTTTTAGCAGAGACTCACTCCTTAGATTCCATGTAACTCTTTCTCTCATGACAGAGACTATGGCCTTGGATTTCACTGAGTGACAGAGAATATGGCCTTGGATTTCACTGAGTGACAGAGAATATGGCCTTAGATTTCCCTGAGTCACAGAGAATATGGTCTTGGATTTCCCTGAGTTACAGAGAATATGGCCTTGGATTTCCCTGAGTTACAGAGAATATGGCCTTGGATTTCCCTGAGTTACAGAGAATATGGCCTTGGATTTCCCTGAGTTACAAAGAATATGGCCTTGGATTTCCCTGAGTGACAGAGAATATGGCCTTGGATTTCCCTGAACCACAGAGGATATGGCCTTGGATTTCCCTGTGTGACAGAGAATATGGCCTTGGATTTCCCTGAGTTACAGAGAATATGGCCTTGGATTTCCCTGAGTTACAGTGAATATGGCCTTGGATTTCCCTGAGTTACAGAGAATATGACCTTGGATTTCCCTGAGTTACAGAGAATATGGCCTTGGATTTCCCTGAGTGACAGAGAATATGGCCTTGGATTTCCCTGAGTCACAGAGAATATGGCCTTGGATTTCCCTGAGTTACAGAGAATATGGCCTTGGATTTCCCTGAGTCACAGAGAATATGGCCTTGGATTTCCCTGAGTTACAGAGAATATGGCCTTGGATTTCCCTGAGTTACAGAGAATATGGCCTTAGATTTCCCTGAGTTACAGAGAATATGGCCTTGGATTTCCCTGAATTACAGAGAATATAGCCTTGGATTTCCCTGAGTCACAGAGAATATGGCCTTGGATTTCCCTGAGTTACAGAGAATATGGCCTTAGATTTCCTTGAGTGACAGAGAATATCGCCTTGGATTTCCCTGAGTTACAGAGAATATGGCCTTGGATTTCCCTGAGTTACAGAGAATATGGCCTTAGATTTCCCTGAGTGACAGAGAATATCGCCTTGGATTTCCCTGAGTCACAGAGAATATGGCCTTGGATTTCCCTGAGTTACAGAGAATATAGCCTTGGATTTCCCTGAGTTACAGAGAATATGGCCTTGGATTTCCCTGAGTTACAGAGAATATGGCCTTGGATTTCCCTGAGTGACAGAGAATATGGCCTTGGATTTCCCTGAGTGACAGAGAATATAGCCTTGGATTTCCCTGTGTGACAGAGAATATGGCCTTAGATTTCCCTGAGTTACAGAGAATATAGCCTTGGATTTCCCTGAGTTACAGAGAATATGGCCTTGGATTTCCCTGAGTTACAGAGAATATGGCCTTGGATTTCCCTGAGTGACAGAGAATATGGCCTTGGATTTCCCTGAGTGACAGAGAATATAGCCTTGGATTTCCCTGTGTGACAGAGAATATGGCCTTGGATTTCCCTGAGTTACAGAGAATATGGCCTTGGATTTCCCTGAGTGACAGAGAATATAGCCTTGGATTTCCGTGAGTTACAGAGAATATGGCCTTGGATTTCCCTGAGTGACAGAGAATATGGCCTTGGATTTCTCTGAGTTACAGAGAATATGGCCTTGGATTTCCCTGAGTGACAGAGAATATGGCCTTGGATTTCCCTGAGTTACAGAGAATATGCTGAAAAAAAGAAGTCTTTAATCTCGTCTTATATTCTTTGTAGAAGTGAATTGCTTCTCTTGAGCTTTCTTACTTTTAAGCAGCTATTTTACACATTGAGACTAGTTTCTGCAATGTTCTTAGTGAAATAAAGCTTTTTCAAGCTTACCCTGACTTCGAATTATTCATTGCATCGTTAAACAACGACAGCAACAACAAAAAGCAGAAGAAGAGGAACTGACAAATTGTAGATTTTTCCATCCCAGCAGACCCCAGCGTATATCAAAAAGACGGAAAAATTAAATAAATACATGGAATTTTTCACCAAATTGAAAGACTCTAGAACATGAAATTAATATAATACTGATAATTATAAGAAATAGTAAAAAAAAAAAAAAATTGGAAAAATACTAAGAGAAATTAGAATCCAAAGGAATAAAACAGCTGAAATATTAAGAAAAATCCCTGAATGCAGAAACTAACCCATATAAATTATGAACGCTAAACAGCTACATGGAAATTAGAACAGTAAAGTTAAACAAAAACATGGAAAGAACACGAGATAAAACCAATGGAACTGAAACTGCTAGAAATGTTATAAATAGTACTCCCCCCCCAAGACATCGACCTTGGTTGATGCTACACAAAATAATTATAAAGAGTCGAGGAGGATAGAAAGACGAATTAGTGGAAACAATGAAAGAGTGCAGAAAGTAATGGGACCTTAGGGAAGTTTACTGCCACACCAATCTCAGAGAAAACCAATTTTCGTTGCCATCAAGAATAACAGCTATTGCGATATTGCAAAATCATTTGTAATAGCTATCAAAAGAGGTAGAAAGTAGTGGATATCTGGGGAGACTTGTTGTCATGTAGATTTCAAGGCAATACTACCACTTGATGTCAGTAAGTAAATAATAATAATAATAATAATAATAATAATAATAATAATAATAATAATAATAATAATAACGGATATAACAATAGTTAAAATAGCTGAAATCTTAAAGAAAAACTCTAGAATTTGGAAAACAACCAATATGAACTATAAAACACTAATGAGCAACTTAAATAAAAATAAAGCAATAACAGAACACTCACAGAGAACAAGGAAAACCGGTGGGGGTGGGGGAGAATGCAAAATGTTAAATTAACTACCACCCCCTCAAAATAAAATAAAATAGAATAAAATAAAAGTGTACTGTCAACACAGACTCGCATCACACCAAATCCAGAAAGGTCAAGGAGGATGGAAAGATTGAGGAAGAAAAACACTAATCAGACCTCCACTGGAGGACACTTATTGCTACTCAAATTCCAGTAAAAACTAATGATCACTGCCATCGAGAAATCAGTGGCAATAACGTAAATTCATTTATGAAGAGTTGAAAGAGATGAAGAGTATTAGAAATCTGAAGAGAATTGTTGTCACCTAGATTTCAGGTAACACCATTGGTTATTATAAGTAATTAATCACTGATATTACCTGTATGAGACTCCTCGTGAGTAACTACTACTACTACTACTACTACTACTACTACTACTAATAATAATAATAATAATAGCGGTAGTAGTAGTAAGGGGAGAAGAGAGAGTAAAACAAATAAAGAAAAAGCAGATCAACCAGACCCAAGAGAAATCACTTTACTGTAGCAAGATATGGGAAAATGACAAGATCACAATAGAAATGCCGAATGACTGAATAACAAGAAAAAATAGTTACAGCAAATCGAAGAAGGGACAGAAAATGAAATTAGCACGGAAATCCTCAAGATAATCCTAAGAAAAATGGCACAATGGAAAACATCAGGTTACGATGAAATACACTCATATTGGTTAACAAAAATTCACAACTATACGAAAGGCCAATTCTGAACTTGAAAAAATGTATCCACGAAGCTGAGATACCATAATGGATTACCAAAGGTAAAACCACATTCATACAGAAAGACACTAAATTAAATATGCTAATAAACACAACCAGAATCTTCAGCCAGTATATATCCGAATGGAATAGTATACACTATTAGTAATAGGAAGAGGAAAACTGGAGATAGAAGAATGTATGGAAGTACGCAAGCAAAGGAAGATAAGGAACATGACATCTACAAATATTTGGGAGTTCTAGAAGCAGACATCAAATCAACAGAAATGAAAGAGAAAATAGGAAAAGAATAACACAAGAAGAACAAGAAAACTCCTGGAAACTAAATTATATAGTAGGAAGCTAACAAAAAGTATAAACACATGGGAAGTATCATTAGTAAAATACTCTGGACCGTTCATAAGCTGAACCAAAGAAGAACAGAGGCATCTTGACCAGAAGACCAGAAAATTTATGACTATGTAAAATACATTACAAACAAAGGATGATGCTGAGCGACTCTATGTGAAAAGGAAAGACAGAAGAAGAGGACTGGTTTGTACAGAAAGCTGTGTGAATGACACCCACACAAAAGAATTAGAAAAATACATAACGCAAAACACAGGAAGGCTAATCACTGTAACAAGAGAGACTGTAAAATGAACAAGACAGAGAACAGAGACGCAAGGGATATGATACAAAAAACAAAATGGAAAGAAAAACAGCTATTTAAACGACTCATAAGAATGACAAAAGATACTCACAAAAACACTTGCACATGGCTATGAAAAGGACACCTAAATAGAGAAACTGAATCACTAATAACATCTGTATAAGATAACACAATTAGAACCAACCATATCAAAGCAAAGATCAAGAAAACATAAGAACACAGCAAATGCAGACTCTATGAAATTGATGAACCGCATAACAATTGAATGCAGTAAACTAGCTCCCAAAAGACTATAAAAACAGACATGACCGGTTGAGGAAGGAAGTAAACTGTGAACTATGCAAGCAACTGAATATTGAATATCAAGACAAAAGCACAAATTGCTAGCAATACTTAAAAGTAGAAACCATAAAATCCTATGGATATGAATGTACAACCAGATAAACCCATCCAAGCAAAAAGTCCAGATGTCATAATAGTTAACAAGTAGGAAAAGTCCTGCCAAATCATAGATTTCCAGCAGACCATAGATGAATATCAAGGAGATAGAGAAGTGAAGCAAATGCACAGAACTGGTCAGAGAGCTGAAAGTGAGTTGGAAGATGAAGAAAGTCAAGATAACACGAATAATCATAGGAACACTAGGAACAATCCCGAAAGACTTTGAAAAAAGAATGGAAGAAATTGGAATCAGGGAGATGCTGAGAAGATATAGAAGATAACAATGATCAAAACAGCTGAAATATCAAGGAAAACTCTTGAATGCAGAGACCAATACATCTGAGCTACAAATGATAAGTGCCCATATAGAAAATAACAAAAGTAAGCGGCTGTTGCGATAATGAAAATTCATTTGCAAAGGAAGTGAATATTACTAGAAATATAGGGAGACTTGTTATCACTCAGACTCCAAAGAACACCATCAGTTGTTATCAGTGAGCAATCTCTGATGATCACATGTGTGAAAACTCCTAATGAGTATTATTATTATTATTATTATTATTATTATTATTATTATTATTATTGTTAATAATAATAATAATAATAGCTATATTGGTTTTACAACCACTAATCTCTATTACCGATTCACCATGCACTTTATAACCTCTAACTCAAATTACAAACATTTACAAAGAATATAACTACCCCTTCTGATTTAAAACAAATTTTACTTAATAATGCACAAATAATATTAGGTTGTCCAAAACGTTCATAAACACTTATGAAAAATTGAATTGCGCCTTCATAGAGCATTCGAGAATTGGCTGATGAGCTTGGAGTTAGAAAACCAACACTTGAAGCAATTTGATTTCGTTCACAAAAAGCCGCTGAGATCCACCGAAGCACATGCCAAACAGACAAGTTGAAATTTGCCGTTAATTGCTCAGCAATCCATTGGATTAGTGTTTTTGGAAACATCGGAGGAGAAATGGATCTATCTGGTCCCGGACTATCGAGACTAGCAATGGGTTCAGAAAGGACAGGAGACAAGATCGATTCCAAAACAATATATAGTGACACACAATATGGTTTCCGCTCTGCAAGATCTACCGCAGATGTGCTGACGGTTATATCCCACAGGATTAGTGAATCTCTTGACAAAGGCTTCCTTTCTAGGGCAATTGCTCTTGACATATCAAAGGCCTTCGACAAGGTATGGCATAAGGGTCTACTTCACAAGATTTCCAGCTACGGTATAACTGGAAATGTTTTCTCAATCATTAAATCATTTCTCTCCAATAGGCTCATAAGAGTAGTGGTAGATGGACAAAAATCGGAGGCCTGCAATATAAATGCTGGGGTCCCTCAGGGGTCAATCCTGGGCCCAACTCTCTTCCTGATCTACATCAATGACCTCCCTAAACACATACTTAAATCATTTGTTGACATCTATGCTGATGACACGACCATCTACAGCAACACATCAAAGGCTGTAAATGACAAAGTTCTCTCTGATTCTCTCTCCTCTGATCTCGAGCGCATGGTTCAGTGGAGGAAGATGTGGCTAGTTACCTTTAATGCATCCAAAACCAAACTCCTATCCTTACATCATCAACGCTCTGATCCCCATCTGGCATCAATTGTGATGGATGGCTCTCGTCTGGGTGAGGCCCCGTGTTTTGACAAGCTTCTGGGTTTGACCTTTACTCCTGATCTGAAATGGAACACGTACATCAAGTCTGTTGCCAAGGTCGCTGGAAAGATGGTGGGATCCTTCTACCGCTCCAGAAGATATCTCACTACTGATGCAATTCTCTATCTATATAAAAGCCAAGTACGGCCAAGGATGGAATACTGTTGCCATATCTGGGCAGGAGCTGCCAAAAACAGCCTATCATGCCTTGACAGAGTACAAAATAGACTTCGTGGCTTAGTGGGGGATGCCCTTTTCTCTACCCTGCAACCCCTCTCTCACAGAAGAGACGTTGCGAGCCTATCCTTGTTTTATCGTTATTTTCATGGCAGGTGCTCGTCTGAACTCCAATCCCTGGTCCCCCCTCGCCAATCTTTCACGAAAAACACCCGTCTAGCTGAATCCACTGTGAAAAATTTCCCCCACTCTATATCTGTGCCTAAATCAAAACGCGGATTCCATGAACAAAGCTTCTTTCTTAGAACTGCACGCCTGTGGAACTCTGTTCTGCCTGCCTGCTTCCCTCCGGACTACAACTTGGATGTCTTCAAGTCTAATGTTAACAAATTCCTAATGAACCGCCCCCTTAAGTAAACACTCCATCAAATCTCCACACTAACGTAATGTACTTACAATAACCCTTATCCCTGAGTGGCTTCCGGGCCTTGATAAGTGGTGATCACTGTGTAAAAAAAAAAAAAAAAAAAAAAAAAATATCGATTCGGCAACAAATTTATGTTGTGCATTTGGTAGAACCTTGAAGCAATCATGCATTTTGAGTTGGGTCTGAATGGTCGTACCATCAGTGCCAAACTTTACTGTAAGCAACTGGAGCGGGTCTACAAAAAGTTGCAGCAAAAATACAGAGTGGAACGATAAAATAGTCGCCCTAGAAAAGACGACATTATTTCATTTCCGTTTGATGAAAACTGGTTTTCTTTTTTGTTGTTGCAGACTTTCTACTAGTTGGCCTGTTGTGTACAAATCCCAAGAGCTATAGCAGCCTTCTATCATGTCTGAAAGTAATACAAAGTTCAACGAGTGAGATCGGAATTGTGCCGCTGTACAACCCATCCTCTTTATCGATCCAAGTTCTGACAACAGGACCATTGCCAGTACCCTCCAAATGCGCTTTTATGCAACATGAAAATGCCAAGCCACACATCGGTAGGAAGACCAAAGACAAGTTTGAAGAGCTGGATGGCGTTGAGATTCTGCCACATGCAGTCTATAGTCGTGATTGTGCTCCATCAGATTACGGTCTTTTCTGATCAATGCAACACTTTCTGAAAAGCTGCCGATTTGATTCGTTTGATGAAGGGGAGTAAGCATGTCAAGAATTCTTTGATTCGAAGCTGGCTGAATAGTACTTTTACCAGATTTGAAAACTTGTAGATCGATGATAAAAAATCTTGGAAAACGATGGTCATTATTTTGAGGATCAATTTTCATTTTTTTTGTTATTACTTGGCGAGTAAAATTTCATTTTTTTGTAAGTGTTTAACGAACTTTTGCGACAACCTAATACATTCTGAAACCAATTTGACAAATTCTCAAAGCTATGTTTATTAAAACGAAGTAACCTACAATATACAATGTTACACATAAAACCAGTAACAAATTTCTAAAATGATTAACGATGTACAATTCATATTATGACGCTAATTCTGGCGTTCTGGAATTTAAATTATTAATGTTTCTCCTGAAACTATATCCGTTGGTTTTATTTTCTTTTGACGTCTTATTTCAAATGTGCTTTTTGAAATCCTCTCCTTTTCTTTTACTTTTTTGTTTATTTGTCTTTGTCAACTGAAGATGATTCGAAGAAGAATTAGAAGTTCTACTAATATGTATTGAATACACATTAATATTTTTGATTTTGTAACAAAAAAATGAAAAGAAAAAAAATCAAGTCGGATGCATTTTGCTATGTATGGCAATATTTGCTTATATATGTACCTCGCTATTTATATGCTGAGATTTTGCTAGAGAAGATAATAGATATATTAGTTTTACTACTTCTTATTCATGTGTCCATGTAATGTATTAGGACTTTGTGGAGTTTTATGAAATTTTAATATTTGAAGGAGCCGTAATTGTCTTACTTGTAGAGCGTCTGGCCTCAGTCTCTATGACATTAGTTTCAAGTCTTACCAGGTTCTATCATGCTAATGTGTCGTAAGATAACATAAACACTTATTCGTGGATATTTTTTTTTTTAATATGTCACTTACCATATGGAGACACCACATTGGTGAAGAGATACTTATTCCGACTAGCATTTAGGTAAAATGTTTTCCATATAAATAATAGTATCTGGAAGTATCTGACACCAGTTGCAATCCTACACTTATATAAGATTCAGATATACCCTTACATGGAACATTACTGTTACATTTGGGTCGGTGCCGCACAGACAACTCTTTCATGTAATGACAAAATACAACATCGATTTCAAAACCTACTTTCCTTCTGGCCATAAAACAGACGTTAATGGTCTCTGTCCCCCTCCCTCTCTCTCTCTCTCCCTCTCTCTCTCTCTATCTTTATTTCCATCAAAAGTGCTCAACAATTTCTTTATTTGGCGAGACTTAACCCCCTTAAATTCTTTCATATATGATATCTCCAGGTATTCTTGGATGCCGGTTTTGGATTCCGAAACAATGGACAGGCATGTATAAACATTTTTACAATTCGTAATATCAGTGCTTAATCGATAATATCCCAAATAATGAAAAAAGAAATAAATTAACTGATGACAATAAGGAAAGAGGGTGGAGATAGCGTTGTACACATCCGCCGAAATGATGAAAATATTAATTAAAGAAAATAACCTCAAAGACTTTTTAAAATACTGTGATTTAATTATTTGCAAATGAGAGCAAGAGTTAAAACTTTTTCTTTATTGTTCTTGTTGTCTTTCTTCTTTTTTCTTTCTTTTTCCTTCTACTTTTTCTTCTTTTTCTTCATCATCATCTTATAATTATATTCGAGATTATTCTACAAGCTGCAGTTTATTTTTCGCATTAACAAGAACAACGAAAACAACGAAAACAACAACAACAAAACAAAAGGCAAAACAAAAGTAAAGAGCGGCATATTGATCTCTCTGATCTTTATTGACAGTTTATTAAATGAAATGAAATGAAATTAAAATTTTCCGAAATAATTTCCAGACTTCCGAAATTAAATTATTCTTTTTTGGATACTTTATCAACCGGACATCCACATCGGTTGAATCTTTTTGATTGTAATTTACGGATAAAATAGAAATGACCAAAGCAATTAACGATTTAAAATCCGTGAAAAAAAAAGTAAAAATTTAAATGTAAAATGTCTTTAGCATACGACTGCAAAATCCAGATTAATTTAATCGCAGTGAGAACAGCTGTCAGTCTCCCGAAGAACAAATCGCATCTTATACTCCCCCCCCCAAAAAAAAACCTCATGGCTTGGCTAAACCCTAAATTGCAATAATTGTAAAAAGAGATGTACCATTTTGGTAAAATTATATCCTTTAACCCAGCCTATTTTACAGTAAAGAGATGACATTGGCTAAGTAGTTATCAATACGGACTGACAATCTGTGTGTTCCAAGTTCGAATTTAGTTTGTTCCACAGAAACATTTCATTTAGGATGTTGGCAATCTTCACATAGTCCTTGCTGTACGTACTCAATGACTTCCTAGAAGAACATTCTAACTAGAAAGATATCGAGAAAACCAATACCAACATTAGAATTATTTGGTTCATACGAAATAGATAGAATAAGTGGAATAAAGTTGTAGGCAGATTTTTTTTGGATAGCGAGAAGGCATTGCTCGTAGAGGTTCGTACGAGTAGATTGGGTTATGGTTAAGGTTATAAAATTGTCCCTAAAAAAATAACTAAAGTTAAAAAAAAAAAACTAACAAAAGACAAACAAGAGAAAAATTAAATCGATTAACTTAAGATCCGAAGAAAATTACTAAACACGTTCTTATCACGCAGGAGGTGGATTAATTGACATTATGAAAAAGTTGACATTGAAAAAGTTGTTTCATTTAATGTCAGTACAAACTGACTGTTCGAGGACTGCTTGGTCGTTTCTGGTTTGTTCCGTAATTCGTAATCAGAAATATTTGATTAAATATAGATCTATGTTCGGAGAAGTATTTTTTAATTCTTTTCAATTTCAATGTCTCACTCTACCCATGGGTGGACGTTTTGCTAATGAACGTTTTAGTTATAAAATAATGAAATTCATCTGGAAATAATTTCCATTATGCGGAAAACTTAAAAATGTCCACATGCTAAGTTACTTTTCAATAAGATATGCAAAATACTGATTTAATTGCGAAAACGATACAAAATGGATTAACTTCGGAAAATTAATTAATTATGCGGTATTTTTTTTTTTTTTAGAAAAAATGACACTCCCACGAAAAGTGTTAGGTATCATTTGTTTAGAAGCAAATACACTTTAGTTTTAAGCTAAAATTACGTTCTTACCATCAAATGTAAAACTTAAAAATCGTTTTTGAATTTCTTAGTAACGAAGAAATCAAAGATAGCGCACATTTTAAAATATTTGTACTATTAAAGCTACTGTGACGGTGTTTTCTATGTATACAGACCATTGATATATATATATATATATATATATATATATATATATATATATATATAAAGCTGAACGTCTGTGTGTGTGTCTGGTCACGAATAGGCTCCTATATGGTTGACTATTATAGAAAACTGATCACATATAATGATAGAAGATGTACCAAGACACAGAAATGGGTATTTTGATCTGGCATAATGATGATTCATTAAAATTGTGGGTTCTGCGTGCATGCCTGATCCACAAAGTATGGAAATAAAAGATTTAAAAATGAAAAAAAAAACGTTTACAAGTGTTTTTGATATAGATGTACATAATAATACTTTGATAAGTATGTTTCAATTTAAATAGGGATGGTATAATAAAATTGTGGGGTCTGCGTTGGTGCCTGGCCTCCATACAATGGAAATAGGCACAGACTTTAATAAAGACTTTTCATATCTATCTGCGTAAGTATACTTTGATAATTATGTTTCAGTTTGAAGAAATATGGTATAATAAAATTATGGGGTGTTCGTTCGCGTCTGACCTCCATAGAATGGAAATATGTCACAAAGTTTAACAAGGACTTTTAACATAGATCCACAGAATGTTGTGATAAGTGTTTCAGTGTGAACAGGTATGGTATAATAAATTATGGGGTTTATCTATTTTATTTTTACTTTCATCATATTTTGCTTTGGTTTTGATACCCCCAAATTCGAAGCTATCTCTTTACAACCCTTCCTTTTCATAACCTATCATACTTTCATAAATCAGAGTCCATTTTCTGTAGGCTGCTTTTGAACCCAGTACACGATGGATAGTTTTGGTAGTATATATATATATATATATATATATATATATATATATATATATATATATGTATATAAAGTAAAAGATGGTTACATACTTTTCGAAGACACCTTTTAAAGGTAAAATTTAATCGAGAAATTTTTGAAAACTTTGAAGTGTTGAATATAATGATAAAATCCTTTTTGTTTATTGCTTTTTTTGTAAGTCCTTTATTTCTCTAATCAGACAAACTGCCTTGTTAATAATTTGGCACACCTCACATACCGTGGATTCAGCAATTATGCTGGCAAGTCGTTTACATTGCGCGGAACAGTAAGAAAATTTCACAGTACGCGCAGCTCAGCATTACCAACGTTTCCAAAGCTTTTCATACGAAACTATCGGTAAGTTTCTGAAACTGGTAAAAAAATGTCATCTCTACCGGAGTAAAATATGGGAAGAGCGACGAGATCACAATAGAAATGCCGAATGGCTGAAAGACATGAAAGAATAGTTACAATAAATAGAAGAAGGAACAGCGAATGAAATCAGCAAGGAAACCCTAAAGAAAACCATAGGAAAAATGGCAAACTGGAGAGCACCAGGGCACGACGGGATACATGCATACTGGTTCAAAAAATTCACAACCTTACACGAAAGACAAGCCCAAAACATGAGAAGATGTATACAGGAAGCAAGCGTACCAGACTGGATGACAAAAGGTAGAACTACATTGCTACAGAAAGACACGGAGAAAGAAACCGTTCCTAGCAACTATAGGCCAATCACGTGCTTACCAACTATGTGAAAGATACTGACAGCACAACTGAGGGAACAAATCTATCACTCCCTGAATAAACATGGACTCATCCGCGAGGAGCAGAAAGAATGCCAAAAAGGAAAAAGAGCAACACATGTCCTGCTATATATAGATCAAAAGATCCTAAAGGAGGTAAAAAGGAGGAGAAAGAATTTAGCCATGGCATGGATCAACTAAAAAAAAAGCGTACGACAGGATCCCCCAAGCATGGATAATAGAATGCCTAAAAATGTATAAAATACCAAGCGGGATAACCAATGTAATAGAAAATGCAATGGAATTGACAGCTGATGGACAACACATAACAAAAATTAACATACAAAGAGGCACCTTCCAAGGAGGCTCACTATCACCACTACTGTTCATCATAGCCATGATGATGATGGAAACGACAGAAGGCACGGAACTACCCAACCAAACAGAAATGAGGGCACTAGGGGAACAAGAAGACTATAAATACTTGGGAATTCTGGAAGCGGACACCGTCAGAGCAACAGAAATGAAATAGAAAATTGGAAAGGAATACCCCAGGAGAACAAGAAAACCCCTGGAAACGAAATTATATAGCAGAAACCTAATAAAAGGTATAAATATTTGGGCAGCATCACTAGTAAGATACTCTGGACCGTTTATAGGGTGGACAAAAGAAGAACTGAGACAACTCGTCCAGAAAACCAGGAAACTCATGACTATGCATAATGCACTACACCCAAAGAACGATATTGACAGGCTCTACGTGAAAAGGAAAGACGGCGGGAGAGGACTGATCTGTATAGAAGACTGTGTGAAGGACACGAAAAAGAATTAGAAAAATACATAATGCAAAACACTGAAAGGATAATTATGGCAGCGAGAGGCACTGAAAAAAAAAAAAACCAACAAAACAGTAAACAGAGAGACAAACGACAAAAAGAGAAAAGAGAAATGGGAAGAGAAACAACTCCACGGAAGATTCATAAGAATGACAAAAGATGAGAATAACGAAAACACCTGGACATGGATGCGAAAAGGATATATAAACCGAGAAACCGAATCTCTAATAACTGCAGCACAAGATAACTCGATAAGAACCAAACATTAAAGCAAGAATCGATAAAACACAAGAAAACAGCAAATGCAGACGCTGTGGGCAAAGAGACGAAACGATAAACCATATAGTAAGTGAATGCAGTAAACTTGTCCAAAAGAAATACAAAAACAGGCATGACCAAGTGGGGAGGGCGGTGCACTAGGAATTGTGCAAACGACTGCATTTTGAGTGTACAGACAAATGGTACAAGCATAAACCCGCAACAGCACTCGAAAACGAGAACCACAAAATCCTATGGGACATGGACATACAGACGGACAAACCCATCCAAGCAAGAAGACCAGATGTCGTAATAATTTACAAGAAAGAAAAATCCTGTCAAATCGTAGACTTTGCAGTCCCAGCTGACCACTGGGTGAGTATGAAAGAAAAGGAGAAACGAAGCAAATACACAGAGCTAGCCAGAGAGTTAAAAGGGATTTGGATGATGAAGACAATCAAACTAATACCTATAATAGTAGGAACACTAGGAACAATTCCGAAAAACTACGAAAAAAGAATGTAAAAAATTGGAATCAGAGGAATAACCGCAAAAGTACAACGACTAACGATAATGAAAACGACTGAAATATAAAGGAAAACCCTTGAATGCGGAGAATAATACAAGAAGACAATATAACGAATAAGTGTTACAGGAAATGAAGAACACCGAAGCTGCATATCTACAAGTTCTACACCCCCCTCATGCATCCCCCCATAGTTTCACCACCACTCCTCCCAATAAAAAAGTGACACCAAAGAGCTGAGAAGGGTCAAGAAGGACTGAAAGACCGAGGAGAGAGCGCCAGCCAGACCTCGGTTGGACAAGCGCAAAGAGAACTGGGACTTTGGAGAGGCTTAGTGCCACTCAAATGCCAGTATAAACCAATGGCCACTGCTGGCGAGAAATCAATGGTAAGAGGCTGTTGCGATGATGCAAATTCATTTGAAAATGCTATCGAAGGAGGTGGAGAGAACTGGACGTATTGGGAGACTTGTTTTCAGTCATCCTCCAGAGAACACCACAGGTTTCCAATCAGATCGTTTGTTGAAATATTGAAAAAGTATTGGTGCATAAATTATTTAAACACACACACACACACACACACACACACACACACACACACACACACACACACACACACGTAATACATATATATATATATATAATTATAGGCATACAGACAAATATGTATAATTTAGGAGTATGTAAAAAATTATAACAGCTCATAGATGTATTGATTATTTTTATAATTCCTAAAATAAAAGCAATAAACCCGACAAGACAAGAGGATAAAGTCCGGTAAAGTGGGTCGAAAAATTATAATAATAAGAATGCATAATAATAATAATGATTATAAAAAAAATTCTAACGTATTTTTGGTTTAACAGGGAGGACTAGTTAATTTCAAAATTGCAATACTTGTATTTTGTTCTATGTTTGCATGGGAAAATTAGCCCACTCTTTGTATTGATTACATTCTTGGATTGGGGAGACGTTATTATCCTAACTGCCTCAGAAAGGCAGAGGTTACAATATTTAGATTCAGGGATGTAAGATTGCGATTTACTTATAATATTCCGATTGAGAAGTGAATATTCTTAGATTTAAGATTTTTAATTAGAGTAGCCAATGAAGTTCCCTTGTTGCTATTTGTGTTTTTAATGCTAAAAGATGATGTGTGGTTAGATATTCTCTGCTTTATTAAAGTAGAGGTGGATCCGATGTATGGGCATGTTTTGGGTGCATTGCGGATACTGTTGTTGGTATTTAGTATTAGATTGTTATTAAGGTTAGGACAGGATATGGGTGAATTATTGGGGATATTATTACTGATCTGGTTTCCAAAATTATTATCATGGGAGTTGTTCTGTGAAGGACTATCAGTTTCACGACGTTTCGGCCAACTATTGCTGTGGCCTTCGTCAGGTGGCAATCACTGCCACCCGTAACAACGAAACAACAACTAATAAAGATGAGAATAATAGTCCGCAATAAATAAATCAATATAAACAATACTCATCTCAATAATGAATTCCAATTAAAATAATATATATAACATTCGGTACGGACCCGACCATGGAGGATCAGATAATAAATAAACGTGGATTTATAAGATAAAAAAATCCAATCGCACTTTGGGGCCCGTGGCGCAGTTGATAGAGACGTTTAATCTACAGATGAGCATTGTCTGAAGAAAGCGGTTTCAATCCTACCCAAAGCCGGCCAGTGGTTTATTTGGCCAAAACGTGGTGAGACGACAACAACTACGGATGGCGGTGATTCCTGATTAGGAGATTCGAAGTTCCTATCCGTCGCGGTTACCACCTGACGAAGTCCAGAGGAATAAATAGCCGAAACGTCGTGAAATAACAACTAATAAAGCTGAGAATGATAGTCCGCAATAAATAAATTAATACAAATTAATGGTGCTATTTAGCAAACAAGCTTAGCTGCTATTTAGCAAGCAAGGGGGATGTTCAAGTTCATTGGCATTTGGGAAAAATTAGTGGTGTTTGTTTGGAGGGATTTAGAAGGTATCTCAGTTACAGCACACAAATAAATCACATTTTTATGGATACAGTTATTATCGAGAGGGCATTCTTCCTTCTTTTGGCAATTACATTTGGTTTTCTTGGCCAAGGGAAAAGGAGTTGCTTGGGCTTCTTTAATTTTGTTATTAGAGGCTATGATTGTGTGGGCTAAATTAGGCATTGTAGCATATGATATCTTGATAGAACTTTTGTTAAACAAAGAGCTATACCTATGCGGGTACTTAAAAGAATTTTCAACAATATTGAAGAACTCCTTGGGGATACTAGTTTTTACATGGGAGCTGAAAAGAGGGTTAAACCAAAGATTATTCTTTCTCCTCATCCTTTTTCTAGTGGAAAATCTATGTTAGTGCGCTTGTGATTGGTATGGTTTACATCATTATTGGTATTACTTGAAAATTTATGATTTCTTTTAGTTATGGACATTTTATGCGTAATTAATTAGGGTAATCGGCGAGTGTCTTGGTTTTTATAGTTATATCTTATCTTTTCCGTATTACTCGAATTTCTAAGGGCGTTATTATAAAATATGGAGTTTTAATCAAAAGTCTTTTTGTCAGCTGATAGTCTAAAGGTTTTGGTAGAGATTGAGGGTATTATGGATTTAATAATTGAATTAGGGTGATTTGGAAACTTATGCACATATAAAAGTGTAAGTGTTATCTGATGGTAAGGGCTGTATGCTTCAGAGTTAAGGTTAATTAAGACATCTAAGAAATTTGCTGTTTTCTTGTTAGGTTATATAGAGCTCAAAATTATTAGAAACCTATGAAGATTTTTTATAGTTTTATTATACAGTCTAGGTCTGGCGCTTCTAGCGAGAAGGACATCGTCTCTATAAAGAACTCCCTCGATCTGCTTGAAATATACTTTAAACTCCTTTAATAGGAAGATGCCGAGATGTACTGTAACTGAGATACTATCTAAATCCCTCGAAACAAACACCACTCTGTTCCGTCTGCCTGCTTCCCTCCGAACTAAAAATTGGATGTCTTCAAGTCCAATGTTAACAAATTTCTAATGAACCGCTCCCTTAATTAAACACTTCATCAAATCTCCACATTAACGTAATGTACTTGCAATAACCCTTATCCCTGAGTGGCTGCCGGACCTTGCTAAGTGGTGATCACTGTGTAAAAAAACAAAACAAAATAAACCACTACACATATATACACATACATTGGATCAACGTGTACGTTAATAAAAATGTGATTTATTCGTGTGCTGTAACTGACATACTACCTAAATCCCTCCAAACAAACACCACTAATTGTTCCCAACAGCCAATGTTTGGTCAATCAAATGCCAATGAACTTAGAATTTTTTTTAATCATAATTATTATTATTATTATACACTCTTATTATTATAATTTTTCAACCCACTTTACCGGACTTTATCTTCTTGTCTTGTCCAGTTTATTGCTTTTATCGTAAAAATTATAGAAAAATCAATACCATTATCGACTGTTATAATTTTAATTTTTTACATATTAAGATAAATAGTACTCCATAATTATACATATTTTCCTGTATGTGTATATTTATAAATATAAATATATTCATTTATATATATATATATATATATATATATATATATATATATATATATATATATATATATATATATATATATATATATATATATATACTAGCAAAAGTATCCGTCGTTGACTGGGTTCAAAAACAGCCTACAGAAAATGGATCCTGATTTATGAAAGTATGATAGGTTATGAAAAGGAAGGGTTGTAAAGAGATAGCTTCGAAATTTGGGGGTATCAAAACCAAAGCAAAATATGATGAAAGTAAAAATAAAATAGATAAACCCCATAATTTATTATACGATACCTGTTCACGCTGAAACACTTATCACAATATTCTGTGGATCTATATTAAAAAAAATCTTGTTAAACTTTGTGACATATTTCCATTCTATGGAGGTCAGGCGCGAACGAACATCCCCTAATTTTATTATACCATATTTCTTCAAACTGAAACATAATTATCAAAGTATACTTACGCAGATAGATATGAAAAGTCTTTATTAAAGTTTGTGCCTATTTCCATTCTATGGAGGCCAGGCGCCAACGCAGACCCCATAATGTTATTATACCATCCCTATTTAAGTTAAAACATACTTATCAAAGTATTATTATGTACATCTACATCAAAAACACTTGTAAACGTTTATTTTTTATTTTTAAATCTTTTATTTCCATACTTTGTGGATCAGGCGCGTACGCGGACCCAACAATTTTAATGAACCATCATTATGCCAGATCAAACATACCCATTCCTGTGTCTCGATACATCTATCATTATATGTGATCAGTTTTCTATAATAGTTAACCATATAGGAGCCTATTCGTGACCAGACAGACACAAAGACGTTCAGCTTTATATATATATATATATATATATATATATATATATATATATATATATATATATATATATATATATATGTAATTTAAAAAAAATAATTTACTTACAAATATCTTTTTAATAAGTGTACTAAATCTTTCACTTGGTATTCTTTATCAATATTATTATTATTATTATTATTACTAGTATTAGTAGTGTTAGTGTTAGTAGTAGTAGTGATAGTGATGATAGTGGTGGTTGTAGTAGTCGTAGTGGTAGTAATCTATTATCATTTATATATACGTATATATTTGTCCTTATGTGTGTCTATGTATATGTATATGTGTGTTTGTATGTTTTGTATATATTTATGTATGTTTTGTATATGTTTATGTATGTATTATGTATTTACGTATTTGTGCGTTTTATATATATATATATGTGTGTGTGTGTGTCTGTAGGTGTATTTATGTGCATATGTATGTAGATATGTATGCATATATATATATATTTATCTTTGCCGCTTTTTATCATTATCGGTATGTTATTTACATCATCATTCCTATCACTGTAACTATCGCTGTCATTATGTTTATTTCTATTACTATTGTTTTTTACTCGTAGTATCTTTATTAATATTATTATTATTATTGCCATTTTTATTACCGTTTTTTTTATTATTATCATTGTTTCTAAATTTGTTACTATCATTACTAAGATAGCTATGATTATTAGTTGTTTTACTGTTATTATTATTATTATTATTATTATTATTATTACGCATGATCATTGACTATACTATTATGGGCATTACATTGCATTTATTATTATTATTATTATTATTATTATTATTATTATTATTATTATTGTTATTATTATTATTATCATCATCATTAACATCTAGACTTTTCGGCAGCCGTATAATTACTAATATGCTAAAATTTTGACACCCTTAAAACTTTTTAATACTCAACCCCATCCTTTTATTAGCGACATCGAATTTAACACTTTACAGAAAGAATTGTTTCGGTCGGTCTAGACAGTATTCTGTCAGACTAATACAAACTTTCACGGGCTGATTATTTTTCTTTCAGCCTGATCTTAATTCTTTAAAATTTAGTCTGAAACCACTTTTTCTAATTAAACCGGCGATGAAAGATGACATGCTATTTTTCTCTTCTTTTTATTTTTTGATCCCATTTGACTCGAGATCAACTTCTTTTTGGGTTACTGTACTGTCCGAAATATATGTACTTTCCGAAATAAACAATTTCCATTATTTCAGCTGCTTTGAAAACTTTTCAACCGGACTATGTGTATCATCACACTGGATTTAATTTTGGCCTCCATTCTCTCTAAAGAGCTATTTTCGCCTTTCAGATTAACTTTAGAGAATTTTCATGCTAGCTGAAATATTATGCGCGGTTGGTTTTTACATATTTCTTTTCATATCCATTATTTTGTTACTTGTTTTTCTTGGCAATTTATGACTACAATAAATTGCGGTTTCACTTAAAAACATAACTAGCTAATTTTCGCATTGCTACAAATATAATTTGGTAATTTTTTTCTATCCTCTAATGAGAAGAATAGCAAGAATAACATTCTTTGGAACTCCGCGGAATAAGAACTTGTAAATTGTTTTTTTTAGGCGAATAATAAATTTTGATTGTAAGTTCAACATACAGTTTTGAGTTTCTTTCTCTTATAATAAGCTCTACTCTCTATTGCGTATTGAGCTTTTTTATTTGGTTGGGATTAAATTATCTCTATATATAAATACTATTAGATTGAAGTTTACCATTGCGTATATCAGGTAAACACTAAATCTTTTTGAGAACTTTATTACATTATAAAATCAACACACACACACACACACACACACACACACACACACACACACACACACACACACACACACACACATATATATATATATATATATATATATATATATATATATATATATACTGAAATAAAAAATAAAGTAAAGGAAAATTTAAAGCGTATCTAATAAATCCAATTTAAAATAAAATTCTGAAAATGGCTAAACATTTGGAATGGTAATTGAGTATTTATTGGAATAAAAAATAAAAAAGGGAAAATTTAAACGAGTTTTGTAAATCTTATTTTAAAATAAAATGTAAACATGCCTACATTTTAATCTTCTTTCTCCAAACTCTTCACCTAGTGATATTTCTAAGCCCTGAAACACTGAACAAATACGCATGAAAAAATCTTATGAAAAATCCTGCGTCGAATTTCTACCATGTTGGCGCGAAATTCGAATGTGATTGTTAATAAATATCAATTCCAAGGTAATTATTAGCACTACATTCCGCGGAGATTGTCTTTAATTACTAACGACATAAACCGTTTAACCTCTCTACTGTAGCTGTGTTAATCTTACATTCTAAGCGTAAACAACCTCCCCACAAACTTTGCAATAAAGATCACTGTGTATATAAATACATATATGTATCCCATAACGTAAAAGATTGCGAGTGAAACACGTGACTTTTGCTAAACGTCGGACGAAACCACTTGAAATGGTGAGGGGAAGCAAGAAAGCAAATAGTAAATCACAAAACTATTTCAGACCAACCACCGGAAATGAATGGTTGTTGTTATTGGTTTAAGGACACCAAAAAATGATAAATACACATGAAAAAATTAAATTACTGACGTAATTCTATGATTTTATATTAATACTTCGATAAAGAACACTAACAGAGCATAACTTTATCCAGTTACTTTTGACGGAGGATATACACTAGCAATATGCATACTATCAATCTGGAATTACTCTGCAATTCTTACAATGTTCTCTTGTTTGTAAAACAGACACGTTTTTCCATGGAATCTGAGTAACAGAAAATCATCTCCTTTCCACCAAGACTTCAACTCATTTGTTGTTTTACAGTGAAATATCAGTGATTTATTGCGCTGTTTATCTTTATAATTTGAGTGACTATAATTTGGATAATACATTCTGTACACTTCTAACCGAAATCTGGATGGTGTTAGTCTTCCTCAGTCTTTCCATTTCCCCACATTCGCATGGTTATTTTCTGTTGTGCTAAAAGATATTTGTACCAGTGGTTTTTAGTGAGAGTTGTTTAGGTTATACTATTTGTCTTATATATTTCGTCAAATAGCAACCTTAATAATAATTAAACTTTGTTGTGTCATTTTATTTGAACTTAGCTGTTGTGCAATTTTACTTCAACTTACACGCTGTGTAATGTTATTTCAATTTATCGGAATTGTATCGGAATTAGGAATTTAGGACAGAATCTGTAATTGTATTAGAACTGGGAAAAATATTGGAATCGTCCAATAATTAATATATATATATATATATATATATATATATATATATATATATATATATATATATATATATATATATATATATATATGATGAAAATAACGGAAATAGTATTCCGACAAAATAGAGAAATAAAAAGGAACACACCGTGTTATGTGTTCATCAACGTTCCGTGTTTATTTCGTATTCACCCAGAGGAAGTCTCGAAATAAAGACGAAACGTTGATGAACACATAACACGGTTTATTTCTTTTTATTTCTCTCTCTCTCTCAGTCTCTCTCCCTATATATATATATATATATATATATATATATATATATATATATATATAGTAAGTTATAAAATAGCTCTATCTACGTATTGCGCACTGTTGAAGTAAATACTTAAAGTCTACGCATAAATCTATACTTTCGTATATCAATTTATGTGATTAATATAGGTAGTCATATATATATATATATATATATATATATATATATATATATATATATATATATATATATATATATATATATATCAGGACCCATGTACCAACGTTGCCCGGCGGAAATATGATTCTAAGCCAGAACAGCTACTGTGAAGCCCCCTCCTCGAAAACAAAACCAAAACTTTGATTATGTAGTGCATTATCAAATGAGAGTCACGTAAATTACTGACTATGGATAACAAGTTAAAAATATTAACACTGAGAGATAGCGGCGGTTGTTAGTGTTAGTCACTGTCAGCTCAAGAAAATTGCAGGAACTTGCAGCAGCGGCCAAAATAAAAGCACCTGGTTTCTACTGTCGTGCATTGTCTGACAATGGCAGATAGCAGAATCCACTGGCTGTCATTGTTGGCGCGGGCGATTAGTAGCGATTTTATTGTTTTAGGGCGATTAATTGCCTTTACAACTGTCACTGTCGGTACATGGCGCTCATTGTCGTTCGCAGTTGTTCACTGGCGGACATGATATGTATTGGCCTAAATTCGATTGCTCCAAAATAAAATTGATGCCAGTGGTGAACACTCGTTGTTAGTGGTGTGTAGCATTATTTTGAGGCGTTTAGTGATTACAGGCTGTCTTTGCAACAAATGTTCATTGCCGGGCACGGCGTGTATTGGATTGCTCCAAAATGAAATCGCCTGTCTTCAGTTGTCGGGCACTGTCATTCAGTGGCAAGCCCTGTAATCCACTAGTGGACTAGCACTGTAATCCTGTAGCGGTTATGACTGTTATCGGCGATAACGGTGGGATAATGATATTTTGAAGTGGTTTCTGTTACTGGCAGGCACGGTCAGTTATTGTTATATTGTGGTGGTTACTTGTTGGCGTAGTCTGTCTTAAGAACTCTTTGTCACTGTTGTCAAGTGTTGGAGAATGGCGGCCATGACTGATGTTGTCTTCGCTGCGTTGATGTTATATCGCAGCATATACATCGCAGTATATGCTTTGTACTTATCCATAATATGGATCGTCTTATATTTTACATATGTTGAAGTAAAATCAAAATGTATACAGTAGGCATTGTTTGTTTTTAATTGTTATTTGCCTCCATGTTAAGACTAAGTCAATAAATAATAACGTTATTATTTCCGCACGGCCCATATTCTGCATAAGCACCCATATGTTAAATGCTAACAGCCTGAAGTCGATCCAGCATATTAACTGAAAATAAGTCTATTTACGAAAAATTTGTAAAAGTATAATCTGTTTTTGAATAGTTATAATGTTTCGCTGTAATGTTTAAAGAAAAAACCGAAAGGAATATAGAAGTATTTAAACTGTCGAATCGAAAGTTATATTTTGGAAAAACCCTGTAGTCAACCAATAGCGTGGCCCTTACGCTTCACGTAAGGAAGTTTTTTTTTTTTAGATGTTTTACATAGAAGAAAAAGGAAAAGAAAAAGGAGAAGAAGAAAAGAAGAAGAAAATTTGCTACTCCCATTGTGAGATTACGTTGACGAGAGAGTGAGTCAAGGAGGAAAAAATATAATTTTATAGAAAGGTGAGAAAATGTACGTATTCTTGAACGAAAACACACCGGAGTATGAATTTTGAATGGTGAGTGTAGAAGATTTACGTAGAAATTGTCTCATTGATTTCGGAAGATTTGTAGAGGGAAAACGTAATTATTCTATTAATATAGAGATTATTTCTACAGTTAAACAACATCACCGTTCACATAAGTCAATGTAAGCCAACAAACCGAAAGTCCAAGACTTGAGTTTCGTCCTCATTTGGGTTCATTAGTTGAGAATCTCGTTGAGAATTAATTAAGATCTCGGGATTCGAAAGTTTCTTGTGTATGGCGCGGTTTCTCAGATGGCAGGGTACTTGCCTCGCATGCAAGAGATTCAGATTTCGAATAACGAGTTGGGATATGTTTAACTGATGAGATAGAATGAAGGAGACACTCGAATCTTGGATTTCCGGATTGTAGCCTTTCATTGGCTCATGTGAGATGCGACGTTCTTTTGACCGTGGAAATAATTATATCCTGCCTTATGTTCTGAAATTTTTAACACACACACACACACACACACACACACACACACACACACACACACACACACACACACACACACATATATATATATATGTATATATATATACTAGCATGGGTACCCGGCATTGCCTGGGTTGACATGAAGTTCCGTTTGACCACACCTAAGGATATTAATCATTTTCATCATGGGCAATAATTTCCAAAATCAAATAACGGATAAAAGCATGTAAATGTAATCGTCCCCCAAAAAGAAGTACGTGATACTCTATTTCGGCAGAAGGGATACAAAGAGCAGAAACTATTCTCTGGATATTGAGCATTTTTTGTTGTCAGTGCGTTAAAAAGAAAATTCCCCCAAAATAAATAAATAAATAAATAAAAGTAAATCAAAACAACTTTTGTTTCAATAAAAATAGCAGCGATCGAAAAAAAAAAAAGAAGCCAAATGCGTGCGTGATATGCGTTTTTTTTAATTAAACTTTTAATGTTTTGTAAAAACACTTTTTTTACTGGCTTTTTTTTTTTTCGTAAATAAAGGAAATTTTCGATTTGCTTTTTTTAGGGGGGAAGGCGTTTTCAATTTGCTATTTTTGAGTGGGGAAGCTTTTGTTTCTAAAAGTGTAGGTAAAGTTTGAATTCGAAGCGGTCAATGTTTCTGTATAGCCGTTTCAAGAATATTAAAAACAAACAAATGAATTTTTTTCAGTTTATTCGAAAGTGTTTTTTCTTTTTTCTTTTTTTTTTTTAATATTAAAAAAAACATTTTTCTGTCTACACGGAACTTTTTTTTTTCAAGCTACAAATTTATTGAAATTACCAAATTATTTTATTTGGTGATTTTTCTAGGAGGAGATTACTCTACGTCTTTAAAAAAGTCGACGCCAGAAATAATTCCAAACAAATTAAATATATTATCAATTAAATTATTTAAAGTTTATCAAACACTTAAAACAATTCTCCTACTAGAAACATTAACTAACATACCGCTATTTAGTAAAATCGATTTTCCTTAATGCAATATGCAAATGAGGTGGCCTCTTAATTGTATATTTTGCAAGAATCATACTATATATAGAAATAAATGAAAGAATAATGTAGCGGAACCTTTGTATGTACCAATAAAATTGTGAACAAACAGACAAACAAAAATACAGACAGGAATACGAATACAAATAAGAGTTTTCTTTTTTGTTTTTTTTTTCTCGACTCTGCGAGCTATTTTTCGGATGTCTTCAGATCTATGAAACAATAATCCAAGAGTTATTTTTTCGTTCATCTCCAACCCTTTTGATTGCTACGGTTGTCTTCAGGCTTTTTTATTTTTGATATATTTTAGTTGTTACTTAGGGCGCTTTACTATTTTCGTTTGTAATTCTTGTGAGAAAAAGACTGATTTTAATATATACTAGCGGGGGGTACCCGGCGTTGCTCGGGTGTTTGGAGGTGTGCGTGTTGGGGGGGGGGGAGAGGTAGATCAAAACAACCCTGTTAAAAAAAAAAAAACGTTGGCCGGGTGTTTGGAGGTGTAAAAGAAAAAAATGTTTTAGTAGAAAGGTAGTCTTGAACCCCGAACCTTTGACGCGAAGGTGGAATAGGAATTAGAAAAAAAAAAAAACCCCGCGACCTAACCATCTCGACCACGAAAATAGATGAATTGATAAGTGTGCTCAGTTGGCGTTTATAAAGCGAAATTAACAGGCGCGAGAACGTTAAGTAGCGTGATGTTGGACATAGTTTTGCGCTGGAAGCCAGTTTCTGTTTTCCCCGCTACGCGGCGATGAAAAAATATCTCGAAAATAGCTTGTAAAAGTCGGGTAAATTAAAGATAGCTCCGACCTGAGTTCCTTAATCGTAGATATTATTATTTAGACAGCATATAAAAGGTTTTAAGAAGGAGCGAGCCAAACTAGAATCACGACGAAAAAAGGCTTTTGTAGACATACAGAAAAAGCGAACACACATACATACATACATACATACATACGTTTTCGCTTATATATATATATATATATATATATGCAGTCAAATATTCTAAATGTATTAGTTATAATTAATTAGAGAAGAAACTACTTCACCTCAATTCTACAAATATAAAAATGAAGCAATCCAAATCCTTAAAATATCAGTGAATGCTACAGGTGTTAATTTAACTAAGGAATTGGTAGTTTAGGCAACACAGAATACGACAATATAATCAATATAATGTACACATACTCCAAAAATTTAACATCAACTAATATTTATTTGCACATATGTTTCAGAAACTTTAATAAAATCATTTCATTATCACAATTTCGTTACAAATTCAGGTAAACAGTGGAATTGTTATTAACAAATATATTTTTGGATGAATATTAGCATGTTCAATACATTTACTTCCTATAACTTATAATCATAATATCATTTAGTTCTTTTATGGTAATCGCTCTAAACAAGGCATGAAGTCACTTGAAGAAGAAGAAAAAGAAGAAGAAGAAGAAGATGAAGATACCGTTTCAAAACCCAAAACTAACTAGCAGTAAGTGTTATATGGATAAATTCGGACTTAGCAAAGAAAAATTATTTTCCCTTTCTCAGAAACATCGCTCATGAAATATCAGGACTATTATTTATTTCTCTCTAACCGCGAGAAATATGACACTAAGGTTTGAAAGTGTGATTTTAAAGCCAGATCTCCCTCCCAGAGGAGTAGCACTATGATTCTGTAAAAGGTGCTTGTGCAACAGAAAAGGCAAATCTTGGGAAGGTGGACCTCCTAGAACTGCACAGAACCAGCATTACACCGCAATCAACAGGGACCAGGTTATTACAAGAATGGCTTAATCTCTGTGAATTCGGGGGGGGGGACGAGAGATCCTTCCCTCCTCCCACTGGCTAAATGCCAAAATAAGAGAATCGAAGACGAAGTAAACCAACGGTCAACTTTTTATTCTCTATGTTTCTCTTCACTTTTCTCTCCACTATTCCTAACCCTAACCACTAATTCAACTGGATTTGAACTTGACACACCCAAATCGTTATCCACTTGATCACCACAATCTCTTATAAGAAAATAATAGCGGCAATATGCTCTTCGTAGAATATTAAAATTTGTTTTAAAATTTCTAAATTTATTGATCATCGACTTCTGTCTTGAACGATTGCTTTTGTTGTAGTCTTTAATTGCGCAAGATGGTGGCTAAGTCGGTGGTTTATTGTTTCTAGATTCTTTGCCGGCATAACGGACATACCAACGGACGGAAAGGCCGCCTTTTGTTTTATTACTATTTGAAATTAGTAGGTTGGATCCTGACCCGAATTGTCTTTTCGATGGCATTACATCTATGCCTGCTATTTGTCCGACTAAGAGAATGAAACAGGAAAGCTGAATCAAAAACTACGACAAGAATGTACGAGGGAGGAAGACACATAGGTTTGTAATTAGCCATGCATCATTCGTCTGGGTACTCATCGCGGACAGAGCAATAATCATGAACAATCTCGTTCTCCGCTCTCCCTTTCATTTTACTTTCATCTCTCTCTCTCTCTCTCTCTCTCTCTCTCTCTCTATATATATATATATATATATATATATATATATATATATATATATATATATGTGTGTGTGTGTGTGTGTGTGTGTGTGTGTTTCTCAATCTATTTCTGTCTTTATCGCTATTTTCTTTTTTGTTCCGAACATGTTTCCGCAATCATTGCCACATCTTATTTTGAAGTAAATTATGAACAGTCTTCAGAACTTGACATATTTTTCGGATCTTATTCTTCTCAGTTGACGAACCGCAATTTTCTCTGTTACTTTGTGTTCTAAGATTATGATAAAAAACATCATTTATGGTAAATTCACCAGATTTTCAGTTTATATATATATATATATATATATATATATATATATATATATATATATATATATATAGAGAGAGAGAGAGAGAGAGAGAGAGAGAGAGAGAGAAAATAAAAAGGAATATATATATATATATATATATATATATATATATATATTAAGGACGAAAATCAAAGGAAAATTGAAAAGAATTTCCTTAAACTATGACATTCCGAAGCTAAATGCTTTTCATCAGAAGAGGAGAAAAGACGGCATCATAACACTATATGAGTATACATAGACAAAACCGGTTTGGGAACATTTAGATTAGAAATGAAAAAGTAAAAAAAAAAATCATAAGGTTTATTAATAGGGACGACTAAATGGGAGGAGGATGAGAAAATCCAGCAACTCAAGGTTATTATTAATGTTATATCATTCAAACGTTTGACGAAATGGAAAAAGTTTTATCGCTTATTTTATTTTATGAAAATATTAAATTTGTAGATAAGCAACTAATAGTCGAAGTATAATTATAAAGGGCTACAAACTAATTACAGAGAGAATTGGTTTCCCATCGACATTTTTAAGTCTTAGGATAATAAGTTCTTTTTAATTGATATTTAAGTAATTTTTTACATGATTTTTTTCCGGAAATTCTATGTACCAAATCTAACTTGTTTATAAAACACGTGCTTTCAGGTTGGGCTTACTTCCGAAAAGACACGAAAAAAAAAATTCTTGATGTTCCTGTCTCTCACAAAAACTAATCTCAAAATTTATAATAATTAATGTCAACTTTTCTACTTGTTGTTGCTGTATACACGAAACGGTATTTTCAAATCGACAATGTAAACGCTTTTAACACCTTCGAATATCGCGCGTTTACTGCGCGTTTATTTCTCATTTATTTCTTTTGCTTTCAGTGCAAGCATCACCTTTTTTTCGACGAATATGAACGAAGAACAGTAATAATTTAAAAGAATCTTATTAAGCTTGTTAAGAAAACAATTAAATCTTACTATATCATTAAAACTATAAACAAAAGTATTTCTAAGAAAAAACTCATAGTGCCAATGCTATATTCATCGTTGGAAATCAAGTTTACAGTACAAGTTATCTCTTCAGTTACTGAGGACATGTTCCATTGTCTGTTTGTAATTTCTACAAAGGCACCTGCTTATTGTTGATCCTTTCAACCGTCGTTCTTCCTCCGTTCTAGTCACTCAGTCATTCTCTGTGAGATCCGTTCCATGTGGCAGATGTTCTCTGGATTCTTGAATAGTTTCGTTCATGTAATGATTCCACTGATTCAATCTGCTAATGCGATAGTTCTGTGATAGTGCAGAGTTAAGGCTTCTTTTTGGTATACAAAAGGAAGCAGAATGAAAACTGAAACAAGGATCAATCGTTGTAATAATAGACTAATATTTATAGAAAAATATAATTGTTCATCTAATAATTAAAATAGAGCAGCGAATATATTTTTATTAACATAATAATAATAATAATAATAATAATAATAATAATAATAATAATAATAATGATAACCCTTGAATGTGGAAACTAGCACATAGGAGCAACAAGTGCGAGCCAGACAAACTGCTGCAAAGGCAAAGCATGAAACACTGCATAGAACCAAGAACACTGAAACCGCATATTTATAAGTTCTCTAATTCAACCATACCCTCATTGCCACATCACTGCCCCCCCCCCAAATAGAGCGAGACCAAATAACCAAGTAGAGTCAAGGAGAAAGGAAAGACCGATGAACTGATCAGACCTCAGCTGAATAAGTGCGAAGAGAACTGGGACCTTGGAGAGGCTTATTGCCACTCAAATCCCAGCAAAGACCAATAGCTGCTGCCAACGAGAAATCAATGGCAAGCAGCTGTTGCGATAATGCAAATTTAGTTGCAAATGTTATCGAAATAGGTGGAGAGTACTGGAAACCTGGGGAGACTTGTTGTCACTCAGCTTCCACGGAACACCACAGACTGTTTTCAGGGAAAGATCTCTGACGACCTGTTTGAAAGCTCCTTGTGATCCAATAATAATAATAATAATAATAATAATAATGATAATGATGATGATGATGATGATGATGAGTATGATGATGCTCAAGACAAACCTACGAAAAAAGGCAAACTGAAGAACACTAGGTCACTACGGAATAAACACATACTGGTTCAAAAACTCACGACACTACATGAAAGACTAATTCAAACTCTGAAAAGCTGTATCCACGAAACAAAAGTGCCAAACTGGTACAACACACACAGAAAATGAAATCGTCTCCAGCAATTACAGGCCCATAACATGCTTACCAACCATGTGGAAAATCTTAACAGCACAACTGAGAGAACAAATTTACCACTCCCTGAATAATCGTCAATAACTTCACGGGGAACAGAAAAGATGTCAAAAAGGTAAAAGAGGAACACATAATCCACTATTCATGGACTAAAAGATCCTGAAGGACATAAAAAATAGCAAAAAAAAAAGCCAAGAAAACTTAGCCATGGCATAGATCAATTACAGGTAAGCGTATGGCAGGATCCCATAAGTATGGATAATAGAATGGTTCAGAATGTGAAAAATACTAGACAAGATCATCAATTTGATTGAAAATGCAATGAAAACATAGATATTGAACTGACAGCTGATGGACAATATATAACTGAAATAAAAATACACAGCGGTATCTTCCTAGGGAATTTCTTATAATCACGACTGTTCATAACAGCGATAATGTCCCTTAACAATCTACTACAAAAGTACTAAGTCGAATATGTTCACTAATACAAATGAAAGAATGAACCACATGGATGATCTGAAACTTTTTGCAAGTAACAATTAGGAACTAGAGATGGTAATAAACACAACCAGAATCTTTAGTCAGGATATCTGAATGAAATTTGGTATGGAAAAATGCGCATTGCTACTTATGAGAAGAGGAAAATGGAGACAACGGAATGGTATAGTATTACCCAGTCAAGTGGAGATGAGGACACTAGGTGAACATGATGCCTACAAATATTTTGTATTTCTGAAGCAGAAACCAATAAAGCAACAGGAATGAAAGAGACAATTGAAAAGGAATATCACAAAACAATAATAAACGATAGTTTATATGGTTGTTATGAAGTAAACATTTTACCATCTATTACAATAGTAAAATAATTTAATAAATTAATAGGCCAATATTCATAATAAATATATAATTGTTTATCTTATATATATATATATATATATATATATATATATATATATATATATATATAATAGAGTAATAAAATGTTTTATTGTTTATTTAAGATGATTTTTGCTTCTTCAGTTATAATTGAAAAATGTCTTCATTTTAAAAATCATCCAGAGTGGAATAAGTACTTAATCTAATTTAACTGAGTTTTTTTTGCAAGCAACATAGTGTAACAATAATAAATAAATAATGATAAGGCATAAATAAAATATTGATTTGTCATCTGCGATGCTATTTAAGTATAAAACTGAGAATCCAACTTTTCTTTATATATTAGATATATTCATTTAGACAAAGTATATATATATATATATATATATATATATAGAGAGAGAGAGAGAGAAAGAGAATAAATGACAAAAAGTTATATTCCAAAATTCGTGATGTTGACAATCTTATAATTTATTCCTTTAATTCAGTTGACTTATACAATTCTTGACAGTATCTGTTTCATAGCTCAAAATCAAACACTTAATTATTATAACAATCAGTGAATCTTTTATGACCTTAACTCATCAGAGGAAGTAGCTACAATCAATCCGTCAAAAGGAAATGAAGTGGGATTTGACATGATTAAACTCCGAAAATTGGAAGAGAAGCTGTAAATGCCATTTTTTTTCATTACACCATACTGAATTTTATATATATATATATATATATATATATATATATATATATATATATATATATATATATATGTATTACGCCATATTGAATTTTATATATGTATATATATATATATATATATATACACACACACAAACATATATATATATATATATATATATATATATATATATATCTCACTTTCTTCAAATATATGCACCAACTCTTATATTGACGGGCATAAATCCTTAACCACTTTCTTACCGATTCATTTGTTGAAACATTTTTCGATGCCGTATTTGGAACCGCGTGACTAACCCTGTTTCCATTGTCGGTGAAATAATCACTAAATCAACTGCTCTTCTTCTTATTCCTCCATTTTTTTCCTTTTTGTTTTCTTTTTCCATTGCTTTTCATAAACTCATTTATAACCTTGTCACCGTCCTAAAAGAACCATCCTTTTCATATTTTTTAGTATGTAAAGGGCGTAAAAATTATATTGGCACAAAAATATGTACTGAGCAAAAGTCTATATCAAAAAGAATATTTTCTAGTCATTATTTACACATCCATACACACACAAACACCTATATATATATATATATATATATATATATATATATATATATATATATATATATATATATATATATATATATATATATATATATACTATCAAAAGTACCCGTCGTTGACTGGGTTAAAAAACAGCCTACAGAAAATGGCCTCTGATTTATGAAAGTATGATAGATTATGAAAAGGAAGGGTTGTAAAGAGATAGCTTCGAATTTGGGGGTATCAAAACCAAAGCAAAATATGATGAAAGTAAAAATAAAATGGATAAATCTCATAATTTATTATACCATACCTGTTCACACTGAAACACTCATCACAATATTCTGTTGATCTATATTAAAAAACTTTGTTAAACTTTGTGATATATTTCTATTCTATGGAGATCAGGTGCGAACGAACACCCCATAATTTTATTATACCATATTTTTTCAAACTGAAACATAATTATCAAAGTATACTTACGCAGATAGATATGAAAAGTCTTTATTAAAGTTTGTGCCTATTTCCATTCTATGGAGGCCAGGCGCGAACGCAGACCCCACAATTTTATTATACCATCCCTATTTAAGTTAAAACATACTTATCAAAGTATTATTATGTACATCAACATCAAAAACATTTGTAAACGTTTTTTTTTTTTTTTAAATTTTTTTATTTCCATACTTTGTGGACCAGGCGCGAACGCAGACCCCACAATTTTAATGAACTACTGTTCTGCCAGATCAAACACACCAATTCTTGTGTCTCAATACATCTTCTATCATTATATGTGATCAGTTTTCTATAATAGTCAACCATATTAGAGCCTATTCGTGACCACACACACACACACACACACACACACACACACACACACACACACACACACACACACACAGACGTTCAGCTTTATATATATATATATATATATATATATATATAATTAGTTATCCTTCAAAAAGTAGATTTATTTCAAATCAGTTTCAATTCCTTTTTTAATGAAGTACGCCTTACACGCGCATTGTTAAATAGCGGAATACCACTAAACAACTCATCAGAGACAATTATATATTCCTAAAAAAACTGTTAGAAAGATATGGAATGAACAAAAGATTTGGTAAAGAAAAAATATAAATAAAAGGAGATACAGAAATTAATATTCTGTAAAACCATAAATTAAAAATAAAATATAAAGTATATATATTTATATAAATTGCCACCCGAAAAAAATTAACATGCGACCGCCGTTTCCAGTGCGAACAGATATAAACGAAAGGGAATCCGATATTTTTCAACCACAAACTGGTACCCTTATATTGAATTAGAAACTAGCGGTACCGATGTTTTTCTTTCCTTATATATATATATATATATATATATATATATATATATATATATATATATATATTTACCATTTAAATAAAGGTTTCCATATTTAGTATTAAAATATTTTTTAATAATGATAACTCGATAGTGCATAATAGAACCATAAATACATTTTATGATATACTGCTCCACTAGAAACAAACACATACACATATTTTTATGTTCATTTCCAAAATAGGTTGCAGCTTCATTTATAATACATGCGTACAATAATTCTGGCTCATTACTGATATTTTTAGATAAAATACTTCTCTGCATATGTTTTTTAATATCCTTATATCAACAGAGGCATTCCCCAGCGCAAAATATGCATAATAAATAACAAATAACAAGAGTCATATCAACCTATGGATTATCCTTCTCACCAACAGTCCGATACATTCACAGTTTTGAAAGTAATATATATATATATATATATATATATATATATATATATATATATATATATATATATATATATATATATAGAGAGAGAGAGAGAGAGAGAGAGAGAAAGAGAGAGAGAGAGAGAGAGAGAGAGAGAAAGATGGAGGTAAAATGAAAGTGTATATATACCCGACGTTGCCAGGTCAAAACTTTCATGTGGCACCAAGATGACATCATATACGTGTATGAGTGTATGGTAATCTTATATGATGTCATCTGTATGACATTATCATAGATGACTATTTTAATGCATGTTATCTACTATGACGTCATATATGACGTCTGTGAACGAACCGACAGACAGAAGGTCAAAGTGTAGTATCTGTTCTTCAGATGCTGCACTTCATTTTCTTGTTCTCTGTCGGTGGAGGAGAAATCCTTCACGACTGAGACAATTTTTATTTTTGTACCTTTTCTCCACGTTAAAAAACGACCCTGGTGTCTAACTCTGTCCTGTGGGGAGGCATAGTAAATAGGTACAATAGGGTTATCACATATTACACGCCATATAGATCACCTATTATACAAACTCCGTATAAATGATATATCATCTTTACAGTAAAACTATTTCAATAGTTCACTCTGACTGACTTTAAAAACATTTAATGAAAAAAAATGTTTAAAATTAAACAACATCTCTCACGGTTAATGGTAGCCGAATGGATATGGTCCTTGCAAATGGAGCCAGAGTTGGCTTCTGTCGCCAGGTTCGAATCTATCGACTGGTGTTAATCGTGACACCCTGCACTGAAGATTCCCGAAAGGACGAAATACTAGTGTCTGTAGGTACTTAATATATATATATATATATATATATATATATATATATATATATATATATATATGCGAGATCCCTTCAATGTTTTTATACTTTTTTCGTATCGGTATTGACAGTACACACATGAAACTATAGGCTCATTCGAAGTAATCTCCCCTGGTTGTAATGCACTTGTTGTACCGTTCCAACAACTTCTGGAAGGCTTCATGGAAGTTCTCTTATGTGAACATGTCAATGACCCTCATTACAGCCTCTTTCATCTCCTTAATGGTCTCATAATGACAGCGTCTAAGGGTTTCCTTGAGCTTAGGGAATAACCAAAAGTCACAGGAGACAAGGTCTGGAGTATAGGGAGGTTGAGGAATTGTTTTATTGCTCATCTTGGTCAAATAGTTTGATCCTCTCTGAACACCTTTGGGAAAAACTTTGCGCAAATCTTCTGCATCTTCATTTCCTCGCGAATAATTGCGTGTACAGTTCCCACACTGACATCACACTGTGCAGTTATTGTCTCTTTATGGTAGTCCTTATCAATGAATTTTTTCTATTTGGCCAATCAACTCTGGTGTTTTTACTTTGTTACTCCTTCCACACCTCTCATAATCCACCACAGACTGACTTCCTTACTTTAATCTCTTATGCCATTCAAAAACCGATGCTCGCTTCATGCAAAAGCTGTCTGAAGCATTCCATATGTTTCTGTTGCATTTGTCAAGTTCATCTCGTTCATTCAAAGTGTTCTTATATCCAGATGCCATTTTTGAAATTCACCAGCTGTGGCAATTGGGCCTTAGTAGATGAGTGACGATTTTGGAATAACAAGTGCTGTATGTGGAATGATGACGGCACTTTCACAAGCCACTTCCCTTCCTCCAAAGCTCATGTAGTCATGACTTAACTGACAACCGCAAATAAATCCTTTTCAAAGTATTAATCTTTCTCAAAGGCCATGGTTATAGAACGACTAAATACAGCTTGAAAAGCCGGTGAAAATTATGATACCGTAAAGAAATAAAGGAATAATCGGGTTTCTTTACCAACCCGTTAGAATTAAGATCGTAAGAAATAACAGTAATCAAGCGTAGAATAAATGAATATATTTTATTAAAATTGAAAAAGAACAAGGCAGATAGCCATTAGTCGCGTGCTCTCGTGTAATGAATGAATGCGTGAATGTAGGATTGACATGAAATTCTTAAAGATAAACTACAATGACCGAAAAATGGGCTGAAATGACTTAAATAAATAAAAAGTAAATGACTTAGAATGACTTTAATGAACTTAAGGATGAATTGAATGACCTTAAGAAAGACTTGAATGCTCAAAAAATTACTGGAATCCTTCAAAAACAATTTGAATGATCTGGAGAATGACTTGAATGGCTTTGAAACTGACTGGTTGTAAAGTGGGTGATCATTTTACATTAAATTAATACAGAAAAGTGATCCCCCACTTTATATCACAAAGTTACAAACATAAGTACAGTATGTAGTAAGAATAGATACTACACTTTGATCTTGGCCAAAAGGCCAAGAAAAGGGTATTTATTTGCTCCCCCACCGAGCAAATTAGGCACAAGGCCGATTTTTAATGTGAGGAATGAAGGGGAAATGGGGACCAATCCTCGGGGAGTAGGGGAGCTGGATAGTGACAATTGGTATGAAGGGTTGCCCCTACATTGACCAAGGTCTTATCTGTGGGGTTACCCCCACATATGGTCTTTGCTTGCAGTATCTGCCGGAACACTTTGATAATGGCCAAAAGGCCAAGAAAAACTTAAAAAGCTAAGAACAGCATCTATTAACAACAGACCTTTGATTTTAACCAAAGCACAAAAGTGTTATGGACCGACTGACCGACCGACCGACCGACCGACCGACCGACGGAGTGACTTATAGAGTCGCTTGCACGCGACTAAAAACCCTAAAATATGTTCAAGAAAATAATAAAGTTTACCTGTTAAATTTTGAAATAGAATAATGAGGTTTTTTAAGAGAGATGGAATTACATGCAAAAATTGTCATCACAAAACCATAATCAATCTAGATGTAAACACAATCAAAAGTTTGAGAACTTAGAAATAATATTATTTGTATTGATTGGAATATTGTTCTCGTCTTCAGTGTTATTTGTGCAACGTTTCGGTCGGATTAGCCTTCGACCGTCCTCTGGCATGTTGGCTGTTGTGTGGAAAAGAAAACAAAAAAGTTACTGGCTGCGTACAAGGGCCCCGACAATATTTTTTGGACATTTTAGTATTCGACTTTTCGAGTACCATAGATTGGCGAAATTCCTTCAATAGAATAGCATAAACATATAAAGACAATACCTGTAATAAAAATGGAAGAAAATCGATTATGTAGGAAAAATATTTAATTTTCATCAGTTTTTACAAAATACACGCAACATTATTTTTCGTAAATCGTTGAAAGACTGTTAATAGTCTGTAATATCACCTTTCTTCTCAATCACTTTTATCAATCTCTCTTCATAATGAACAAACATATGCACAATAACATCTCTACGTGTTTCTATTAGTTGTTTTTTGGTATCTAGTATTCGTTCCCACAGTTAAGCCTCTTTCGTTATTTCATGTTCATCACAGACAAGTTGCGCAAGCATTTCCCAAACATTTTCCATTAAATTTAGATCTGAGCTTTTTGCAGGCCATTTAAAAGTAGTCATATTCACTTTAGCCATCCATTCTTTCATGAGTTTTGACACATGGATGCGGCAATTGTCTTGGTGTAGAACGAAATCATTCCTCATCTCTCTTCTTATCCTATCGTAGGGCTTTCTCGCCTAGCAACTGTTTGTAGCTTTCGCTGTTCTGTCGTCCTTTCAGCCACTTCAACCATATATTTCCATTAGCAAAGATCACACCCCCCCTCCTTCTTCTCCTCCTCCCCATCCTCCTCCTCCCATTCAGTATAACAGGCTCACCCCTTTCTGACAAAGTACACCACCCATCGAGCCCATCAAACTTGAAACGCTTCTCATCAGTAAATATAACCTTCTTAAAGTAAAAATGCTTTGTTAACCACCTTTTAACCCTCTCCAGTCTTGCTCCTTTGTGTTTCTTTATTAGTGTAATTTTTTCTTAGCCTTTGCATACTTCAAACCAATCCTATGCAGCGTTCTTTGTACTGTTCGGACGTTTACATCCAATTCACATTCTCTTTCACTTTTCTTGCTGTAAATTTTTTCTCCAGATCTCAAAAGCCGTGTCAAAGTCCTCTTCATTCTCCTTTCAGTCCTCTTTCCAATTGATCTTTTCCGTCTTCTCTTCTTTTCCGCCCAGGGTTTGTCTTCAGCATGTATTTGACCCTTGATTTCGACAGCTTCAAATTTATGGTGATCCGTTTGATGCTGACGCCGTCTTCCCACTCCTTCTGTGTCAAACAAACGACTTCTTTTGAATTCATTTTACCTCTTAAACTTAGTAGTTTTGCCAGTAGAATATGACGGATAATTGATTCTAATGATGGCAGCTAAGTGTGCAAGAAGAAAATTTGCATACAGCAACATACACATGAACATAGCTCCTCATAAAATAAGATTTTCTGTTATGTCCGAAAAATTGTGTCTCGCAAAAAACTAAAATTATCAAAGCCAAACTAAAGTAGTGGTTTGTCACTCCTCAACTACGTACTTACAATCTCCAAAGTTTTTGGCATTTGTAACCACCTTGAAGTACTTTTTTCAAAGTTTCCGAAAAATATTGACGGGCCCCTGTAGATATTTTCGTATTTATGTAAGCCAATCCTCACTTCATTATTTCGAATATGTGAGAAAAAATGGTTGACAAAGGGGAGGCAACTCTAATAAAGATGCGAACAATAGTCCGAACAATACAAGTAATATAAACAATCAGTCATCATCTTAAAAATTCAAAATTTGAAGAATAGTTTATCATTTTCTTTTGTGTGAGTGCCTGTTGGTTTTTATGCTTTCTCTTTTAATTTTTCATTAGAGAAATGGCGCAGACAATAATAGAATGATCAATACCGATTTTTTTATTGCTTTAAGTTGTTAGTATTTTAACAATTATATTTTTATTGGAGTTCTAGTAAAAAAATAGTGTTCCAAAACAAAATGAAAACAATGGCCACTTAAGTTAAAGCATAAGCGGTAGCATAAAGAGTGGAAATACATTTTCTTCCTCTTGAGAATGGAAGTTGCTCCCGACAATATTTGAGGAATATACCATCTACAGTCGAGAATATACCATCTATAATCATGTAAATAAATATTTATTAAAAACTATTGAATTATTATTATTTATTTATTTATTTATTTATTTATCTGTTTACAACGACTGAATAATTCCTGCATTGATAAGCCTTCAAAAGCACCTTTTATCGGATAAACAATGCTTCCAGCGAAGTACGACAAACTTCATAGTATAATAGTGTCTTATGTCTATTACTAATGGAGGTTTTGTATCTGTCTAGTCGAAAATATGCTGTCACTTCTCTTACTGTTTCAGACTGATTTACTATTGTTCAATAATAAATTCAGGGAGTATTGTAATATTTGTTCCGTTATCATAACCCCCCTCCCAAGTATTACCTTATCCTTTTTGAGAAGAAGTACTGTAGCATCTGTTTTGTGGTACCTTTCCCAGTTAAGGGACAGGACAGTGTATGTTCGTTCGTCATAATACTAACCTCCCAAGAAACACTTCCTCCTTTTTCTCAGTATGAAGTGTTGATATATGGTTGATTTTCACGAGGTCACTTTCCTGTGCATTGCCTTCTCCTTTGTTGGTTTGTAATGAAACCGGTACCCCAGGTATTACTTCATCCTTTGGGGGGGATAGTGTAGTATATGTTTATTCTTCATGATGGAATCCCCTCAGGCTAATAACAATATATTTTTTAGTATAGCATAATTAGACATTATTCGTTCCACCGAGCATATTTCGCTCGACTAAACTCAATATGTGCCGCCATTTCTTTTGACATATTCGGTCCGCGGCATATTTCCCAGTTTATGTGCGCCGCATTTCATGGAAGTTAAGGACAAGTTTTATTTATCGTAACGAATATATGATCTTTTAACGTTCATTTCGGTCAAACGGAAGTTTTTTTTCTTTTTGTAATGTTCTCTGCTTTGACTAATCGCTGTCGTCTGCGTGCGCTTCGCGCTTGACTGATTCACGCCACACTCTGCTTACGCAACGCCTTTATTGTTTTCTTTTTCTTCACACTTATGACGTCATTTAAAAGAAATGGACTTATCACCTGATGAACACTTGTTCACTTAGAAAATGTCCTTGACACGAACGAAAAAATTCTAGTTTTTACCTTTTTATTTTTTAATGACATAAACTAAATCAAGGCATATATGGCATTCTAGCACTGTGGTTCTCAATATTTTTTTTACTCTTGGTGGACCCCTTCATAACTATTGGTCATAAGACAATCTTCTATTTTTCACTCATTCAAATTTTGAGGTTTTAATAATCAAAGAAATATTATATAATTTAGCTTTATTTTTAAATGAAAACTAATTTAATGCAAATAAAATATTCAACAATAACTATAATAATAATGATGATAATAATAATAATAATAATAATAAGTTTTGTTATGTTTTGCCTGTGAACCCCCCAACATATTCCATGGACCCCTAGGGCCCATGTGGACCCCGGTTGAGAACCCCTGCTCTAGCATATCGCAAAATGGCTATATTTTGAGGGGGAAATAAATAAATTCTATTATATATGCTGCCGACAGACTACTTTCCATTGTGTCCAAACATCATTTTTTCAGTAATATCCCAGTCGTTTCCGAGTCCATAAGGAACCCTCTCTCACAGACACAAAGTTCATTATATATATATATATAGTAATTGTCTGTATTTTTGAGATGAGGTGTTTTCATTGATTGAGAACTGGGGAACCGTTTGTTAGGAGTCTCGAACCCAACCCTGTTTTGAATCTTACTTTTTCACTGCCTTCGTTCAGGATTGAACTCAGCACCTTTGGGTAACTGTAAACTTTGATACAACGTCTAGGACCAGTCAGCCATGTCCCAGTGACATATGGCCCGGTGGTCCTAGACGTTGTATCAAAGTTTACAGTTACCCAAAGGTGCTGAATCCTGAACGAAGGCAGTGAAAAAGTAACATTCAAAACAGAGAATCAGAAACTATGTCCCAAAGCCTAGCTGGAGTCCGAACACGGTACCCCCGTAATAATAATAAAGGGTTGGGTTCGAGACTCCTAACAAACGGTTCCCCAGTTCGATACAAAACACCTGACGAAGGCCGGAGGGCAAAACGGCCGAAACGTTGTGACAATAACAACCAAAATGAGGAAGTCAGTCCGACAATCTCAATATATATATATATATATATATATATATATATATATATATATATATATATATATATATATATTTACCAAATACATTGTTTGGTTATTTATTTTTGCCTTCTTGTCTCAGTCATAAAACAAGTTCAATCATATGAATCGTATAAAATATTCAGTCCGGTCAATATTTCAGTTGTTTGGTTTCATGAAGAGAAAAGTGGTGGAGTTTATGTATACAGCCTCCACCATTCACACAGATCATTTATTTAGTAAAGTACCGAAGTTTATTTGATCGGTTCATCAGATACGCGTTATAGTAATTCTATTTCACACTTTACTGTTGAGACCTCTAAATGGCGATAAGAAAAAAGACAACAAGGTTGTATATTTACAAAAGTGTGCATTTACTTCTCCGATACTGCTCCGACATTTCGTCGTAATCTTATCTGTGCATAGTGTCTGAAAGAATCTATTTAGTAATGAATAGGGTAGATTACCATCACCCCATAACATCCATCGTTTTAGCCTTGGCTTCGTATGAAGTCAATACTTTTTTCATTTAGAGTTTATTCCAACGATCTTCGTTGTTCAGAATCAGTTTGCGGGGTTGATTATTTCGTCTTTTTATTTATTAATTAATTCGTTCTCAACAACATCTGAATATTTTTCGCAATTTGGTTGTGGGTAAATTTACCATGTAAAAAAGTTTTAAAATAAGAAAATCTGATCAAACACATAATGAGAGAGAGAGAGAGAGAAAGAGAGAGAGAGAGAAAGAAATAGAGAGAGTGAGAGAAAGAGAGGGAGAAAGGGAGACAGATTATCAAAGGGGAGATAGTATTTCAGGAGAAGAGGGATGAGATTGTAAGAATGAGGAGATTAGTCCTAAAGAGAGAGAGAGAGAGAGAGAGAGAGAGAGAGAGAGGGAGAGAGAGAGGGAGAAAGAAAGAGAGAGACTGTGTGTGCGTGTGTGTCTGTGTGTCTGTGTGTGCACGCGCGTAAGAGAAAAAGGAGGAGAAAGAAGAGAGCGAGTGAAGAAGATGGCGTGATACTATATACGCTTAGTGTTTTAGATTGCTTATACTAAATATTTTAGTTTTTGTGAATAGATGAAGAAATATGAATAAAAAATGAACGTCCTTATGATTTTATGAAAGAGGGAAATACGACGACGATGTAACCGTAATTATCACACACATAATGATAAGAAAAGAAACTAAAATAGCTTTAAATACTAACTGATAAATAAATGGTTTTAGATCCGGTCATATTCGCCCAAATCTTAGCACAATAATACGCTTCAATTCGTAAGACATCCGGTTCACCCACATTTATTTTGCACAAACAATTCTATTCTCATACCCCGTTATTAAATCTGCTTTATTTTCTCATATATTCATCGTTGATTTTCCTAGTGTCCCTATTTACTTACCTCCCTACGAGAGCAGAGTAAGACAAAGAGTCGAATTTGAAGGGGGGGGGGAAACAAATCCAGCTCCTCAAGAAGCACTCAAATTGATTCAAAATTTTTAAAAATCCACAAGGATCTCTCCGTTAATCACCAAGAACAGATATTGCACTCTGATTCTAGTCTACAGACCCAGTCTAATAACTAGAACTATGACAAGAGAATATCATCATCATTGTTTTGACTCTCGAGTATATATCCAACACAGTTAGAGACAGTTAATCAATCGGGAACCACATCACTCTATATAAAAACATGTATGATATTAACTGATATAGAGGAAACAACAAAGAATCGTTATCTATGCATAAGAGTCCGTAACGACTATTGCTGATTACTTTACTGTTAAAGTTAACGAAAATATATTCCAATTAGCTGTAAATTTGTAAGTATGTAATATATATCTATGTTATTTGTTAATCAGTTTTCTATATTTTTTATTTATAAATGCATTTTTATTTATTACTCCAGTTATTATATATTAATTTTTATCGTGGGTCTTAGTAGATCCAAAGACACGACCAGTATCTATCTCCTAGCAAAACCAAGTTTCATTTAAATAGTAAGGTTAATTTAGCAATTGCTAAATGATAACTGTCAATAGCAGCAGCAGTAGCAGCAATAACGACAACAACAACAACAACAACAACAACAACAACAATAATAATAATAATAATAATAATAATAATAATAATAATAATAATAATAAAAAGTTAATGTTACTTCGAATTCATTTCAGAAAACAGTCTTTGTTTCGATATAAACGTATAATTCTGTTTGTAAATTCCAATTTAATGAAAATCCTCTAAAAATGAATGCAAAAACATCCAGACGGGCCACAGGCGAATTATCTACTCAAATGTTAGTTCGAATTAATAACAGAAACCAGACTTCTTACCGATATTGACGTAGAAATGTGCCCCGCATTTGAACGAGGGAATTAAATACTACCAAAGCGGCCGGGAAAATTGTCCTCCTTCTCTTTTCCTATGCAACATTTCCAGCGGCTAAACCGTATGGTGTAAGGTAGACCTATCTTCAAACGCCCTCTTTCAGAGCTTGACTCTAGACTTTTACTAAGTAGAATACTTATTTATTATTTTTTTATTTAAACAAATTTTTTTTTTTTTTTAATTTTTAAAAATTTTTATTTAATTTTTTTTATGTGTCCCATATGTATTTGTGATAGTGCACGATATCTCTTGGATACACGGGAGCTATACACTATCCCTGAATCAGAACCACAGGTAAAACAATTCTGGGCTCGGTGTTGCCACAAACACCAAAACATGAAAAATGTCAATTACAAATACTCCAAACTATGGGACCCAGAAGAAAGATCTGGGCGTCATGATCGGCAGGTGCTCCTTCGGTAGCCAGTATGGGGGACCCGGTCGTCATCCTGCGAATGTTCGCCATCTTTCTAGTTTCAGAAACTCAAATGATATGGACGCTGAACAGGTAAGTATAACCTCTAATTTCAGGGAACAAAATGATACCGAACAAACACAGCACAGCCATGATAACCATCAAAAGGAAAAAAAACGAAGAAATAAATGGAAAACAAAAGAGAATAGACTCGTAATGGAATGCTATTATAGAAGTCATCCTAAATATAGATATGGAGGTTATCGGAAACGAATGAAAGAACCATGGGACCTATCCAGTGACTACCACAGGACAGAATAAAGAATTGGGGACCAAGCAAGACTGATACTCAAGAAAGGTTGACTCTCTAAACTAGAACTAATAGAAATTCAGCGAAAAATAAATGGCGAAACTGAACAAGAAGCATCCCCCAACAGAACCACACGTAGAGCAACCCCACAAGTTGAAGCCACACAAGTAAAAACACCAAAGGCCGAGGACCAACAAAGAACGAAGTCTACAAACGTGGAAACCGAGAACAATGAAACAGAACTAACAGAGAATGAAGCTAATGAAATAAATAAAATAATACAGCTGATGAACGAAGAAAAAACAAAGCTCCCATCGTTAAGGAACCAAGAGCAGAAGAAATTAAAAACGGAAACGGAGAAGGTTAACAAACTCCTCCCACATATCCCAACAAATACAACCACAGACTTAAACAACCTGACTTACGTAGGCGTCAAAATGGTAAGTATGAAACTCAAATCAGAAAAAAAACCTGGGGACAAGCGGACCGACAAAACCTGGATGGGAAATAAGACTAGAACCCCAAATACACAAACATAAAAAAAAAAACAAAATGATCACTAGGAAGAAAGCAATGTGGAGAAAACGGAATATTGAAAATGTAACTGACAGGGAGAGGATAAACAAGACACATGAAGAACTGGACCAAAAAATAAAAGCAAAAGAAACGAGATTGAGGCGATATAGATATAAATCTGAACAATGCAAACAAAACAGAACATTTGAAACTAATGAAAGCCAATTCTACCAAAATGTGAACGGAGGAAAAACAAAAACAGAACAACCAAATCCGACAGAAACCAAACTCTACTGGAGTAAAATATGGGAACAGCGACGAGATCACAATAGAAATGCCGAGGGGCTGAAACACAGTGAGGAAGAGTTACAACAAATAAAAGAAGGAACAGTGAATGAAATCAGCAAGGAAACCATAAAGAAAACCATGGAAAAAATGGCAAACTGGAGAGCGCCAGAGCACGACGAGATACATGCATACTGGTTCGAAAAATTCACAACCTTACACGATGAAGATGTATACAGGAAGCAAGCGTATCAGACTGGATGACAAAAGGTAGAACCACACTGCTACAGAAGTACACGGAGAAAGGAACCGTCCCTAGCAACTATAGGCCAATCACGTGCTTACCAACTAAGGAAACAAATCTTCCACTCCCTGAATAACCGTGGACTCATCCCCGAGGAGCAAAAAGGATGCCAAAGAGGAAAAAGAGGAACACATGACCTGTTATATATAGGTCAAAAGATCCTAAAGGAGGTAAAAAGAAGGAGAAAGAATTTAGCCATGGCATGGATCGACTACAAAAAAGCGTACGATAGGATCCCCCAAGCATGGATAATAGAATGCTTAAAAATGTATAAAATACGAAGCAGGATCACCAACGCAATAGAAAATGCAATGAAAACATGGAGACTGGAATTGACAGCTGATGGACAACACATAACAGAAATTAACATACAAAGAGGCATCTTCCAAGGACACTCACTATCACCACTACTGTTCATCATAGCCATGATGCCCTTGAACAGTATTCTGAGAAAGTGTCAAGCCGGATACAAGTTCTCCAATACAGAGGAAAAAATGAACCACCTGATGTACATGGACAATCTGAAACTTTTTGCAAGGACCGAAAATGAACTAGAGGCACTAATTAACACTACCGGGATCTTCAGTCAAGATATCCAAATAGAATTTGGAATGGAAAAGTGTGCACAACTAGTTATAAGAAAGGGAAAACTGGAAACGACAGAAGGCATGGAACTAACCAATCAAACAGAAATGAGGGCACTAGGGTAACAAGACGACTATAAATACTTGGGAATTCTTCAAGCGGACACCATCAGAGCAACAAAAATGAAAGAGAAAATTGGAAAGGAGTACCTCAGGAGAACAAGAAAACTCCTGGAAACGAAATTATAAAGCAGAAACCTAATAAAAGGTATAAATACATGGGCAGTATCACTAGTAAGATACTCTGGACCGTATATAGGGTGGACAAAAGAAGAACTGAGATAACTCGACCAGAAGACCAGGAAACTCATGACCATGCATAATGCACTACACCCAAAGGACGATATTGACAGACTCTATGTGAAAAGGAAAAACAGCGGGAGAGGACTGATCTGTGTGAAGGACTCGAAAAAAGAACTAGAAAAAATACATAATGCAAAACACTGAAAGGATAATTATGGCAGCGAGAGACACTGAAAAAAACAACAACAAAACAGAAAACAGAGAGACAAACGACAAAAAGAGAAAAGAGAAATGGGAAGAGAAACAACTCCATGGAAAATTCATAAGAATGACAAAAGATGAGAATAACGAAAACACCTAGACATGGATGCGAAAAGGATATATAAACCGAGAAACTGAATCTCTAATAACCGCAGCACAAGATAACTCGATAAGAACCAACCATATCAAAGCAAGAATCGCTAAAACACAAGAAAACAGCAAATGCAGACTCTGTGGACAAAGAGACGAAACAATAAACCATATAGTAAGTGAATGCAGCAACCTTGCCCAAAAGGAATACAAAAACAGGCATGACCAAGTGGGGAGGGTGGTACACTGGGAATTGTGCAAACGACTGCGTTTTGAGTGTACAGACAAATGGTACAAGCATAAACCTGCAACAGCACTCGAAAACGAGAACCACAAAATCCTATGGGATATGGACATACAGACGGACAAACCCACCCAAGCAAGAAGACCAGATGTCGTAATAATTAACAAGAAAGAAAAATCCTGTCAAATCGTAGACTTTGCAGTCCCAGCTGACCACAGGGTGAGTATGAAAGAAAAGGAGAAACGAAGCAAATACACAGAGCTAGCCAGAGAGTTAAAAGGGATTTGGACGATGAAGAAAATCAAAATAGTACCTAAAATAGTTGGAGCACTAGGAATAATTCCGAAAATCTTCGAAAAAAGAATGTCAGACATTGGAATCAGAGGAATAACTGCAAAAGTACAACGACTAACGATAATGAAAACGACTGAAATATTAAGGAAACCCGTTGAATGCAGAGAATAATACAAGACAATATAACGAATAAGTGTTACAGGGAATGAAGAACACCGAAACTGCATATCTACAAGTTCTACACCCCCATCATGCATCCTCCCATTGTTTCATCACCGTTCCCCCCAATAAAAAAGGGATACCAAAGGGCCGAGAAGGGTCAATAAGTACTGAAAGACCTCGGCTGGACAAGCGCAAAGAGAACTGGGACCTTGGGGAGGCTGAGTGCCACTCAAATTCCAGTATAAACCAATGGCCACTAATAGTGAGAAGTCAATGGTAAGCGGCTGTTGCGATGATGCAAATTCACTTGCAAATGCTATTGAAGGAGGTGGAGAGAGCTGGACGTCTGGGGAGACTTGTTGTCACTCAGCTTTCAGAGAACACCACAGGTTTCCAATCAGATCGTTTGTTGACTTATGTGAAAGCTCCATGTGAGCCAATAATAATAATAATAATAATAATAATAATAATAATAATAATAATAATAATAATAATAATAATAATAACCCAAAGAAGGACTAAGGAATCTTGATCAGAAGGCCAGGAAAATCATGACTATGGACAATGCAAACTACACCCGAAAGACGATACTGACCGATTATATGTGAAAAGGAAAGACGGAAGAAGAGGGCTGGTCTGTATAGAAGACTGTGCAAATAACACGAAAAAGGATTAGAAAAATAAATAATGCAAAACACCGAAAGAATAATTACTGCAGCAAGAGACACGCAAGAAACAAACAAAACAAATAGTACAAGCACAAACCGACAGCAGTACTGGAAATTAACAGTCAAAAGATCCTTTGAGACATAGCTATACAAACTGATAAATCCATTCAAGTAAGACCGCGTGTCATGATAGTTAACAAGAATGAAAAGTCCTGCCAGGTTGTGGATTTTGCTATTCCAGCAGACCATTGGGTGAAGATCAAAGGACTGAGAAGCGGAGCAAATACACAGAACTGACCAAATAGATCAAAGGGATCTGGAAAATGAAGAAAGTAAAGATAACACCACTAATAGTAGGAGCACTAGGAACAATACCGCAAAATTTTGAAAAAAGAATGGGAGAGATTGGAATCAGAGGGGGCTAAGAAGATACAACGAATTTCAATAATGTAAACTGCAGAAATATTAAGGAAAACTGTTGAATGTGGAGATTAACACCACACATAAACCACACACAAATTGAACACAAAAAACGGCTACGGATGCAAAACACAAAGGAACATCACATGAAATCATGAACCTGAAACGGTATAATTGTAATATATCGCCCCCCTTTTTGTGCGAGTATACCCATAAATTAGCATCACACCAAATAATGAGGGTCAAGAAGGATGGGAAGAATGAGGAGAGAAAGCACTACCTAGACTTCTGCTGGCTGAGTGCAAAGATGACTGGGACCTTGGAGAGGCTTATTGCCATCCAAATTCCAGTAAAGACCAATGGTCGCCGCCAACGAGAAATCAATGGTAAGTGGCTTCTGCGATAACACAAATTCTTTTCCAAAGGTTATCGAAACAGGTGGAGAATAATGGAAATCTGGGGAGACATTGTCACTTGGACTTTAGGGAACATAACAAGTTGTTCTTAAAGAGCAATTTTTTATGATAGCTTGTGTGGCTAGTCCTAGTGAGTTAATAATAATAATAATAATAATAATAATAATAATAATAATAATAATATGGCAAAATTAAGGATTCTTTGATTCAGTTGTTGCTGTTGTTGTTGTTAATAATAATAATAATAATAATAATAATAATAATATTGCAAAATTAAGGATTCTGGGCGAAGTCGATTGACATTGCTGGTTGATTCTCACGAATTAGTATCGAAATACGCAAGGCCAAGTTTCCCACCGAAGGCTTGAAGGGACCAGCCGGTAAAACAAAATGGACGCCCGAAAATTGATTCGCGGAGTGGATTTATCACTTCGTAGGGACGTTGATCTGCTAGAGAGAAGGAAGAGAGAAAAGAGAGAGAAAAAATTGCATGTGATTATTAGGAGACGGAAAAAAAGATGAAATAGAGACAAGTCGTTAAGATAGATATAGTAATCACAGCACTAGAGGGGCACAAATAGAAGAACGAAGGTTTGAGACGATCGGGGTCGGGGTCTCCTTCGCAGTGTGAGTAATCGACGTCGCCAGAAATCGCTAACTTAACTTCCTTAGACAAAGTGTTAAATTGAAAACAAATTCCAACTATCCAAAACATATTTTTTAAACAAGAAAGAATTATAGATTACTCGTTCTATCTATCTATCTATCTATCTATCTATCTATCACTCTGTCTGTCTGTCGGTCTCTGTCTTTGTCTCCCTCTTTCTCTCTCTCTCTCTCTATGTATATATATATATATATACTAGCAAAAGTACCCGTCGTTGACTGGGTTCAAAAACAGCCTACAGAAAATGGACTCTGATTTATGAAAGTATGATAGGTTATGAAAAAGGAAGGGTTGTAAATTTAGGGGTATCAAAACCAAAGCAAAATATGATGAAAGTAAAAATAAAATAGATAAATCCCATAATTTATTATACCATACCCGTTTACACTGAAACACATAACAATATTCTGTGGATCTATATTAAAAAAATCTTGTTAAGCTTTGTGACATATTTCTATTCTATGGAGGTCAAGTGCGAACGAACATCCCATAATTTTATTATACCATATTTCTTAAAACTGAAACATAATTATCAAAGTATACTTACACAGATAGATATGAAAAGTCTTTATTAAAGTTTGTGCCTATTTCCATTCTATGGAGGCCAGGCGCGAACGCAGACCCCACAATTTTATTATACCATTCCTATTTAAGTTAAAACATACTTATCAAAGTATTCTTATGTACATCTATATCAAAAACACTTGTAAAGGTTTTTTTTTTAATTTTTTAATTTTTTTATTTCCATACTTTGTGGACCACGCGCAAACGCAGACCCCACAATTTTAATGAACCACTGTTCTGCCAGATCAAAAATACCCATTCCTGTGTCTCGATACATCTTCTATCATTATATGTAATCAGTTTTTAAAAAATAGTCAACCATATAGGAGCCTATTCGTGACCACACACACACATACACACACACACATCCAGTTTTATATTAAAGATATATATATATATATATATATACTATGTTGAAAATTTAACCAATTAACTATTTTTATTAGAAAATCACTAAATCGTTAATCATTACTATTTGCCCTTTTTGGATTTTTCGGCCGTATAGTGACCTTTTGTGAGAGAAGAAACGAGTCAAACGACCTGCGTCCAGACGACCAACCTCAGAGACGTTCCGGAGAACTAAAGTACTATTTAAAGCAATGGGATGAAATTTGCTGCAAGAAGTCTCTTCAAAATGCGATAAAACCCCCTATGGACTTATATTTACCTATGAGCAAAGAGTAAGATATCTACTCTGATATTCAATTTTTTTTTCATGTGATTTGGATTCTTCGGACTACTATCCTGATCATGTGTATCATTGTCACAACATTTCGGTCGCTGTAACCCCCGACCTTCTATACATGTATCTTGTCGATCTCGGGGATTTTTCTGTTAAACTCGGGAATCTGCACGGAATTTCAAACGGACCCGTTTATTTAATTCACGAGGGCAGCATGCTCTCGTTCCGTTCGCTATGACTGGATAGAAGTCCCAAGTGATTTTCAATTGTATTGTAATACATATGCGAATTAAATAAAGGGTTCTGTTCGAAATTCCGTGCACATTCCCGAGTTCGAGAGACAGATTCCCCAGATAGACAAGATACACCCGAAGAAGATCGTAGGTTAGATCGTCCGAAACGTTTAGAAAATAAGAAGATAAGAACAATAATGCGAAGAATCCAAAATAATATAAATAACCAATCCTCATCTAAAAGAATTCAGAAACTATATATTTTTTCTTTTCTGTTCTCGATCAGTGAAGAAAAAAACTTGTAGACTGAGAAAACTTTTATTTTTCTCCAGGTCCAGAGTAATCCTTTTAAGGGAGATGGATTTTCTTCACATTAAAGCACCCTTACGTCTAACGCTCACTTCGTGGGGAGGCAAGTAAAGAGACTTGTATGTGCAAGAGCATTACATGAACTTCACCGATGAGCTGAGCTAACCTTTGTACTTATCTCGTCCAGAAGTCGATTTCTAGACTTGATGACGAATGCGTTGCCTTTCTTGCTTATGTAAGTCTCACATCTGTGCGAAATACCAATTTCACCAATGAAACACCAATGAAAATTTCGTATTGATTGGATAATTACCTAATTTTTGGTAGATTTTTAAAAAGACGGTCCGTCAAAAAAAGTACTTACCTGCCCCCCCCCGTCCCAGTTTTGGCGGTGCCTATATTTAATCAATAGATGGTGCGAGGAAGTTTATATGATTCATATATTTTGTAATGATGTTAATGAAAATTATGAAGTAACACCGACAGATATTGAACTCAGAACGCATGGGTCATCACTACACCAGGCCATTTTCATTAATGATTTTTATATTTCGAGCACATGATAAAAAGGAAAAAGAAAAAGGACAACTTAATACAACAAATGAAATCGTGGTCCAAAATCGCTTGTTGGCAAACGCAGAAACCGAATATGCAATCATCTTGACTGAATAATTGTCAGTTAAATGAACAACAGCTAATAATACGCAAGCGGATTGAGCAATATTATCTTCTTCGTGTCTTTGTAATGAAAAAGAAGAAAGAAAGAAAATTTAGTGAATGCTTTTAGAATCTGGAGAATGCAAAGATTGAATGACACGGAGATAATATTTATCAGAGGGCTGACAGAAAAGACAATCTCACTATCTATCAATTAGCGACTTATTTAATGCCCGTACGGGGGCGTTATTATAACAATTATTACCTTGCAAACTAATATAAATCACACGGATGAACTACTACTACTACTACTAATACTACTAATACTACTACTAGTAGTATCACTGTCACCTTGCTACTGTTATTACGTTTTTTTAGTTCTCTTTTTACTCGTGAAGAGTTTTCACACGAAACATTCCCAGTGATTACTAACTGAAAATAACAAATTATGTTCACTGAAATCCGAGTGACAACAAGTCTACTCAGATTTCATTCACTTCTCATTTCTGCTGTTTATTTGTAAGAATTGTGTCGGTTACATCTTTCTGTTCATTTTTTCCATGTGTTTCTGCAACCTTTGCATTAAACTGCACTTTTGAAAAATGCATATGTTCATTAGAGAAATAAACTTTCCTAAAACATAAATGAATACAGTTTGTCGGTTTTCCCATCCGAAACACGTGCGAACATTCATTCCTCTTTTAATATATTTCTACGATATAATTTTATTTCGTAGAGTTTTCTTTTTCTCAAGTATTCTTTTTCAGTCTTCTCTTGCATTTCCTTATGTTTGATGACGCCCATTGCCATTGCCAGATTTTATTATTATTGGCTCACATGCAGCTTTCACACAAGTCATCATAGATCTGATTGAAAACCTGTGGTGTTCCCTGAAAGCTGAGTGACAACAAGTCTCCGCAGACGTCCAGCACTCTCCACCTCCTTCAATAGCATTTGCAAATAAATTTGCGTTATCGCAACAGCCTCTCACCATTGATTTCTCGCTGGCAGCGGCCATTGGTCTGTACTGGAATTTTAAAGGCACGGAGCCTCCCCAAGGTCCCAGTTCTCTTCGCGCTTCCTCAGCGAATGTCTGGTCAGCGCTCTCTCCTCGGTCTTTCCCTCCTCCTTGACCCTTCTCGGCTATTTGGTTTCACACTTTTTTATGGGGGGAACGGTGATGGGACAATGGGAGGGGATGTAGAACTTGTTGATATGCAGCTTCAGCGTTCTTCATTACCCGTAAAACTTCTTCATGGTTTGCCTCTGTAGCATTTTGTCTGGCTCACGCATATGTTCCATGTGTATTATTCTCCGTATTCAAGGGTTTTCCTTAATATTTCAGTCGTTTTAATTATCGTTAGTCGTTGTATTTTTGCAGTCATTCCTCTGATTCCAATTTCTGTCATTCTTTTTTCAAAGTTTTTTCGGAATTGTTCCCAGTGTTCCTACTATTATAGGTATTATTTTGATTTTCTTCATCATCCAAATCCCTTTAAGCTCTCTGGCTAGCTCTGTGTATTTGCTCCGTTTCACCCTTTCTTTCATATTCACCCTGTGGTAAGCTGGGACAGCAAAATCTACGATCTGACAGGATATTTTTTTCTTGTTAATTATTACGACATCTGGTCTTCTTGCTTGGATGAGTTTATCCGTCTGTATGTCCATGCCCCATAGGATTTTGTGAATTATTATTATTATTATTATTATTATTATTATTATTATTATTATTATTATTATTATTATTTACTCACTAAGATCATTAAAGATTTTTCTTTGAGAACAACTTGTGGCATTCTCTGGAGTCTGTTAACAACAAGTCTCACAAGATTTCCGGTACTCTTCACCTTTTCCGATAACCATTTCAGATGGATTGGCCTTATCGCAACAGCCGCTTACCATTGATTTCTCGTTGGTAGCGACCATTGGTCTTTACTGGAAATTGGGTGGCAAAAAGTCTACCCAAAGACCCAGTCCTCTTTGCACTTATCCAACAGAAGTCTGGTTAGTGCTTTCTCTCCTCGGTCTTTCCATCCTCCTTAACTCTCCTCACTTATTTTGTGTGGCGTTACTATTTGGTGATATACACACAATTCGGGGAACGTAGGAGGTTAACTTACAAATATACAGTTTCAGTTTCATGATTCCATGTGATACTTCTTTGTGTTTTACATCTCTAGCATTCTCTGCATGTCCAGTTTGTGGCTGTAGGCCATGTGTATTAGTCTCTGCATTAAAGGGTTTTCCTTAATATTTCAACAGTTTTCTTATTGTTATCCATTGTATCTTACCAGTCATTTCTCTGAGTCCAATCTCTCTCATTCTCTTTTCAAAGTTTTTTGGTATTGTTCCTAACGCTTTTTTTTTGTTGGTGTCATCCTGAGTTTTTCATCTTCTGTATTCCTTTGAGCTCTTTCAGTGTTCAGTGTAATTATTCCACTTCTCCATCTCCTTGATTTTCATTCTGTGGTCTGCTGGAACAGCAAAATCTACAATCTTTTTCTTCTTGTTAACTAGTATGACATCCGGTCTTATTGTTTGGATGGATGTATCCGTTTCTATATCCATGTCATATAGGATTTTGTGACTTTCATTTTTAAATACTGCTACGAGTTTGTGCTTGTACTATTTGTCTGGGTGTCCAAGATTCATTTGTCTGCAAAATTCCCAATGTACTGCCTTTCACACTTGATCGTGTCTATTTTTAAATTCATTTTGGGCTAGCTTGCAGGAGTAGCTCATTATATAGTTTATTGTTTCTTCACTTTGTCCACAGAGTCTGTATTTGCCGTTTTCTTGTGTCATGTCGATCCTTGCTTTGATGTGGTTGGTACTAATCGTGTTATCTTGTGCGGCTGTTATTAGCGATTCAAATTTTCTGTTAAGTTTTTCTTTTTGTAGACATGTCCAAGTGTTTTCGTTAGTCTCATCTTTTGTCATCCTTATGAATCGTCCATGTAGATTGTTTCTCTCCCCATTTTTCTTTTCTTGTCTCATCCCTTTTCCCCTCTGTCTATGATTTGTTTGTTTTTTAGTGTCCTTTCCTGCAGATATTATATTTTCAATGTTCTGCATTATGTATTTTTCTAATTCATTTCTTGTGTCATTTATGCAATCTCCTATGCACACCAGCTCTCTCCCTCCGTCTTTTTTTTCACATAGAGTCGGTCAGTATCATCCTTTGGATGTAGTACATTGTACATAGTCATGAGTTTCCTGGTCTTCTGGTCGAGATGCTTCAGTTCTTCTTTGGTCAAACCTATAAATGGCTCAGAATCATCGTTACTATTGTATCTTGGTCAAGAAGTGAGGAAAAATCTAGTTGGTGATGTCTTTCATCGACTTCGATAGTGTCCCTAGATCGTCTGAGAGATGGCTGCCGAGTGGGCAAACCAGAAAGAAAGATAAATGCATGCACTAGTCAGCACCAAGCTTCAAAACTAAACATACATTCAAAATAGCGTAACGTGAGTTGCCGCTGTTGCTGCTGCCACTATCGCTGCTGCTGCTGCTGCTACATTACCTCCCCGCTTGGATGAAATTTTGGTAGCAAATCGAAATAGAAGAATAATTCTTCTTTTTTATATCGTCGGTTGACGAAATATACAGCAGTAAGAATTCTTTCTTATCCGCTAATGGAGGCTGTCTGGTAAAAATCTACATTGTAAACCCGAGGCAAGTTACAGTGACCGTGTTCATATTCGTTTCCGGGGAATTGTTATCTACATTTTCTTTAAATTTGAACGATTCTAGTACAATTTGAGATCGTTAAGTTAATGCTTCTTGTTGCTAAACGTGGGTAACGAATTGATTGACAAAGTTATTTCAGAATTATCTTCAGTGAACGTTTTTAGTTTAAAACAATGTTAGCTTGTCAGTGAAAATTATTTGTATCTTTTTGTGTCGGCCTAGTTGCCAAGGAGGCTGTAGAAAGATCTTCGGTCCACGAGAATAAGTACGATTATGCGTTTAATCATAATGTCGGGTTGCCCATTTTTTCGTTTAGAGAGTGCGCTTATGCAGGTAGAGTGCAATAGAAAAAGGCAGATCGAAAACAAACGACAGTTCACTATTAGAGTATTTTCTTAGATGAGAACGTGTTTACTCCTTTTAAGCCAGTATTGTTTTTTTCGTGAAAAGTCTCTGATAGAAATTTGTTTTTGCTTTTTTGTTCTGTTTCAGTAAAATGTGTCCGGTTGAAATATGTTTTGGCGATAATTGAATTTCTTCTACTATTAAGTCCCATAGTTTCTATGAGGAGGAAAAACTATGAATATGAGTACAGGTAAATTGTCAATTGTGCTTTGAGTAGATGGTAGATCTGGGTATCGATTTTCTATTCTTGTGATTTACGCCTTTAAAATTGACACAACAAAAGTAACAGTCATCCTTTTTCTACTTCCTCCAAGTCATTAGCATGCCAAAGATTGAACTTTTCCATGAACATTTAGTTCACTTTCTAAATACCTCATTACAAGATGTGCATGCGATATAGCATTGATCGTTATATCATTAATGATCCATTTATTAAAAGAAATCATATTCGTACCGCCTTTTCATATGAAATTAAATCTGATCAAACAACGCGTCAAAACACTCGATAATTGTTTTAACCATATATGCAAAACATTTCCTGGTATAAGTAGTGAAAAGATTAAAACGCGGATATTTTATATAATACACACAAGAACAGTGATCAAAGACTCAACAGTCGCGAATCCAATGGCTACGATCGAATATTCTGCTGGGAAATTATTTGTGAACGTTCTTCAAAATTGTTTCGGAAACCACAACGCTTGCAAATATGAAGAATTAGTCATTTTTATCGTTTCCCTGAAAACTTTTGTGATATAAGCGACGAGTAAAGAGAACGATTCCACCAAGATATAGGAGTGATGGAGAGGAGGTACCAGAGGTCGCGTGATAGCCATATGATAGCTAGTTATTTCTGATGCCTTCGTGGTGATTGTGCAGATAACCACTCGTAAAAATGGAAGTTAAAAACTTTAAACCAAGCAAAAAAATTTCTTATGTAACAGTTTTTCTATTTAACATTCACTACTGCTACAAGTTTGATTCCTTTTGACAAAACCATTTCGTTTCATTTCTGGCTTTGACACTCACACCTAAACACAATCGTAAAAAAACATGATCCTGATGTATAATCTAAAATAAATTATGTTTACTGTAATTATTATGTTAATTAATGTTCAAATGTCAATAAAAAAAAAAACATTCTCAAATTGAAATAATTCCATTTCCGGTGCACACAATTAACCTGATGAAAAAATTGGCAATATTTTGGAGTCAGCGTATTCAAATTATCCAAAATTACTCATTAGCTTCCTGATAACAAAATATGTGTTGACCAGTGTAATCTATGACTGCTGACATTGGCTAGAATGCAGAAAAGCACATGTTTTAAGTTAAAACTATGTTTTTAGCTTTATTTGTTTTAAAAGTATTTGTAAGAGAAATAAGATAGCTAGTTCCAGTAATTTAACTGCTTACGGAATAGTTTATTTTAGTTCTATAAATGAAATAAAATATATCGTTTCATAGCATCGGTTGTGAGATTAGAAGCTTAAAAGTAAAATTAATTAAATGAAAAAAGCAAAAACTCGGGTGGACGCTGAGGTGTTTAAGAAAAAGTACAAATGACATTCTTATTCTCATTAAACGTTAAATTTATATAGAAGAGTGATGCACACTTTAAATGATAGCATTTAAAAGATTACTAATCTCTACTATTATATAAAAATCTTTGTGTGCGTATGCGTGCGTTCGTTCCCTATGCACTCGAAAACGGCTCGGCCTATTTTTTATGAAATTTCACACGAAGGTACTGTATGTGCTTCGTAGTGTTCTTAGTTAGGTTTTGTATCGGAATATCTTCGATAAATATCTCGATTAGATTTAAAATGTGCGATTTCACCGATTTCAATTACAATAAAAACATGGGTGTGTGAAACCTTTGTTGATTATCATTCAATTCCGGGCAACATCGGGTTTCTTTACTAGTTTGTAAATATTTTCCTGACAAAATGTGTGCTTGGCTGATATTTAATATCTATTTAGAAAAACAAAAATGCTAAAAATTGAGCTTGGTTTGTTTTGAATATTCATTTAAAAATCTTTACCGAAATACAAATGAGAAAATTGACATTTAGCTAATCCTATAGACCTTTCGTAACATGGATATTTGTTGAACATGCTGCCTTCTTCTTAGATTGTTTTTTAATTATATTTTCTCACTCGTTTTTTTTACTGCATCCCAGATTGACATTTTCTTTGAAACATTCTTCCATCAATTCTTCTCTTAACAGCTTTAAAGGTTCTCAATTGAGTTATGATCAGAACTATGTGCGGTACAAAACATTGTCGTCAAGAATTCTCATTCAACCTTATTTGCTTATTTTTTTGTAGTGTAAACTGGGACTTTCGTGCGAAAACAAGACGTTTACTCCAAAACAGGAAACAACCGTTCAAATGCAAATCCGGACGGTTCAATGCTTGAGGGCATGCTCAGGGTGATGAAAAGTTTCCGGACTCGATTATGATCTTTGGTGTGGTAAAAGCCATATCATGCCACCTCACATATTCGAAGTCGGCTTCAAAGCAAACAACAAAGTGTACCTGGATGTGCTGAAGAGTGTGATAATTCCCTGGTGCAATCAGATGGTCGCTGGCAGACTCTAGGTGTGGCAGCAGGAATCAGCGCCGACCCACAAGCCCAAAGAGACAAAGGTTTGGCTTCAGAAGGAGCGCTATGACTTTATACCCTTTTTCCCCTGCTACCCTTCTCCCCTGGCACCAATCCAATTGACTACTTCGTTTGGTAATACGTCGATAATATAATCAACATGATTTCCCACAACACCAAAACCAGGCTGATCGTGATTGAGGCTGAAGGTGGTTACATTCAATAGATGTCAGCTCTATTACAAAATAAAGTTATGTGAATTTATTTTTTCAATAAAAGTTTTAAAATAAAGCTGTACTGTTGTTTTCTTTAGAGCGACAATTTTATCGTTTCATCCTGTACTTTAAAAAGTGACTGTGTGTTTAACTTTGTCCTAATGCAAATCACAAGTAAATACGGATAGATCACCTCAGACATAATTTAAACCCTTTTTGGATTATTTAGCATTGAAACACAATACATTTTTGCGCGTAGTTGGCGAAAGGCATTCATACTTTTCTTAATCAAAAGTTAATGCAGTAAATCTGACTGATTTCAACTGGTCTAATCCAATTTAATACGAAGGAAGTTCCAAAAGTAATGTTTCCTATTTTATTCCGTCCGAACAGATCAGAAGGGATTGCAAATTGCATTGTTATAATCACTGAATTTATGCATTCATGATCTGAAAGTTTCATCTCTCTGTTGCAGATGTTGACTGTGTGAGATTCTAAGAAAGCAACCCTTGTGTCAGAAGCAGAGATGTGACATTGAATTCTTCATGCAGAAAAAATTGAACTAATCAAAAGTCACTTGCACCTTTTGTCGTTGTTGTTAGCACAGTTAGGAGATTGGTCCGTCGATTTCAGATTGACGACAGATATGTGAGTGATAAACCGCGATCCGGACTTACACAACTGCGACATCGTTCATCGGTGGCAAAAGTGTATTGCGAATGGTGGTAACTATGTAAAAAAAAAAAAAAAATGAATTCTGGAGTATAAAAGGTCGCTCGTTTTTATGGCACCAGTCACGTCTTTGTAGCCCTTCAAAGTTTTAGATTTTTAGTCCCCAAAATAAGAAAGATTATTTTAGAATGTAGTTTGTATTCTTATCTATTGCACCACAGATGTTCCACACGAGGATGTTTGACCATCAACGGCGCCTTTGTAAAGTCCAACCTATCCTCACTGTAGTAAAGGTAGTGGCAAGGTGGTAGTGCAAAGGTTACTGGAGTAGCAGAACTCTGGTAAAAATTCAGAGGAATTGGTCCTCTTGTGGTTTCTTCCTTTGCGTGCGATAAGCAAAGATGTATCAGGCGCAGAACTACAAATCAATGTAGTGAAAGTGACAATGTTACTTTTGCGTTATACGTTTGTGTTTTCTTTGAGAAACTTTTCCGGACTTCGCATGCATCCGATGAGCATTTTTTTTCCCTTTTGTCAGAGGTAAAAGCCTGTAATCTGTAAGTTTATGAATAGCTGCGATCAAGGAGGAAAACAAGATGTAGACTAGGCAATCCTGGGCTATGCAGAAGTTCGTCGTCGTCGTCGTCATCATTATCAACATCGTCATCATCATCACCAGCAGTAGCAAGAAGAAGAAGAAGAAGAAGAAGAAGAAGAAGAAGAAAAAGAAGAAGAAGAAGAACAACAACAACAACAGCAACAATAACAACAAAAACAATAACAATAACAATAACCTACGCTGCTGAAGGGGACATCTATACTATTTTCAATAGTATTAGACACAATACTGATTGGAGATTACACGGACTCTCCAATGGCTTTCCCTTCAGTATAACGCCCTTATGATATGGGCGTTTCGCCCTCTGTTTCGCATGTGGCTGTTGCTGAATGCTGGCTTCTCTAAACCTATTCAATCGAATCCCTTCACCTCACCACAACTATTCGTTCGAGATTTTGTCCAATCATGTAATATGAAAAATGGTGCGTCAAGCACAGGCAGGTGTTTGTAAATGTTTATACGACGATAACACAATATATAAAACTCAACCAACTTTACTAGTCACAAAAACTGAGTTTATCAATGTCTATTTTCCTATGGCTTTTTGGTACAACAAAGAAAACCAAAAATTAACAGAGGTTTCGGATTTTCCCTTGAAAAAAAACAACAGAATTTACCGAGCCATGCAAACGATAAATTCTGGAAAGAAATATTTGAAAAACAAAAAAGTTTTTCGCAAAGTACTGATATGCACCCATTTTTACATAAATGACATGATGACTTGCCTTCTTCTTCTTCTTTTGCTTTTTCTGCTTCTTCTGCTATTGCTGTGGCAAAATTTTTTCTATCCGTTATTTCCGTTCTTTTAATATTTCGTAAATATGCCTTATTTCAATTTATCGGCTTCGCCCTCTTGTTGCGATATTCCTTTTACACCCTAAAAAGCAATGCAACTCTAACCATGAATAAACCATTGATTTATGCAGCAACATCGCATCTGATAACACACAAAATCAATTAAAGCGAAATAATAATAAATAGAAAAATAAATAAAATATTCCTCCCCACTTACAAAAATGGAAAAATAAAGCAAACTAACAAACAACAAGTAAAAGCATTGGCCTGGACAATGAAATACAATGCACAATAAATTGTTTACAAAAGAAAAGTTTGTTTTGATCGCCGAGCATTCGAGTAGCTACAAACGTCACAACTCGAATAATTTCGTAAATATTAGATTCTTAGAGAACTATTAAGTATTATTGCATGAACACACACTTATATATATGTTTGTGTGTGCATATATATATATATATATATATATATATATATATATATATATATATATATATATATAAAAGTAAAAGTGTCTGTGTGTCTGTGCGTCTGTGTGTGTACATTTCCCTACACAATAATTTTGACCTTTTCGGTCTCTACCAAATTACTCAGACAATTTCTGGTCTAAACATTTGAAATTTGGCTTAAAGGGTAATCAGAGATAGGGCAAGCTTTTTAATCGGTTTGGGTCGAAAATTTTTAGTTACCAATATATAAATGTATGTATGTATGTATGTATGTATGTATGTATGTATGTTTGCTTGCCTGCCTAAAACTTTCGACAGAGGCGACGGATTTTACCAAAATCAGTATCATTTTAAAATCCGTCCTTTCAGACAACAAATATCGAAAAATTATCTAAAAAAATTAATATCTTCATCGTCAACTGGGAACGTTTCTACAAGGGGTCGCTTTTTTCACCGATATTTTTGAAAGTCATCCTCTCCTTTCGATTGTCTAGCCTTAATTTTAAAAAAATGTCATTTCCGTTTTGGCGGTGATCGTAACAGCATAGAGGTCAGGTTTTTTCCTTCTTCGCGGTACGTGTTCGAGCCTGCCTTCTTACTACTTTTTTTTTTGCTCAACATACACTTCCAAACACCCAGGCAACGCCGGGCTGAAATGCTAGTATATATATATATATATATATATATATATATATATATATATATACCACTCTTTCTCTAGCTCTCTCTCTCTCTCTCTCTTTCTCTCTCTCTCTCTCTCTCTCTCTCTCTCTATATATATATATATATATATATATATACTAGCATTTCAGCCCGGCGTTGCCCGGGTGTTTTGAGGTTCATGTTGCGCAAAAAAACCGGTCAATTTTTTAAAATTTGACCCCTATTATGACCCCTTAACATTTATTGTTTTGGGTTCAAATCAAGTTATTAAGTTAGATCCATGTCCAAGGAACCTATATCTAAAATTGTAAGTGTTTAGACCTAAAACTGTCGGAGGTGTTTCGTAGAGTTCTCAAAAGTCAAATCGTTGAACTTTGACCCCTTAACAGCCAAATTTCTGGCCAAAAACGGATCACATGTATTTTCCCAAACCTCAGTACCCTGTATATCAAATTTCGAGTCTGTAGACTGAAAATTGACAGAGTTATTGCGTAGGGAAATGTACACACACAGATACACAGATACACAGACAGACAGACAGACAGATAGACAGACAGACATTTCCACTTTTATAGATATACTAGTATTTCAGCCCGGCGTATCTCGGGTGTTCGAGATGTATGTTTTGCCCCCCTAAAAAAGCGGTCAATTTTTTTAACTTTGAACCCTATTATGACCCCTTAACATTTATTGTTTTGGGCTCATATTAAGTTATTGAGTTAGATCCATGTCCAAGAAACCTATATCTAAAAGTTCAAGTGTTTAGACCGAAAATTGTCGGATGAGTTTGGTAGAGTTCTCAAAGGTCAAATCGTTGAACTTTGACCTCTTAACAGCCAAATTTCTGGCCGAAAATCAAAAGCAAATATTTTCCCAAATCTCAGTACCCTGTATACCAAATTTCGAGTCTGTAGACTGAAAATTGACAGAGTTATTGCGTAGAGAAATGTACACACACACACACATACAGACAGACACACAGATACGTTCACTTTTATATATATCCTAGCATGGGTGCTCGGCGTTGCCTGAGTATTTGGAGATGTATGTTGAGCAAAAATATAAAAAATAAAATAAATAAATAAAAGTGGTCAATTTTTTTAAACTTTGACCCCTATTATGACTCCTTAACATTTATTGTTTTGGGCTCAAATCAAATTATTAAGTTAGATCCATGTCTAATGAATCTATATCTAAAATTTCAAGTGTTTAGCCCCAAAATTGTCGGAGGAGTTTAGGAGAGTTCTTAAAGGTCAAATCGTTGAACTTTGACCCCTTAATCGCCAAATTTCTGGCCGAAAACCGATCACATGTGTTTTCCCAAATCTCAGTACCCTCTATGTCAAATTTTGAGTCTGTAGACTTAAAATTGACAGGGTTATTGCGTAGGGAAATGTACACACACAGACACACAGACAGACACTTTCACTGTTCATATATATATATATATATATATATATATATATATATATATATATATACACACACACAGATAGATATATAGAGAAATTTATATATTGATTTTTCATTGTACAAAAGCTAAATTAGCAGATGTTTTAAAAACTAATCTAAAGGGTGAAAATATTCATAGACAACATTTCGCGGAAATGTAAAATACAACTTAAACACAGCATTTTTCTTCCATTTTTTCCTCTTACAGATATGTCACGCCTGCGCATGTTATAATCCAACCTAGAATTTTGTGGAAACTTGCCTTGACAGACGCAATAAGAGACAAGCATCGGTTTTTGCTGACTCTCTTTCCATATATAAAGCAAAGTTATCTATACATGTGTCACCTAAAAGCCCAAACAAACAGTATATTTCGAACCACCACCTTCAATTCGATATCCTTCATCGATGTCAGAAGTTATGGACCTATTTAACTCATTATTCTAAAAAGAAAAAAAAAATAGCACGTAAAATAACATTAGAAACTAATGCCCAACACTTTTAGCGTTTCCTTTCTATAATAATCCGAACCCTTTCACTACATTTAAGAAAAATTGAGTAATTCAAGGTAAATTATGTATAAAAACAACAAACACTTTTTATTAGTTTTAAATTATTTATGCTCGAATTGCTTATCTTTTTCATGCACAATCATCGTACGTATTTGACGTGTTAACTTTGAAGAAAAACACTTATTATTTTTATTAAACATGGATGAGACATTATATATTATTTTTGTACTAGTGCATCCTTTGAACCAGACGTAACTCAGCGTTCGCTCGGCTTTCTGCGGAACATGACGTTAACAGCGGTGGTTTAACTGCTGTCTGACATAACATGGCAATCAGCCAATCACAACGCCGCGAGCTTAGTTTCAACTCGAGCAGCAGACGAGAAATTGGATAAATATTGGAAGAGGAAAAAAATTCCGCTTACCCCCAAAGCCACCATTTCTTACATGCAAGTCAGCCAGGAAGAAAAGAGCAAAACATGAATTTGACCGTCTTGGGCCAACAACAGCTACAGACACCGGACGCCGTAATTGACTTTTGTCAACAGCGGAAACTACTGGCAAAAACAATACAAGGTGCAACATACGACCACAAGTTCAGCCTAGCAAAAAGATGGAGTATTACCGGCGATTATGGCTGAAGATGTGCAAACGTGAAGTGTCGACGTTGGGACCTTATTCGCTAAATCTCGACCCCCCCAAATACAAACTTAACCCATTAACTTTTGTTTCAACTTTTTTTACCAAAAAATACTTGAAAAAAAAAAAATACGTGAAAACAAAAAACCATAACCATAACCCGAATACCCTTAAAAAGCAAGTAGAACTTAAAAAAGAAAGTTTGTTCTAATTTTCGTTCATAAACAAACAAACAAACAAACAAAAAATACTTGAGACCAAAAGAAAGTTCTAATTTAATTTTTAAAGAATGAAAAATTTTAATTCTTAAATTCAATTATTAGATTTTTAAAAACACTAACTTGTTTAAAAACTAAATTTATCCCTTTAAACGTTTTCTTGCAAACATTTGCTTAAAATTATTTGACAAAAAAACACTTATAACATTTTCTTCACACAGTTAATAAAATTAAAAAAAAACTATGGTAGGTTTTTATTTTTTTTATTTTGATGTTTCTACGTTTAATATTTTGCTATTTTCTTTTACGTAGCATTATTATGATTTAATTGGCGACGCTCAGAAGAATCCGACTGTTGACGTCATGCTCCGGGAAAAGCCGAGCGAACGCTGAGTTACGTCTTGTTCAAATGATGCACTAGTACCATTGTTTTTTTTATTATTGGAATCCTTTCAGATAAGTAATTTGTATATTTATTTATACATTATTTATTTATTGCGAACTGTTATCTTCAGCTTCATTGTCGTTCCACCACATTTCAGCCAACACATCCTCTGGCTTTCTTCAGATGATTAACCACGATGGAATAGAAATGCTGAGTCTCTTAACTGTATCCCCAGTATTACTGCTTTCCATAGTTGTTGTCTTACCACGTTTTGGCCAACTAATCCTCTAGCCGGCTTTGGGTAGGATTGAAACCACTATTAGTGGATAAAGTCGTTCGGTTCCTGGTGGTAATTGTCTGAAGATTGCGGTTTCAATCCTACCCAAGCAGGCCATAGTATTAGTTGGCTAAAACAAGACAACAACTACAGAAAGCAGTAATTACTGAGAATACAGTTAAGAGACTCAACATTCCTATCTTATCCCGGTTAATCACCTGAAGAAGACCAGAGGATGAGTTGGCCGAAACGTGGTGAAACAAAAACTATGAAGATGATAACAATCTGCAAATAAATAAATGCATAAGACATATTTGATAAATGTCCACTAATCTTTTTATATTACGTTATTTTTCGTTTCTTTTCAAAATTTAACTATCATAGATCTATTAAACAAATCTCGATACCAAATCATTTAAGTAGACTACAAAAGACAAACTATTATATTTTGATCGATAGTCGTTTGAATAAAGCTTTCGCCTTTACTTCTAATGTTGGTGAGAAAATTCAAGAAAAATTGAGAAACCCGGCGTATACGAATACTTTAGCTAATATCACATTATTATTAGAAACAATGGTCTGAACGTTTTACCGTCGAAAAACTGTAAGGAGGAAAAAAAAAAACCCTAAAAAAAAAAAAAAAAAATAAAAGGATACCGCGAAACGCAAACCGACCGAATTCTTATATTTGTTTCTCTAGCTGAATCTCAGAAATGGTTTGTCGAAGGTGTAGGTTGTCCGACACCTACGTAAACAGGTTCTTGTTCTAGTGACTTCTGGCCCGCGGTCCATGACTTCTTTTACCACCACGGGAGGTGTTGCTTATTCAGGTGCCGCGGATGGAAGCGTACGATTGCGTAATGTTTCCGTTTTGAATGGATCCTTGTATCACTGAGAGATGTTTTTCTTCTGTGGGCCTCTCGGCCATGCTAATGTTGCTTTCAATAAATCTTAAAAAACTAGGCAGTTGATGAGTGCGTCAACTGTGAGAGTAGCCATGTTTCTGATCACGCGTGTTTGTTTGTATATAAACAGCCTAGCCTCCACATCGCGTGACTAATCTTCACTAAACTTGATCGACTCAGAATTGATTTAATTTTGGAATAATATGTCCAGGTTAAAAATAATAATATGTCCGGAAAAAAGGTGAACGTTACACAGTTGGCGCTAACTTCGATTCTATTTATCATAGACATGACTAATATTATAGTCAATAAACTCCCGTATATTGAATTTCAACTTCCTACATTTTTTTAAATCTGTATCTGATGCTCTTCAATAACAATAACCACCTTCCAACATTTCAGCCTGATCATATAAATAGTTCTCGTGTTATCAACGTTTTCCAAGCATAAATTTGAAAATACTTAATAAAATACGGAGAAGCAAGACTCAAATAAGACTTTAACCCATTCTTACGCTGTCAGGTGGAGGCATGTAGTCTTATGGCCCACTAACGTTGCAAATAGATTGATAATAAAGCGTTTGCTTTGTTATTGTTGATTTGTTGTTGGTAGGCGAATCAGACTTCTGCATAGGGCTTAAAAAATTGTGCATCAGGAGTGTCAAATTTACATGAAGTCCTTACTTTTAATCCCAGCTATTCGCCAGCATGCAAAATAACCGGTTTTTATTCGAGAACAGCAAGGGTCAGCATTTGCATGCGAAGTCGAGGAAGGTTTGGCTCAGAACGCAAGTTGATACTTTCAATACAATGATTTGCAGTTGTGCGCTTGATACGCTTTTGCTTATCACATGTAGACGCATAGACGACCAGAGAGCAACGGATCCTGATACCGACTCTTTTTAGATTTTCACTAAAACCTTATTAGCGAGTCAGTTCTGAAAATACCATGTTGGCACTCTTTTACTTCGGTGATGAAAAGATTTGAATTTAGAAAAAAAAAGGGAGGTATTTTCTTAGAACTCCAAGATCTGAATGTTTATCTAAAGCAACCTTCGTATATAGTAGTTTACAATTAAGCAAATACAAAACACCCTTCCTTGTTTTGGATGATGGTTAATTAAATTAAAATGGAAGATAAGAGGTTAATCATACATATTGATTAATGTTAAATTCAGATATACTTACAGGGTTATTCAAAAATCAAGAGACTTTATTCAAAAACCAAGAGACTTTATTCAAAAATATAAAGACTTTATTCAAAAATATAAAGACTTTATTCAAAAACCAAGAGACGTTATTCAAAAATCAAGAGACTTTATAATTTCATTTATTCAACACCTGTTATTACTTGGTAGATTAGATCCCACATTTTTCTTATGAGATTTTCAAAAATTTGCACATCCTCCCCATTTAAGTTTTCCAAAACATTACCAACATTAATTTTTAATTCTTCCCTAGTAACAGCACGAGGTCTTATGGCCGAGTATCTAGACTTAACCATACTAAAAAATTTTTCTATAGGGTTAAGGTCGGGGCTGTAGGGGGGAAGATATACAACTTCAATCTGGTGAGATTCTAAAAACTCTTTAACAACAATTGTCTTGTGGATTGGGGCGTTATCCATTACTAAGACTACATTTCTCCTTAAAACACGCTCATTAACAGCCCCGACGAGAAACTCAAGAAACCTCTCCCCATTAAACGATCCATCAATCAGTTTGTAATAGGATAAGCTGAACTGTGAAATAATACAGCAGGCTGATAGGTTTTGTCCTTTAGAAGGGGGCACATAAGTAACTGGGCTTACACCAATTTGCGAATATCCATAATTTTTGGATGTGTGCAAATTAAAGCCTGTTTCATCCAGAAACAAAACTTCGCGGTTTCTATATCCCACAAAAGCCCTGGCGTATTCTCTCATTTTTTTCACGGTGATTATTCGTTTTAACGACAGCTGCCTTCCTCTTCAGCCTTTTTCTTGTTAGCCCCGCTTCCTTCAAAAGTCTGCAAACGGAGGTTTGATTCGGGGTAAATTCAAATTTTTCTTCAAACTTTGTTTGAATCCCTTTTTGAGTTAACGATTGGTCTTCATTAATAATATTTTTAACCTTGTTTACCAAGTCAGGATGCTGTGTTGTAGGTCGCCCTGATTTTCCATAATTCTCAGAATAAGAGGAATCTGGATTTTCTCTTATCTTTGGAACTGCTTTATACACAGTAGACTTGCTCTGTCCTGTCATCTGCATAATTTCTGTTGCAGGTACATTTTGCCCAACAAGCCTTTTTATTAACTCAAAAAGAGAGTCATTCATCATTACTCTGGGTTTCTTGTTAGCAGAAACATCCGAGTTCATATTGTTCTCCATACCTTGATTTGATTCTACCATTAAGGGTAAAATTTAAAAATAATTTTTTTTTTATATCTTAAAAAGTCTTTATATTTTTGAACAAAGTCTCTTGATTTTTTAATAAAGTCTCTTGATTTTTGAATAAAGTCTCTTGATTTTTGAATAAAATCTTTTGATTTTTGAATAAAGTATTTATATTTTTGAATAAAGTCTCTTGATTTTTTAATAAAGTCTCTTGATTTTTGAATAACCCTGTAATTTATAGTTAATAATGGCGATTAATGGATACACTGCTAAAGCAACTCTGTTTCAGAAAGCTCAACCTTTTAACCGAGGCGCAGTAGCTAAAACATAAGTATCCATGCAGTTTAATTTATTAACCGATTAAATGAAATGTAGGTTATACTATGTTTTATTTAGACGCCATAAAAAAACATATTAACGTAATGCAAATAAATTACGAAACGATAAGAGATGAAATTGTCCGATAAACAAGCGATAATGATAATAATTACTATTATGCTTTCTATCGTGTTAATGTTGTAGTGGGAACGGTTATGCAGCTGACGGTGGCAATTCGTCCGCTATACCATAACTTACACTATCAAGGAAAGAAACAGAATAAATAAAATGAATGACGTGTAAGTAAACGTGACGACAACAAAGGGGAAACAAACTCTTGTGTAAATCAAAATTAGATACTTTTTATTTCACAGAAATAAAAATAGTCTATGAAAGAGCGGATGGGCCGGATAATGATGCTGCTGTTTCTGCGGGCAGGACCTGAAACTGCTATTAATAGTCTTAAGCTGCTACTAATTAGTCCCAACATCAGGTGAATTTGGCACTCTGATTGTTACAGTTTAAGTATAAGTTAATTAGGTATGAGATAAAATCGGTACTTCTATCATGAAACGATTTAAGATTCTGATGAGGGGTAATTTAGCAAAAAAAACAAAAAAAAAACAAAAAAACAACAAAAAAAAAATGAATGATTTTCGGTACTTCTATCATGAAACGATTTAAGATTCCAATGAGGGATAATTTATTAAAAAAAAAAAAAGAAAAAACAAAAAGAAAAACAATGTATGATTTTTAATAATAAAATATATACCTATTTTATTCGTGGTTTTGATATATTCCAATGTTAAGATTTGATTTTGTATCAGCATAAAACTGAATTGAGTGAAATAGTAAAATATAACGAACAAAAAAGAGTGAAAAGAAAAACAAAAAAATCAAGAAATAATTGTTACCAAAAGCAATAAAAATTATATATCTCCCTACCCATTTTATGTGTATGTTTTTAAAGCACTGTGTGTGTACGTTTTAGGACAAGTCACTTGAGGTTATGACCTTGACAACTAGTTCGGAAGAAACTGGGCCATTTTTGTGGTATTTTAGCTAACTGACTGATGAAAATGTTTTGTGTAGTCCTAGGAGGTCTACGCTCCCAGGCCTTCCTAGTCGGCTTTCAGATGGAGCAAGTTTATCGTTTGTTGTTTGAGGCGCCCTTTTTCATAATTCGTCCCAATCTGATCGCGTTACAATTCCATTTTCAAGTTTCTTAAAGTTTGCTTAATAACGTTTTCGATTTTTTTGTGGAGAGAAAAAAAATTAAAACATTTGTACATTTACTTTTCTACTTGACAGAAAGAAGAAAAATTACTCAAAATAATCATCAGATTTTGTGCAGTCGGTGAATGACTGCACTCCATATTTGTTTTTCAGACTAACATAATATATGTCACCGAATTATTTAATTGAAGTACAAACGCTCGAACATTTAAAACACAAGAAATAGACACATAGGCAGAAAAGTAACTTTTATTGCCTTTGGTAACCGTTATTTGTTGACTATTTTTGTTTTCATATCTTTACTTTCTAGTGATTATTATTGACGATCACCGAAAGCGGCCAAATAAAATAATTATATTTTCGTCACTAATTCAAAATAGTTACTATATGTTTTTGCCTTTATTATTATAGTAATGAAATAACTTAATAACGATGTTTAAAAATATATGAATCTATTTGGGGGGGATTTTTTAAAGCGGAGCAAATGAGTATTTTTTTCTTTTTCTAAAACCTGTGATGTCGTCGTCGTCATCATCAACAACAACGACAGCATCAGTGTCGTCGTCAACGTGTAACGTCGTGTGTAACATGTCAACTGTTGAGACCCACACGTTGTATGCAGACAGTCGCAAACAAAGACAAGGAAAGAATTCGACTAACTTTTTTTTTTCGTTGAAACAACAGCTATTGATTTACAAGTACTTCCAGAATAATGTCAGGTCTCTTGTTCAAAAGTCCTCTCGTACTCCAACGTGCTTAACAAAACTCTGTCGTGTCGAACACGTGGTATTCTATCTTTGTCCGGCCATGTTTAGGACACGTCTTTTCCTGTCGCTCTCAAGCTACGTGTGTAACACGTCTATTTCTATCTTTTCCGGGCCACGTTTTTATTTTTTTATATACTTTTTTCTTTCCTTCTTCTACAATACGCACGTCCACGTTCTGTTACAGCCGTCAACAATAAAAGCAAAAACAAATTTAGCCGTAAAAATAAATCATATATTTAAATATTAAAAGAATAGTATTCCGCTAGATATAAGTAGGCTATTTGAAAATAAAACTAAGGTGTTTTAATGTAAATATAGGTCGGAAGAATGAGAGAAAAAAAAACTTTCCCAGTTAGTCGAGAAGAAGATAAAAAAGTCACGGAGAAGATGAAAAAGTCACGGAGAAGATGAAAAAGAAAATTTAATGAAACTTTTAAAAAGAACGAAATGTATTTATTCATTTATTTGTAATGTAAAAAGCTGAGAGGAGATGGCAGGCTTTTCTCTTTATCATTGCAAGTGAAATATGTTATAATCATTTCATGCGCGTCGTTGTCGACGACAAAACAACAATTTTAGTTTTAAATATTTAAAGTATATATATATTTAATTATTAACAGACAAAAATTTTTGGTTACTGCGTTCAATAGTAAATTCAATTTTTTCAAAATAAATTGTTCCAATATACTTTCCGTAATCATACGCGTTCGGCTGGAAGTTTTCATTCTTTGAATTTTAAAATAATATTTTTGAATGTTAAATGTTTCGATTACAATTGTCTTCATTACTACTAAACAAAGCTCCCATCGTTAAGGAACCAAGAGCAGAAGAAATTAAAAACGGAAACGGAGAAGATTAATAAGCTCCTCCCACACATCCCAACAGATACAATCACAGACTTAAACAACTTAATTTAAGCAGGCGCCAAAATGGTAAGTATGAATTTCAAATCAGAAAAACAACCGGGGACAAGTGGACCGACAAAACCTGGATGGGAAATGAGATTAGAAACTCAAATATACAAACCTAAAAAAGAAGCCAAAATGATCAACAGGAAGAAAGCAATGTAGAAAAGATGGAATATTGGAAATGGGAATGGTAGGGAGAGGCTAAACAAGAAATATGAAGAACTGGACCAAAAAATAAAAGCAAAAGAAGCAAGATTGAGACGATGTAGATATAAATCCGAACAATGCAAACAGAACTGGACATTTGAAAACAATGAAAGCCAATTCTACCAAAATGTGAACAAAGGAAAAACAAAAACGGAACGACCAGACCCGACAGAAACAAAACTCTACTGGAGTAAAATGTGGGAAGAACGACGAGATCACAATAGAAATGCCGAATGGCTGAAAGACGTGAAAGAAGAGTTACAACAAATAGAAGAAGGAACGATTACTGAAATCAGCAAGGAAACCCTAAAGAAAACCATAGGAAATGGCAAACTGAAGAGCACCAGCGGAGGACGGAATACATGCATACTGGTTCAAAAAATTCAAACTTACATGAAAGGCTAGTCCAAAACCTAAGAAGATGTATACAGGAAGCAAGCGTGCCAGATTGGATGGCAAAAGGTAGAACCACACTGCTACAGAAGGACACAATTAAAGGAACTGCCACCATCAACTATGTGGAAAATACTGACAGCACAACTGAGGGAACAAATTTACCACTCCCTGAATAATCGTGGACTCATCCTCGAGGAACAGAAAGGATGCCAAAGAGGAAAAAGAGGAACACATAATCTGCTATACATAGATCAAATGATCCTAAAGGAGGTAAAAAGAAGGAGAAAGAATTTAACCATGGCATGGATCGACTACAAAAAGCGTACGACAGGATCCCCCAAGCATGGATAATAGAATGCTTAAAAATGTATAAAATACCAAGCGGGATCACCAACTTAATAGAAAAGGCAATAAGAACATGACGACTGGAATTAACAGCAGAGGGACAACACATAACAGAAATTAACTTACAAAAAGGTATCTTCCAAGGAGACTCACTATCACCGTCGCTGTTCATCATAGCCATGATGCCCTTGAACAGTATTCTGAGAAAATGCCAAGTCGGATACAAGTTCTTTAACATAGAGAAAAAAATGAACCACCTGGTGTACATGGACGATTTGAAACTATTTGCAAGGACTGAAAATGAACTAGAGGCACTAATTAACACTACCAGGATTTTCAGCCAAAATATCCAAATGGAATTTGGAATGGAAAAGTGCGCACTAATAGTTATAAGAAAGGGAAAACTGGAAACGAAAGAAGGCATAGAACTACTAAACAAAACGGAGATGAGGGCAGTAGGGGAACAAGACGACTATAAATACTTGGGAATTCTGAAAGCGGACACCATCAAAGCAACAGAAATGAAAGAGAGAATTGGAAAGGAATACCCCAGAAGAACAAGAAAACTCCTGGAAACGAAATTATATAGCAGAAACCTAATAAAAGGTATAAATATACGGACAGTATCACTAGTAAGATACTCTGGACCGTTTATAGGGCGAACAAAAGAAGAACTGAGACAGCTCGATCAGAAGACCAGGAAACTCATAACCATGTACAATGCACTACACCAAAAGGATGATATTGACAGACTCTACGTGAAAAGGAAAGACGGCGTCAGAGAACTGGTCTGCATAGAAGACTGTGAATGACACACACACACACACACACAAAAGAACTAGAAAAATACATAATGCAAAATACTGAAAGGATAATTATGGCAGCGAGAGACACTAAAAATTAAAAAAAAAAACCCAGAAAACAGAGAGACAAATGACAAAACAAGAAAAGGAAAATGGGAAGAGAAACAACTGCACGGAAGATTCATAAGAATGACAAAAGATGAGAATAACGAAAACACTTGGACATGGATGCGAAAAGGACATATAAACCGAGAAACTGAATCTCTAATAACTGCAGCACAAGATAACTCGATAAGAACCAACCATATCAAAGCAAAGATCGATAAAACACAAGACTCTGTGGATAAAGAGACGAAACGATAAACCATATAGTAAGTGAATGCAGCAAACTGGTCCAAAAAGAATACAAAAACAGGCACGACCAAGTGGGGAGAGCACAACATTGGGAATTGTGCAAACAACTGCATTTTGAACGTACAGACAAATGGTACAAGCATAAACCTGCAACAGTACTCCAAAACAGGAACTACAAAATCCTATGGGACATGGAAATACAGACGGACAAACCCATCCAAGGAAGAAGACCAGATATCGTAATGATTAACAAGACAGAAATATCCTGTCAAATCGTAGATTTTGCTGTCCCAGCTTACTACAGGGTGAGTATGAAAGCAAAAGGAGAAACGAAGCAAATACGCAGAGCTAGCCAGAGAGTTAAAAGGGGTTTGGATGATGAAGAAAATCAAAATAATACCTATAATAGTAGGAGCACTAGGAACAATCCTGAAAAACTTTGAAAAAAGATGGGAGAGATTGGAACCAGAGGAATGGCTGCAAAGATACAACGACTAACGATAAGGAAAACGGCTGAAATATGAGGGAAAGCCCTTGAATACGGAGAATAATACACATGAAACATATACGTGAGCCAGACAACCTGCTGCAGAGGCAAAAAATGAAGAAGCTTTACAGGGAATGAAGAACAATGAAGCTGCATATCAACTAGTTCTACATACCCATCACGCATCCACTCGCATTGCTCCATCACCGTTCCCTCATGAAAAAGTGTGAAACCAAAGAGCCGAGAAGGGTCTAGGAGGAGGAAGAGACCGAGGACAGAGCACTGACCAGACCTCCACTGGACAAGCGCGAAGAGAACTTGGACCTTGGAGAGGCTTAGTGCAACTCAAATTACAGTACAGACCAATGGCCACTGCCAGCCAGAAATCAATAGTGAGAGGCTGTTGCGACAATGCAAATTTATTTGCAAATGCTATCGAAGGAGGTAGAGAGTGCTGGACGTCTGGGGAGACTTGTTGTCACTCAGCTTTCAGGAAACACCAGAAGTTTTCAATCAGACCTATGATGACCTGTGTGAAAGCTTCATGTCAGCCAATAATAACAGTAATAATAATGCAGAAAAAAGGCTGTCATATATCTATCTATCTATCTATCTATCTATCTATCTATCTATCTATCTCTCTCTCTCTCTCTCTCTCTCTCTCTCTATATATATATATATATATATATATATATATATATATAAATTGGAGTTCAAAATTAGAATATTAATTTAATAAAAGTTGTTTATTATTATGTTATGAAAGATCTGGTTGAAGGTATTTTACTCGTATTTAATTGAGTATCTCTATCTCTACTATTATATAAAAGGAGCTTTGTGTGTGCGTCAGTATATCTGTGTGTTTATGTGTCTGTGAGTTCGTTTCCTATGCACTCGAAAACAACTGGATTGATTTTTATAAAATTTCACACGTAGGCACTTTATGTGCCAAGCAGTGTTGTTAGGTTTTGTATCGAAATGTTTTTGATAAGTATCATAAATCGATAATCGAAATAATCCGATGAAATAAGGAACAAGTGATTTTGTCTAACATCACAAGTAAATTTAAAAAGTTTTCTTACCACACAAGCTGAAAGGCACAAGATATAAATTCAACAATAGGTTCTTTAATATGACAGGGGTGCGTTCGAAATGAATGTTTTTGTTTAAAGCACAAATGAAGCGTGATATTTGGCTTTTGCATTTTAAACTTAAATGCAACAAAATAATTTTTATAAAATCAACAGTAGGTTCTTTACAGTGCAATGTAGTCTATAATATATTGTGAACTTAGTCGAGAGGCATGTGAAGCTTCCTCAAGGTGTATCGCGATTGATCGTCAATTTGAGCAGGCAATAATTAGATTTGATTGAAAAACGGGCTATTTAATCGATTTCGATGACAATAAAATTATGGGAATGTGAAACATTTGTTGATCATCATTCAATCTCGGGCAACGTCGGGCCACCCTTTTAGTGTATATATATATATATATATATATATATATATATATATATATATATATATATATATATATTTAAATATAAAAACGATAAACAACCACAGAATTGGTGCATAAGCCTGAGGAATCCTAGAGTGGATGAAACGCCGAATATTCAGTGTAGCTTAATCGCCATATATATTTTATAAATTACTAACTAGCTCTACCTACGTATTGAGCACTTTTGAAGTGAATACTTAAAGTTTACGCATAAATCTATACTTTCGTATATTAATTTTACGTGAGTAAATGAAGTAGTTATATATATATGTTATATATATACATATATATATATATATATAATACCCGAGTAATATATATATATATATATATATATATATATATATATATATAACATATATATATACATATACATATATATATATATATATATATTACTCGGGTGTTATATATATATATATATATATATATATATATATATATATATATATATATATATATATAACACCCGAGTAATATATATATATATATATATATATATATATTACTCGGGTGTTATATATATATATATATATATATATATATATATATATTACTCGGGTGTTATATATATATATATATATATATATATATATATAACACCCGAGTAATATATATATATATATATATATATATATATATATATATATTACTCGGGTGTTATATATATATATATATATATATATATATATATATAACACCCGAGTAATATATATATATATATATATATATATATATATATATATATATATGTTATTTGTTTTTGTCTTTGCGGTACGTCTTGAATAAATTCAATTATTTATGAAAGTGCATGTTTACCTAAATGCAAGTTGAGAATAATTTTACCTTTACCCAATTTGGTACCTCCACATGGGCAGCAGTATATATATTATTTTTAGAATATAATTATCCAGTGACACGTGTTTTGTCGTCTACGACTCATCAGAGTGGCTAAATCTAGCGAGATTTGAAATCGGGATCCCATGGTAAGAAGCCTAAACCCTTACCCCTCGTCCACCTCGGTGACTGTTCGGATATATCGCGATTTACATATATGTTATTTTTTGTTTGTTTTTGCAATACGTCTTGAATGAATTCAATGCAGTTTCGTAAATGATTGAATTCATTCAATACGTATCGCAAAATCAAAAACAAATAACATATACGTAAATCGCGATATATTCGAACAGTCAGCGAGATGGACGAGGGGTAAGAGTTTTTACTATGGGGCCCTGATTTCGAATCTCGCTAGATTCAGCCACTCTGATGAGTCGTAGATGACGAAACACGTGTCAGTGGATAATTATATATATATATATATATATATATATATATATATATATATATATATAATTCTCGCAAAAATCATAACAACAAAATATAAAATAAGAGCATTGCACCCATGGTTTGTTGCAAGCCGGGACTGACTTGACCCCAAACTGAAGACGATTGAAACGGAATAATCCCTTATGGGTGTTGATAGTGAGGAGATTCTTGGAATCTTCTTCAATTTTCATTTGTAAATATGCAGGAGATTCTTGGAATCTTCTTCATTTGTAAATATGCATCTGCAAGGTCTAGTTTTGCAAAACCGTTGAGTTTTGCGAACAAATCATCTGGTACTGATGTGTCTCCAGTGCATCGTTTAATCCTATGGAAAAATCCGTACACACTCGTACCTTACCATTAGCCCTATTCATAATAATAGTAGGTGCTTCCCAGGATGAGTAATTTGTAGGTTGTATTACTCCAGCTTGTTGGAGGCGGTCCAATTCTTTTTTCCCTGTAGCTAAAACTGCGTATGGCACAGAATGCTTTGGTCTAAAAACTGGCTTTGCATCAGACTTTAGTTTTAAAGTTGCTTTGACTTTCGTACAGCATCCAAGACCTTCTTGAAAAGCATTGTTGAACTCTGTTTTAAGAATGTTCTTAAAATATGTTTCAACATCGGCTGCAGCATTAACATTGAAAAAATTGAAAATTGTATTAAGTGGAACATTTAAAAGATTAAGTTCCTTGATGAAATCCAAACAAAAAGATTCAGGATTGATGAATCAGAAACATAGCATACCCCTGAAAAAATCTTTGCGTTGAAAGAGACATTGCATGTTAACTCAGCAGTTAGTTGTATTTTGTTTCCAGATGCACTGCAATCAACATGGTTAGTATTTTTAAGCGTTGGTTTTCCTACTAACTCCCATGTTGACTGTGAAATCAGTTATGTCGGAAGCAGTATCGAATTGAAATTTTGTTGGCTTGTCGTTTATCTCAGCGATTATATATTTTCTACGAGCTTCAAAATTTACATTAAACGTAGAAAAATTGAATTTGTGGTAGATTTTTGGAAACGCGTTGTCATTTTCTTATGAGTTTTTCCTCTCGTCGGTGAAGAATTCATTCTGGTAGTTTTAAAGTTATTTTGTTCACAAAATCCGTCCCTGTGACCACGACGTGAACACAGTTGACACATGGTTCTTTTAAGAGGGCAAAAACGCGCATAAGATACCACATGACCAACAAGGTGTTGGCTGCTTTTTATTCTTTCCAGTTTGGAATTTTTTGTACAGATTTTAAACTGGAAACAGATGGAATAGCAGAATTTTGTTGCACCGTGACATTCTGTGGTCAGAATTTGCACTGTCATTTCTTTTTCTTTATTTAACATTAAATGTGTGACAGTAAATGTGTGCGCACGTCAGCGTCTGCTGGAGATTGTAGCCCTGCAATAAAAATAAGGCATTTAAACTGGTCCTTTATGAGTGATTTCAGTCGAAAATTTTCACAATGAATATTAACCAGTCCAGCATATTTGATAAAATCGTCATTAATGCTTTTCGTCAACTTCAAACAATTGTATCGGATATTAAACAATGATGATGGCTCACCAAAAATGTCCGCTAACTGGGCTACTGTTCCGTCAAATGTGAAATTCTCTGGTTTCTTTGATAGAATGAATTTACATAACGTTCAAGTTCAATAGAACCCAGTTTTCTAAGCAATAACCGTCTTTTCCAGTCATCGATTTTTTTTAAAAATCATTTTTAAACGTATTTTTCCATCGGTCAAACCAAACGAAAAATGTCTGTTTTAATTCCGGATTGAATTGAAAATCGGCGAGAGAATTTACAATATTATCAAAGGAGTTATTTACAGTTGACGAAGCAAATTATGTCTGAAATTGAAACGTTAATGTTTCTATTAATTTATTTTGTGCCTCAAGAAATTGTTCTTACTGACTTCTAAGTATCCTTTCCAGCAATTTTTGATCCATAACGAAGAAATAATGCAGTTTTTTTTTGTGCTGTGCACAAAAGGGAAAATAGTTTTTTTCAAAGAGACAAGTCCGTTGGATTTTTTTTCTAAGGCACCATGTGGTTCGTCCGATTGGGTCATGTTTATTTTTTTTTATCCAAGTTCATCTCATCTTCGTCGCCAAATCTGTTATGTCGTCATAGAATATAACTGGTTGTTAAATGTAGGAATTACAAGAAGATATCGTTTTGGCACCAAATTATTTATTTATTTAAACAGAAAAATAGTAAAACGTTAGAGCAACAGATTATGTGAAATGCTGTGTCAGCCATCTTGGAAAGTCTTTCCCCTTCCCATCCAGGGGAGATAACTCTCTGCTTTTCGGTAATATCTCTTTATAACAATATATATATATATATATATATATATATATATATATATATATATAATGTATGAATATTCGTATGCAAACATTATCGTCTACATATTTGCATACATGTTTTAGCTGTGATTTCTTTTGAATACTACTTCCTCACACAACTAGACGCAACCAGTCTCTACTGTCCTAATATCTTTTGCCAATATTTTTTCAGAAATAAAAATAGTTATGCTATAATTAAACTCTACTTGTTATTGAGCACTATTTTATAAACTCCAGAATTTGATTGGATTAACTTGTAGAGAAAACAGAAAATAAGACACTTTTGTGTGTGCGTGTGTATATGAGAGAGAGAGAGAGAGAGAGAGAGAAAGGGAGAGAAAGAGACACAAACAGAGTCCGTTTCGAAACGGTTATGCCTATCTTTTTAAATTTCACACAAATGTACTTGATCTCACCGAGAGTGTTCTTAGATATGTTTTGTATCGAAATATATTCGATAACAATCTAAAATCGATAATAAAAAAAATTTGATTAAAAACGGACGTCTTATTTTGACCAACGTTAACATCTTATACAGAGTAACATCACTCATTCGAAAAGTTATATCACCGCACAAGCAGAAAGGCCCAGTGTATAAATCAACAATAGGTTCGAAATAAATGTTTCTGTTTAGAGCACTATTGAGCGATGATACTTGGCTTTTTTATTTTAAAGTTAAATTCAAGCCATTATATAAAAAAATAATTTTATAAAATAAACATGTTCTTTGATAAGACTGAGACACATTCGAAATGAATATTACCATTTAGAGCACAATTAAACCATGATACTTGATTTTGCATTTTAAACTTTAATTAAAACGATTGTATAAAAATAATGTTATAAAATCAACAATAAGTTCTCTACATTTGAATGTAGACTACAATGTATTGTGGACCAATTTAGTGCGAAGAAGCATGTGAAGCTTTCTTTCGGTACACTGCGATAAGTCCCCGACTAGAGTAGATAATCATTGTATTTGATTGAAAAATCGTCAATTTCACCAATTTCAATGACAATAAAAGTATGGGAGGGCGGAATATTTGTGGATCTTAATTCAATTCTGCACAAAATCAAATTTGCCATATATATATATATATATATATATATATATATATATATATATATATATATATATATATATATATATATATATATATATATATACTAGAAATAGTACCCGTCGTTGACTGGGTTAAAAAACAGTCTACAGAAAATGGACTCTGATTTATGAAAGTGTGATAGGTTATGAAAAGGAAAGGTTGCAAAGAGATAGCTTCGAATTTGGGGGTATCAAAACCAAAGCAAAATATGATGAAAGTAAAAATAAAATAGATAAACCCCATAATTTATTATACCATACCTGAAACACTTATGAAAATATTCTGTGGATAAACTGAAACATAATTAAGTATACTAATTTTAGATAGATATGAAAAGTCTTTATTAAAGTTTGTGCCTATTTCCATTCTATGGAGGCCAGGCGCGAACGCAGACCCCACGATTTTATTATACCATCCCTATTTAAGTTAAAACATACTTATCAAAGTATTATCATGTACATCTATATCAAAAAGACTTGCAAACGTTTTTCTTTAAGTTTTAAATTTTTTATTTCCATACTTTGTGGACCAGACGCGTACGCAGAACCCACAATTTTAATGAATCATCATTCTGCCAGATCAAACATATCCATTCCTGTGTCTCGATACATCTTCTATCATTATATGTGATCAGTTTTCTATAATAGTCAACCATATAGGAGCCTATTCGTGACCAGACACACACACAGACGTTCAGCTTTATATATATATATATATATATATATATATATATATATATATATATATAGTGACTGCCAAATTGATGGAATGTTTTTGATTTTCGTAACAGAGTCTGTCTGTAAAAATCTACCCCCCCAGGTAATTATCTAATCAATATCAAATTTTCACCGATTAATAATACACTTTCACTTTTTTAGTAACACCATTTAAGGTCACAGGGAGTGTGAGCTCTCCCTCAGATTCCACTTTATCGCCTCTCACAGCTCGAGCTGATTTGTTCATCGTCCGCATGGTTGGTTTCCTTAGCCTTTTCCATGTCTTAAGATTAATGATGGGCAGGTCTGATCCGGAATCCAATTGTAGATGCACAGTTATATTTGCGATGTTAACTGTGACATATTTGCGCCGGTTGTTATCCGAATCCAATTCAGATCTAGTCTGTCGGACGCTGTTCTTGACCTTGTTCTTCCTGCACTGGGTCGCTTTGTGGCCTTTCCTGCCACATTCGTTGCAGTACTTATCTTTGTAAAAACATTGACTCAATCAATGTTTCCCGCCGCAGCGATAGCACAGGCTTGTAGGGGATCCGGGTCTTGTGACTAGGTGGTACTTAATAGGTGTAGCCTGAGTTTTCTTACTTGCTTTTTCGGAATGAGTATTTTTCCGGTCTGGCGGTCGTCCTTCTAATGAATATTGCGCCTGACTCCTCGACGTGTCTCGAGTTGTTCCTTACGCAGACTACCCGTTGACAATCCTCGGCCAACTTCTGGAGGGTGAAGCCCTGTTCGCTTTCAAGTCTCGAGAGAACACGTCGTCTAATCTCAGCGTTTTTGAAATAGACTAGACCCTGCGCAAAAATTAAACACTTGAAGTCATCTCCCGATAAGTCAGATAGACGGAAATCATCGCAGCGTTTATTTACTACGGACGCGAAGGTCAGGTAATCGTTGTCGTCGCTTTTTTGCAGGTTCAAGCACTTCCATTTTTTATGAAAGAGTGTAGAATTCGGGCTGAACAGTTCGGATAAAAGTTTGACCGCTTCAGAAAATTCTAATTCACTCGTCCTTCTGGGGAGAATATAATCCACAAACTTGCTATGTCCTGTGGTCCTTAATTTCCTCCAAAGTAGGCGAACTTTCTTAGCGTTGCTCCACTCGTGCAAATCCACGGTGAATAAGTCCTCATATCTCTGATAGAAAGCATCAAACGTCCCATCCAACTCCGGTTGGTAGTTGAACGTTTCTATAGCGTTCTATATTGTACTTTGGGAAAAAGCAAACCTGCCGTCCCTGTGTTCGGTTCTATCGAATATTTTTAACAATAGCTTTTCTTGTCCCTGTTGTTGAAGTAACATTCACTCCTCCAACGCTTGTTGCCTCTATTGAAATTGTAACTGGAGCTGTTTATCACGTTCTTTTAATTTTTCCTCAGCCTTCTGCTTCTGGTCCATCTGGGTCTTGATTAGCTGTATTAATACTGCTTTAACGTCCTCCATCTTTTAATGTCTTTTCCAAACGAACGAAAAAATTTATTTCCGTTTTTGACTGGAGAAGCGAGATAAATAATAAAACCCCCCAGAAACGTCCTTTCCTTGAGTGTGTACGTATGAAGAGGGAGCAATATATCCCTTAGAGATAACCCAATATGAGGGTGGACAAAAAAAATTTTACTTGCGAAACAAAAATAAAAAAAATGTACTGTGATACACTACAGTTGCAAAAGAATATAAATAATTGTGGAAGTTAATCAAAATGGTTGTTTTTAATGTGTGTGTGTGGGGGGGGGGGTTGTCCCCACGCGGTAGAAAAAAATTTCACTTTAGAACCGACAGTTAAAAATAGAATATTAAAGAAAATTCCACTCAATGAAAAAATATTTCTTTTAGTCCAAGTAAAACGAAACGGGGAAAAACATTTCTCTCACGTTAAAATATTGCATAAAGTTAGCAGCAAAAACAAAAGCAAAAACACTTTTCACTTCATTTGAAAAATGTTCAAATTTACATACGAATAAACAGTCGACAAGTTACACTAGAATTGTTCTCGCGGTGAGATTGGGTCAACATTTTTCTCTTTTTTCTTTCTTCTTTCAATAAGCAACCAAACTAACTTTTACGGCATTAACAAAATGCGTTAAGTACAGTTCTTTTCAATTTAAATATAGAGACAAAAACATTACTTACAAAGGCGTCGAAAACTTTGCTTAGTGTTCGTTTTCTTTTTTTTTTTAGAATTTTGTTTTTAGAACGGCATTGCCACTTTAATTTTTAGCTTGTAAATCCGAAGTTCTTTTGAAGTCAAATTAATTTCATTTTTTTTGTGGAGGTAACCCGTGTGAAAGTCGAATCCGACATCGCCAGTTGTCATGGGGTAAAATGGTAATAAGAACGAAGGAACACAGGATTTTTAGGAAACGAACATGTATTCACATACATTACAGGCAAAACGAGTTGAGCAATACAATTCCTCAATGGTGGGGCGTATGCACCCGACCTCCTTGATCGCGTGGCAATCTCTGACTCCGGGCACCGGCTTGTTACCGGAAGTGACGTCATCAGAGGAAGTGACGTCATGAGATAGTCCATTAATCACATGGAGGGGCGTTATCAAATTATTATCTATCAGGTAAGGATAAAAATATTATTTTTTACGAAAACGCTAAAATATGCATACTTTTAAATTAAAAAAAAATTATATTTTAGAATGTGTAAACTTTCCATGTATCAGTACATAAAGAATGCTTTAAAGAATCGATATAATAATAATAATAATAATAATAACATTAATAATAAGTATAATAATAACATTAATAATAAGTATAATAATAATAATAACAACAACAATAATAAATAAATAACAAAAAAGAATAATGATAGTGTCGTTCATCAAATTCCGTTTGTGTTTGTTCACAATATCAAGTCAGTTGATATTTGGGCTTGACAATGAATACACCAGAAAAGTCGATTTTGATTAATGTTTAGTTTTAAAATATGCAAACGAAGAAATGATTTGCCGCAATTTTAAATGTTACCTTTTTTTTTTTTAACGTGAATTGAATTCATTAATAAGGAAAACAAATAAAATGGTGAGTGTGATTTTCATAAGGTTTCGGTCGATGTAACCTCCGAACCTCTTTGGGTGTATCTTGTCGAACTCGGGAATATTTCTGTCGAACTCGGGAATTTGAAATTTGGAATTTTCAGCGGAACCCTTTATTCACTTCACGGGGGTAGCGTGCTCTTTTTCCATCAGCCATGACTTGATAGAGGTCCTAAGTAATTCGCAATATATTTTTTGGTCGCCCCCACTAAGGATTGAACCTTCAACATTCAGGAGAATATCATATTTTACAATTGATTTTTCCAAATACAAATTGCAAAAAGTTCCCTGATATGACAGGGACGTATTTGAAATGAATGTTTCTTATTTAGAGCACAACTGAACAATGATGCATGATTTTTGCATTTGTAACTTTAATTCAAGCCATTATCACATCAAAAGTAGAAAGGCTTGGCGTATAAAATCAACATTAGGTTCTTTGATGTGACAGCGGCGCGTTCAAAATGAATGTTTCTGTTTAGAGCACAATTGAACTATGATACATGAATTTTGCATTTTAAACTTTAATTGAATCCATCAGATAAAACAATTTTTATAAAATCAACAGTAGGTTTTCTATAGTGTAATGTAAACTATAATGTATCATAGACTAAGTTATTGCAGGGAGGCCCGTGAAGCTTCTTCCTGGTGCATTGCGGTGGGATTTCAACCAGAGTAGGCAATTAATCAATTTGATTGAAAAAATTGGACGATTTCACTGACAAACTATGGGAGGGTAAAACATTTGTTGACTTTCATTCAATTCCGGGTAATATCGGGTCTCCCTGTTAGTACATATAATTTTTATTCAAATCCATTAAAAGATTTTGACTCTAGAAAATTTCTAAAATGGAGTCTCAAGAAGAAACTGAATTTTAGAGAATCTTGCTTTTGATTTTAAGGAATAGAGCTAGGACAACAGCATATTCTTTTCATTGTTTTGACTTTCAAGTGTGTATCCGTTGATATCTCATATGCTTTTATGCACAGTGATGTGGTTCTCGGTCGATTAACTGTGTCGGATATATACTCGAGAGACAAAACAATGAAAAGAATATTCTGTTATTATAGCCCTTTTAATGACTATAGATAAAAATCAAAGCAAAGCTAATGTATTTGAATTTTCAAATGGCAAGTTGTACTCAAACTATGGCGGATTAAAAATTCTTTCAAATATTAAAACAAAATGTGAAATTTGTAGGAATACTTATTAATTGATATCTAATAATTATTGTTTTACAAAATGTAACACAAAATCAGAGGGATATGAATTACCATGAATAGTTTCCACCCCTTTTTAACCCCCCGTATAAAAATAAATTAAACTGAATATAATTTATATTTGAATCTCTTATGCCTAGAAGCGGTGTGTTAACATTCATACTCCTCGATTAATGCGTGCATCCTGTAAATACAAATATAGAAACATATGCACATACATAACGTTATATAAACTGATATAAGTCATGGATATCTATTTTGTTCTTTTGCTTACATTTTTTTTTTTGCTGTTTTCAGTTAATCGTTTAATCTAACGTATAAAAGGCATTATGTCTGTCTGTCTCCATATTTTCAAACTCTATCTCTTCCGAAACTAAAGAACGCAGAGCAGCGCTATGGGCTTCAAATGATTGAATTTTTACGAACCGTTCTTTTATGGATCTTTAGCCGGTTAAAGTACTTTTTTAGGGGCCAAAAATGGATCAAAATTAAAAAATCATTATACACTTTATACATTCATCTTTTTGTTTTTTTACAAAGGAGTCACCATTTATCAAAGCTTCGATGCCACTAGAGGATAAGGGTTAATGAGTGTACAAAAAGGACCATATTGTAGTCATCGTTAGTAGTAGAAATTTGGTAAATTGGATTACTTAAGGGGATAGCTCATCAAGAACTTGTTCATATTGGACTTGAAGGCAATCATATTGTAGTCAGTTCGAAAGCAGCAAAATGGAACAGAGTTACACAGACGTGCAGTTCTAAGAAAGAAGCTTAACGTTTATGTTTTGACACAGATAAAGTGTGGGGGAAGGTATTGACTGTGGTTTCAGTTAAGCGAATGCTTTTCGTGAAAGTCAGGACAGGGGGACCATAGATTGGAGCTCAGACGAGCACTTGCCATGAAAATAACGATAAAGACGAGACAGGCTCGCTACGTCTTTTCTGTGGAAAGAGGTTGAAGGGAAAAGAAAAGGACACCCCCCGACTTAGCTACGAAGTCTATTTTGAACTCTATCAAGGCAGGATGAGCTGCTTCTAGCAGCTCCTGCCAAGATCTGGTGACAGTACCCCATCCTTGGAGTACTTGGCTCTTATACAGGTGGAGAATTGTACCAGAAGTGAGATATCTACTGGAGCAGTAGAACGATCCCACAATTTTCCCAGCAGCCCTGGCAACGGATTTGATGTACGTGTTCCATCTCAGATCAAGAGTAAAGGTCAGACCTAGAAGTTTGTCAAAACATGGAGCCCCCCAAGACGATTTCGATTGATGCCAGACGGGTATCAGAGTATTGATGGTAGAAAGATAGAAGCCTAGTCTTAGATGCATTAAAAGTAACCACCCACATCTTTCCCCATTTCTGATCAAGATCAGAGGAGAGAGAACCAGAGAGAACTTGGTCGTTTACTTCCTTTGAAGTGTTGCCATAGATGGTAGTGTCGTCAGCATAAATGTCTACAAATGATCTTAGGATGTGATTTGGGAGATCATTGATGTAGATCAGGAAGAGAGTTGGGCCCAGGATGGACTCCTGAGAGACTCCAGCATTAATACTGTGAGCTTCTGATTTCTGTCCATCAATTACTACTCTTATGAACCTATCAGAGAGAAATGATTTAATAATTGAAAAGATATTTCCAGCTATACCGTAGCTGGAGAACTTGTGGAATAGACATATATGCCATGTCCCATCAAAGGCTTTTAATATATCAAGAGCAATTGCCATAGAAAAGAAGCCTCCGTCGAGAGATTCGCTAATCCTATAAAATATAACTTTTAGCTGCATGTCACTGAGGAGGTTATTTTTGCTGAGGTGGTTTACTACTTCTCTATTTAAAACAGATTCTAGCAACTTACTCATGGCGCACAGGAGACTGATTGGTCGGTATTGAGAGGAAGATGAGCGATCACCTTAATTTTCAATACGAGACATACTGATGAGGTTTTCCAGTGTGTTAGGAAGCAATTCTCCTTAAGACAACGCTTGAACAACTTTGTAAGTATGGGAGCTGGTTGAAGCTTTTTGAGCATTATAATAGGAATATCGTTAGGACCAGTTTCTTTATTGGAATCGAGGTTTTTGATTATCTTGGCAACAACACGCACACATATTTGTAAGTCGGATAGCGTGTTTTTAGACACAAGAGGAAATACGTGGGGTTGGCTGCCCTGATCGCATCGGGTACAATTAGCTGCAAAGTTTTTGGCACAGAGTTTGGCTTTGTCCGATACTGACGAGATTATCTCCAGTCCATTGATGACTGTTAGGATAGAGCACACGTTTTTATTCAGGACCCTGTTTGTAATTTGCCAAAAATTGGTGTGAACCAAGCCGCTGCTCAGCTACTTTGGACTTGACGGATTGAGCATACAACTCTCTCGCGTTCTTTAGTACTCTTTTGCGGTGGTTGCTGACAGTCCTGAAGGCAGCTTTAATCGGTATATCGATTACGTTGGAAGCAATGAAAGTAGTGATTTCTGTGCGCAATAGTAGCAGCACATTATGGACAAAACCACGGCTGGCTTTTAGGTATTTCTGGAGGGCATGAACCGGTCTATACCTACAATTAATCATTCCGTCATGAGGACATGTTCTTTTAAAACATGGAACGAAGATATCAATGTACGAAAGCTATCCCTATCAGTCATAGAGTAATGATAATCTTTACGATCGAGAGGTATGTCAGAGGACTTATTACATTTCATTCTTATCTTAACGGAGACAACCAAGTGGTCGGAAGATTCCAGTGGGGACAGAATGGAGGATGAACATAGCTCAGGGCAAGTTGTGAGAAAAAGGCCCATGAGACTTGCATACTGACCATCAGTGTTAGGCACATTATGAACAATATGAATTAGGTCATAAGCAACGGAGAAATCGTGACAAAACCTCCTCTCATCATCTGTCTTGTTTGAGTGGACTAACCATTCCACATTGTGAACATTGAAGTCTCCACAGACGTGAATGTTGGATGATGGGTACGCAGACAGGACTTGGTCAATTTTCTCAGATATGTTTTTAAAGTTAGTAACTCCACTGTTATGGGGGCGATAGAAGGCAAATATAAATGCAGTGGTGTGAGCAAGTGCAATCCGAAAGCACATATAGGACAATATAGGGTCTTCTCTGCAGATGTTACTACCACATGAGAAGCCATCTTCCATGCCGATGTCGATCCTGGGGGTCAGATTTGGATTTTAAATAAGAATATCCTTTAATTACGAACTCATTTAAGGAAATATTTGGTCCAATGCCAGTTTTTCTTAGGAAGAATAGGTCTGATTTGGTCTCCTGTAATTGGATTTCAACCTCTGGAAGGTTGGAGCGTAGACCCCTGATGTTAGAGAAGTAGATATGGTAGTGGGGGTCTACGTTGGAAGTTGGAGTTCTGGGTTTAATCGTGTATTCTTTCTGGAGACTTTTCATGATGGAGTTTTAAGATTTGTCTTAGTTTATTTTTAAATTTAAATCAGTTCTTGCGTGTCACGTTAGTACAGTGGTAACGTCAGCAGCTTTGAATGATACAGTTTCTCCTTCGATTCTGACTGATGGCACCCAAATATTTTTGTTTTACTTTTGAAATCACAACTCTATAATAATATATACGAAATCTGAACAAATATATTTAAACGTATTTTACACCCGGGCAAAGCCCCCAGCCCCGCTCGTCTAATATATATAAGGCTATATTTCTGTTTGTCTGTCTCCAAATTTTCAAATTCTATTTCCTGCGAAACTAAAACTCGCAGAGAACGCTAGGAGCCTTAAATGATTGTTTTTTTTTCGGACCCTTCTTTTATGGGTCTTTAGCCGGTTAAAATAGTTTTTTAGGCGTCAATATGAGTCAAAATTGAAAAAATCGTTATACATTTTGTACATTCATTTTAGTTTATTTTTAATTTTTAATCAGTTCATATGCGTGTTACGTTGGTACAGTAGTAACGTCATCAGATTTGAATGCTACAGTTTCTGTTTCGATTTTAACTGATGACACCGGAATACAATTTTTTAAATACTTTTAAAATCACGACTGTATATATGAAATCTGGACAAATTAAAATATCATATTTAAGCGTATTTTACGCCCGAGCAAAGCCGGGCAAAACCGGGCGCTCCTACCCCCCGCTAGTAATAATTAAATCCTAATTTAGGGTCACACACTCCTGGATAATGATTTAAACAAGAATCCGGATTAGAGATTGGTAGTTCGTATTTACTAAAATAACGGAAGAGGTTAATTTTCCCAAAGGCAATAAAACGCTTTTAGTTTTGATATCTTGTTTTCTTTCGAATATACTTAATGTTCACATGACGCATGAAACCACAAAAATATACGGGCTTGACAGAAAGAAAGTTACAATAAGAATAGTAGTAGTTGTTTTTCTTCTTTTTCCTTTTCTTTTTCTTCTTCGTATTACTTTTCTTTTTTTTCTTCTTCTTCCTAGTATTTTGTTATTTTTTCTTATTCGCATTTTTATTTTTCATTATCTTCTTCTTTCATATTATTATATGTATATTTCTTGTTCTTTTTTCCATTCTTCTTCTTCTTCTTCTTCTTCTTCTTCTTCTTCTTCTTCTTCTTCTTCTTCTTCTTCTTCGTCCCAGTAAATGACACATGAGGCCGCCATATTTTATTATTTTATGAACCTGTAATATTAAAGGCGAAGCTAGAAAATTGTTTATCTTCTCAGTTGGCCAATATGGCGTTTCATTTGTTTTCATTATGGATCTGGAACTGACGAAGATGATGATCATTAATAAAAACATTTCGTCATACTCCATCAATTTCTGTTTCTAAAAGCATTCAGTATTTGCACAAACATGTTTGAAACTAGTTCAAGTCTGTGTGGGGTAGTCCTATGGCCCGTGGCGCTAAGGTTTACGGTTCAATCCTCTCAGCAAGCATGTGTTTATGGAGATAAGTTTGTTTTTATACACGTCGTTTTCATCTTTATCTACATTGGTTTATATCATAATTAAGCCATGTGAACTATATAACGACCATTAACTAAACCTAGACATAAATATCTAGCATAAACTTTCTAGACATCAAATTATCTTCCAGATCCGTAATAAAAACACATGAATAAGACAGTGAATGAATAAGTTTTGGCTCTCGAGTATATATCCGACACAGTTAGACACAGTTAATCAACTGAGAACCACATCACTCTATATAAAAGCATATAAGATATCAACAGATACGCACTCGAGAGTCAAAACAATGAAAAGAATATGCTGTTGTCCTAGCCCTTACTTATCACTCACTGTTACGTTTCACTTATATACAATATTTTTTGTCAGATATTTAATGTATATTTAGTGTATACTTCTTTTACACTGCCATTACATTTTCTTAATACATATACTAGCATTTCAGTCCGGCGTTGCCCGGGTGTTTGGAGGTGTATGTTGATCAAAAAAAAAATACGGTCAATTTTTTTTTAACTTTGACCCCTATTATGACCCTTAATATTTATTGTTTTGGGCTCAAATTGAGTTATTAAGTTAGATCCATCTCTAAGGAACCTATATCTAAAATTTCAAGTGTTTAGTCCCAAAATTGGCGGAGGAGTTTAGTTTGGTAGAGTTCTCAAATGTCAAATCGTTGAACTTTGACCCCTTAACAGCCAAAATTTCTTGCCGAAAACCGATCACATCGATTTTTCCAAATCTCAGTATCCTGTATAGACAAATTTCGAGTCTGTAGACTTAAAATTGACAGAGTTATTGCGTAGGGAAATGTACACACACACACACATACACATATATATATGTATATATATATACTAGCAAAAGTACCCGTCATTGACTGGCTTCAAAAACAGCCTACAGAAAATGGACTCTGATTTATTAAAGTAGGATAGGTTATGAAAAGGAAGGGTTGTAAAGAGATAGCTTCGAATTCGAGGGTATCAAAACCAAAGCAAAATATGATGAAAGTAAAAATAAAATAGATAAACCCCATAATTTATTATACCATACCTGTTCACACTGAAACACTTATTACAATATTCTGTGGATCTATATTAAAAAAACCTTGTTAAACTTTGTGACATATTTCTATTCTATGGAGGTCAGGCGCGAACGAACACCCCATACTTTTATTATACCATATTTCTTCAAACTGAAACATAATTATCAAAGTATACTTACGCAGATAGATATGAAAAGTCTTTATTAAAGCTTGTGTCTATTTCCATTCTATGGAGGCCAGGCGCGAACGCAGACCCCACGATTTTATTATGCCATCCCTATTTAAGCTAAAACATACTTATCAAAGTATTCCTATGTACATCTGTATCAAAAACACTTGTAAAGGTTTTTTTTTTAATTTTTAAATTTTTTATTTCCATACTTTGTGGACCAGGCGCGAACGCAGACCCCACAATTTTAACGAACCACATTTCTGCCAGATCAAACATACCCATTCCTGTGTCTCGATACATCTTCTATCATTATATGTAATCAGTTTTTTTTTAAATAGTCAACCATATAGGAGCCTATTCGTGACCACACACACACACACACACACACACACACACACACACATTCAGGTTTATATATATATATATATATATATATATATATATATATCTTTATATATATATATATCTTTATATATATATATATATCTTTAACAATAGAAAACAAACAAATAAATAAATTAAATAAACATGAATATACATAAACGATCACACACATATATGTATATGTATATATATATATATGTGCATTATTGTGTACACATAGGTATATTTATATGTATAAAAAAAAAGGAGAACGGCCACCTAAAACCACTAACCTAGTTCTAAAACAGATCCTTTGTTTGATAAAATTCATGCCCATTGGCTGATAGGAAGGGGCGCGGTGGATACTAGAAAGCTGATTGGCCAACTAGAAATCCTCAACATATATAAAAACAAGAAGCAACGACAGAATTCGCGCATAAGCCTGACGAATCCTATAGTTGGATGAAACGCAGAATATTCAGTGTAGCTTAATCGCCATATATATTTTATAAATTACTATCTTTATATATATATATAAAGATATTATTTCTCTTTAGGGTGTTAATAATAAGTAGCGTAGGACAAGGACAATGTCTTCATGTCGTTTCCTTTAAGTGCGCAAACATTTTTTTCAACCAATTTAGTAAATTACCTCGTCACGATTTACGTACTCTATCCGCCAAAGTGTAAAGTAAAAAATAAGAAAGAAAACATCTAGGTTGCAGTTTCTGTATAAGTAAATATATTTTATATTATTTTGAAATAACAAGACATTAGTCATATGCCTTTCCCGATCTAAAATTTGAATGAGTGGACTTTAGTTGTTAAAACCGTTTGACTTCTTGTTTCCTGTTAGCTATTTAGACTTACATGTATTTCTGTACGACTCATAGGTGGACACTATGTTCTAATTCATCGATTAAAAATGTCTTTCATTTATTTTAATACTAACGGGTGTGTCCGGCCTTGCCCGGGTGTTTAGGTGGTGTAGTAAGGAACCCCGGGGGATCGAAACAACAGTAGCGAGGGTGCCCGTCCCCAATTTTATCTTAAATTTATGCTATACTGTTAAAAAGTTATTTTGAATATGCACGTTCATATCGATTGTTCGAACCGATTGTTAACATGTGAGGTTCTTTTAGGAATTGATAAACCCTGTTACACTGCATTTAGCCCAGTCTTCGGACATCCACGGTATAATTCTAGACATGTAGAATATGCCTGAGGACTATTTTACGTGTGGATTTTACATTGCAGCCCATCATTGAAGCGCTTTCATATCGTTTCATTCGATTGAGAATTACCTCACCCAAAATTCTTTACCATTGGAGTTTGTTTTCGAATCGATTCCTATTGGACTACTGTTGTCTCACCTGAATTTCTATTGAGGATTAGCTTACCGGAAATTTAATGCTTTGGGGGTTTTCTCCTCTTCTGATGAGAAGTATTTATCTTCAAAATGCCATTCTTTAAAGCGGTTCCTATCCATTTTTTTTTCGATCTTATTGGCCCGATGATTTAATAAAGTTCTATGTAATTTTAAATCTTAAGTGTTTTAATATATAATATATATAATGTGTGTGTATATATATATATATTATATATATAATCATTTTAATATATATAATATATATATAATCATAATATATATATAATCGTTTTAATATATATATAATCATTTTAATATATATAATATATACATATAATCATTTTATATATATATATATATATAATCATAATATATATATAATCGTTTAAATATATATATATATATATATATATATATATATATATATATATATGTAATCATTTTCTTCGATGTTTCCTTTCTATTTATTTTACAGTAGCTCTTTATCAATTACGCGGGTGTTTAATAAAATATTGACGGTTGTTATCGGCATACAGTTGATATGTTGATATGTCATCTGAATACAAAAAGATTGCATAGAATAGCGATAACTATCATGTTGATAATAAAGTTCTTGCGGTTTAAATTTTTTTAAATTCACATGAACGTATCTCGGCTCAAACAAAAACTTATTAATCCAAATAAGCACTATTAGAGTCAACACACTTTTGCCAACGCAAAACAAGTGTATTTATGCTAGTAAGATAAAAATCTTGCGTACTTGTGGCGAGGAAGTCGCTGAAGACGTTTGTAACATCGCCTAGGTCTTTGAAGCATTTCTCACGCAAAAACTTGTCGAGATGCTTGAAAAAGTGTTAGTCGGTAGGTAAGAGGGCTGGGAAGTATGGTGGATGAGGCAGAGTTTCGTAGCCCCATTCGTTCCATTTATGCAGAGCCAGTTTAGTAATATGCGATCGGATATTGTTGTTGAGGAGTATTGAGCTTTTTCTGTTGATTAATGTTGAGTGTTGTTGTTGAAGTTTCTGGTGCATTTCATCTATTGGTGGCAGTACTTTTCCGTCGCATGCATTCAAAAACTGTAATGAATGAGACTGGGCGAAGACTATCAAACAGTCAGCATGACCTTATTTTGGTAAAACTCTGGCTACAGGAAATGTCGTGGAGCTTTGTCGGCGTCTAACCACTAACCTGAGCGTCGCCGGTTACCATAAAGAACCTCCATTTCATCGCAAGTCATAGCGGGTCAAGAAACGGGTCGTTCTTGTTGCGTAAAAGAAGGGAAGATTACACCGCACAACAGCGTTTCTTTTGGTTGTCGTCCAATTAATAAAGCACTAATTTATCAAGTTTTTTTGTTTTTCTAATCTCTTTCTGTAGTGGTTGGAAATCGTCGTATCTAATTCAAGTTATGGAACAATTCTGCGTTGATTGACTTTGACTAAGGCTTGTAATTGATCGTTGTCAACATCCGATGGCCGACTACTGCGCTCATCATGTCCCAAACTTTCGTCGCCGCGACGCAATTTTTTAAACCACAATGCTCTGTGCGTTCAGTAATTGTTCCTAGGCCAAACACTTTGTTAATATCTCGAGCTGTTTCAGCAGCTTTCCGGCCTAGCTTGAATTGAAGTTAAAAAATTGTACGAATTTGCTTTCTTCCATCTTGTAGTTAATGTTCTGAAAAGAAGATAATAATTGCAATTTAAAACGATTAGATAGAGCGAAAATCCCCCTTTAAAAGGTATATAAATCAAGGTGTTATAACGAAACTTATTTGAAATCAAAATTTAAAATTCCGCAAGAACTTTCTCCTCAACTTAATAGTTATGAAACCGATGGTTTATTACAATCTGTTCTTCGTTCTGAAAACAAAGGACCAGGTTACCTGAATTCACAGATTTCAGTAAATGTAAACAAATGTTTATTAAGCTATGTTTATTAATGTATGGGAATTCCATACATTTTACGCCCTAAAGAAGCGAACATACTATGTAAATTATGTCAGATTATAGTAACTGATGCAATATTTGGAATTATGTTTTAATATAAGAGAAGGGATGTGTATTAATGTTTGTTTATTGCCGTAGGGAATATCCATAATTCTCACATCATAATGCAATGCTATTGTTGCTACAGAATGTGGCAATGCTCTGAAATTGTGTCCACTATGTAAAATTCGGCCTGGTGTCAACTGGTTGCGTGGGAGGAGATAAATTATATAGAGGAAATTGTTGCTACTCTCTCTTTTGAAGACGAAATTGGAAGAGGTAGAAATATTTCTTAGTCTACGCGTATCGCAAATCACCGTAAGCATTTCATTTTGTCATTACGTGCTTTTATCTTTCACTTCCGCCTGTTTTTTTTTTTTAGAAACTAACGAATGGTTCCATTTATTGCTAATTCTGACAATTTCATTGGCTACTCAGACATACACCTTCATTCTATATTTCGCACTTAACGAATACGACAGAATAGTTTCGGTTACATTCATCCTGTCCGTCACTTTTTATTGTTCTCGAATAACAAGGCCTTTATTAATCCAATTTTAATTTATTACGACTAAGGTTTTATAACACAATTAGAACTCATAGATTCTTTATTTTTGTACTTTCATCCTCTCAATACGTTCGGCTTTGCTTTAATACTAATAAAAATAAATAGTTAGTGAGGGAGAGAGAGAGAGAGAGAGAGAGAGAGAGAGAGAGGGGGGGATGTATAGAGACAGAAACAGAGATAAGAAGGGATACAGACGGGCATATTGAGAATGTGTGTGTGCGCGTGTGAAGAAGACAGAGCGAGTGAAAAGAAAGACAAAGTTAGAGAAAGAGGGGAACAGACACGCACAGTCAGGCAGAGAATACGTGTGTTAATGTGTATGTGCGCGTGTGTGCGTGTTTTTGTCTACGTCTTCCTAATATTTTATTATATTGTTAACTGTTATTATTAGTACAATAATTGTGATTCTATTACAGCGATTCAGAAGTATGTCCGACTGTATACTAAAAATAAGCAATACTTAATTATATTTGCCTAAAATAATAAATGAAATACTAATGTTTTACGGATTCATTTTTCCTGAAAAATAGAATACAATGTTTTTTTTTTAATTTGAATCTGTTTTAATATTATAAAAATATGTTGCTTTATTAAATATTTATTGATTACTTTATATTTTTTGAAAGAAAAACTTGCACAAACAATATACACGCGAATTCCATGTAAAATATTGCCGAAGTAATTGTTTTTATAAATTTTGTGACGTCAGTAAGTAACTTTTGACGCAATGTAAGAAACTAGTGCAGAAAATTTCGGAAATAACCCACAGCGTTACAGGGTTTAAAGAATAAAATCATCAATATTTTACATGAAATTCACGTGTATTTTTTTCGAAAATATATTTTAATGATACAAAAACATTTTATTCTATTTTTCGGAAACACATAAAGAAATCATAAAACATTTAATAAATTGATATTATTTTATAATACTAAAAACCACTCAAACAATTAAAAATATTTTCAGTCAAGATTTCTTCAAACTATAATAAAAAGAAAAGAGTTTAGGTGTGTGTACCGTTTATAATTATTCATTACTATTTTATTTTTTCTTACTCTTCTTCATCTCCTCTTTCTCCTTATTAGTAGTGTTAGTACTACCACCACCTCAACTAGTACTACTGCTACTAACATTATTGTGATTAGTGTTATAATAATAATACAACGACCTAATTGGAATGTGAACATGCATACGCTACCTCAATGTAGAATAATTTATCTTGCAATAAACAAATGGTTTCAGGATCGATTAAATTATTTATTCGAAAACATTTTTTTATTTACCCTCTTTACTGTTACTGTTACTATTGTTACTACTGCTAAAAAATTACTGAATAGTAATTCAGTAATTTTTTTTTATAGAATTATGTACATTTTTTACGTTATGCACATTTTTAAACGTAACGTAATTATTTTTCAATATTTCTTTTCGTTAGTGTTGACCTCATTTCTTAACGTAGCCACCTTTCCATAAAATAAAGCAAAAAAAAAATAAAAATACCTGAATCTACGAAAATACAATTCTCTAGATAACCATTGTTTAATCTAATTTTATGAGGGGGTTATATATAATCATTTATGACTAAATATTTTTATATCCATAAACACACATCTCGCGTTTTTATTTTATGCTCGTCAGTATAGAATTATGTAATCGTATCGCCGATCAGACAATTCAAACCACAAATCCAAGTATCATGAACTTTATCCCGTAACTAGTCGGCCAGTGCGATTATTATTATTACTATTGATAAATAAATAAATATTTTTATATTCATAGGCATATATATGTTTCGCATTTGTCAGTATGGAATTGTGTAACCGTATCGCTGGGCGGAAGATTCAAACCACGAATCTAAGTATTATGAACTCTGGTCTCGTAACAACTTTTCTTTGAAATGCGAGAGTAATACAAAATGTAAACGCAAGTAAAGTTATTCTAAAGAGACTTACAATCTCCCAAGGAGGAAATATAAGCAGACAATCACTCTCTCATAGAAAAGAATGAACTTAAAACTGACGCAAACTAAATATGGTAAGCACGTACACTGACCTCAAGGATATAGAAAAATACAATTGTAGCATACTTTGATAAGCATAAAGAGAAATAATTTTCTTCTGCTCTTAGACAACAGCACGAGAACACGAATATTGAATTATTGAAAAAAAATTGAAAAAAGATTTTTTTTTGTCTGGGAACAGCTTGCATACATCGTCTTTTTTTATTTGTAAACTAGAGTTCTCTTAACAATTTCCTAATCTATGTTAATAGCTTCCAGTTTTGTCTTAAGTGTTCCCCAGATGTATAGTGTGGTGAAATTATTATATGTGTTGTTCTGATGCGTTTTTCACTCTCTGCTAGTTGTATCGTAGCACTGTTGTTAATGTTATCTTTGGTGAAGCACTTATCACCTAAAGGGCAGTTGTTATTTTTCTAAACTTACAATCTATGCTATTTATTATTTGTTTCTTGTATTCAAGTTATATAAGGGTTGCAAGAGTAACTTACTTAGACATTGTTTTTGTTAAAAAAATTCGGAGAAGTCAGTGAAGTATATATATATTAACTTCAGAAAGATCCTACCAACATTTGTTTTGCACACGGATTGTATTATACAATAAATCATATTTTTCCTTTCATTCTATCGCATATTTTTCATATATTTGTATATTATATTTTTATATGTCCAATCCATTATTTCTCAGCTTGTTTGCTATTATAAAATGTTATCCGTTCTAAAGAAAGTGAAAAAGAAATAAAGAAGGCCTACGTATGTTTAGCGAATGTTTTCTTACTGTTTTGCTGGTACTCCTAGCACCACCACACCTACTCTAGAAATTTTCTCAGAAACTACTGGTCTAAAATAGTTGAAATTTCGTATCGACCTTTTTATAAGTTGTAGCGAAGCAAATAGAGCTTAATGCAAAAATGATTAAAAATTTAATAATATTTAACCATCAATTTGGCATAAAACATTCATTCTAAGTAAACGGGCTATAACGTTTTTTTTATATCTAGTTGTATTATATGCTTTTTATGCCACAGTTTTATCGCACTTATTAAAGAATATTTTTGTTTTGTGGAAAATATTTTTATCTGTAATATTTACATAATTCATAAGTTATGGATTTGTAAATATTTTAATCATAATCAGAAACCTGGAAAAATTAACCTTTATATGAGTAAGTTTTTATTCTTTTCGTATGGTTGATAAGTTTATTTCAGCAATATTTGCTGAAATCCAGATCGTGACTAGGAAAGTATAGTGTGGCAATAAAAAAATACTATGTTGTAACTAGGTCGGCTATTAGAACTGCGCCGATTTTTCCCCTTTCTAGAACCGTTTAACACCGAAAAGAGCTGTTCTAGGATATCAGATGACTATAAAAGACACGTGGCATTTTTTCTTCTTCTTTCCTTTCCGAGTGGTTCACCTAAAATATTTAATTTTTATAAGTTTACTACTGTTAGCTTATAATGCTCATTCCTGTAGATTAATTGCTATTTCTAATGGCATCTCGTTGTATTTAAATATTAAAATGATTTTTCTACATTGGCTCATTTCTCTACCGTTCATGACTCTTATTAGTACTAATCAATCGTCTATGTGCATTCTACGTATTGTTTATACATTTGACTTCCGCATTTATGAAGAAGACATACATGAATTAAGTGAACTATTTGCATCATAATTTATGTAATACTATTTGTTCGTTTGCTGTAATCTATTCGCACTCCTCTCTTTCTCACATGCATACACACGCACACACACAGAGACACACACACGCGCATATATATATATATATATATATATATATATATATATATATATATATATATATATATAAGCACTTTGTGTGGGGATGACGGTGGATGTGCGTGTATAAGTTAGTTACCTATAGACTATTAAACAGCTGGACATTTTTTTTATAATTTCAAATTGTTAACAAATGTGTTTGGAATTGTTCTTAGATAGATTTGCCAGCGGAATGCAACTGATCAGTATCAGAAATCGATAATCGAAAATTCCGATTAAAAAAGAAACAATTTTTTTTTACCAACGTTAATAGTCTAATAGAGCCTCATACCGCCAGTGCATTTTTGAGGTTTTATCACCTAAGAAACCGAATTGCCCGGCGTGTAAAAACAACAATAGTATCTTCTATTAATAAACAGAGGCAGCCTCGAAATAAATGTAATAGTTATAGCACAATTGAACCATAATACTTTATCTTAGTATTTATAACTTCAATTTAAGCTGTTATAGAAAACTATGCATGAAATCAATATTAGGGTTTCTCCAGTTCAATGTACACAGCTTTCTATTAAGAATTACTTCTCTACGCGGGGAACGTTTAGCTTGTTCTCTCGGCTAGATCATTAAAAAGAGCAGGCAATCAATTGAGTTTATTGAATAGGGTCAATTTTACCGATTATGATGATAATAATAGTATTTAAAGGGTTGACCATCTGTTTATCCTCATTTAATCCTGAGTGACGCAGAGTTTCCCCGCTTGTAAATCATTAACAATCATATTGATATTAGTGTTAAAAGAAATCAAGGTGTAGTTGTATGTGATATCGGAAAGTTCTTGGGGAGAGATAATATTTTTTTAATTTAAATATATACGTGCATACCCCATATACTAGCAGCAGCAGACTGCAAGTATTTTAATTAATAGTTACATGACGTTGTGAACCTTATTTTTGTGTGTGCATTGTATCATGCCATTTAACTAAATTCTGACTTAAACAATCTGAACGTCATTGCAAATGCAAAAATCTTGTTATTGAAAATTTGTTTGAAATCTTCAATAAAAACCTTATAAACATGTAAAGAATGTATACAAATTTTACTTATTCGACAAGGAAATTCAAATAAACAAGCAAAACCTTATTCCATGACGTTTCAAAGAATGCAATTCTATTCATCAGAGGGAAGAAGTTTGCAAATACATAAATTACATTTTGCAGGTTAATACATTAAAGGAAACAAGCAATAATAAATGTATCATACTTGCATAAAAAAGTAATTTAACAGTTAGTATCTAGGGATTTAATGAGATTAAAAAAGCAAGGAACTGGAAAAAGGGAGAAAAATTATAAGGAAAAAAGCCAATGAGAAAGACCGTAAAATCCAGAACAGGAAACATCCGAAATGTGCCCGTTGAAAATCCATTGGTAGTCTATGAGAAAATAGAATTATAAATATCCAGGGTAAAATACAGCTTCCAGAAGAAAAACAAGAGATCATAGAGAAGTGAAGTTTCATTTTTTCACATGAAACCGTTTTTATAACAAAATAACGGATACGGAAAATGGAAGTGTTAAAAGGGAGATTCTAAATTAAATTTCAAAACGGGTGGTAAGAGAACGAGAGAAAAAAAAAGGAGATAAGAACAGAGGAGAGGAAGAAAGAATATTGAGAAGCTGAAAAGAGAGGGGAGAAAAGAAATATACATAGTTGAGGGAGTAAGAAAGGGGGAACTGAAGCAGATAGAGAATTATCTTTCTAAATCTATTTTTAGAACAAATAAATATAGGTCAGTGAAGGTCAATTTGACCCAGACAGGAACTTAATTCAGAATTCTGTTAAATTTAGAAAGGAGTTAAAATAGATGAGGGGTTTACTAATGATTTAATACATTAAAGTATGATTATAATTATAATTGTACGCATACACATATATACCTATATAACTGTATAAATGTATATACACATATTAGGTTGGTGCAAAATAATGTCATTTTTTGACGTTCAACTATATATATATATATATATATATATATATATATATATATAAACGACATTATTTTTGCACCAACCTAATATAAAAATATAGAATAAAATAAAATAATGTGAAATAATACAGGAAAAGAAGTGAGACTAAATAAGAAATCTCACTGACAAGCAATAGGTACACACATATGTAATTATACAAAGACATAACTGCATATACAGATGTATGCATACATACATACATACATACATGCACGTATGTACACATATATATGCATACATTATACACGCATATACACATATACATATTCTCACATATTACGTATAAAAGCAAACATAAATATACGCGGATATAACGCCATGGTTAGTATACAGCAGCTCTTTTAGTCTAACAAAAATCTCTTATATTAAGTAAATTTTTCTTATGTTTACATTGGGAAATACATTCGCTTTTGGAATTGATTAAGTTGATACTTTGGGGAAGTAATTATACTGATAACTTCAGATGTTCAAAGGTGACAAGACTTAGAACCTGGAGTGTAAGACATTGCCTTTTTAAGAAGAGCCCAGTTTATAGAGAAATCGGTGTTTTTATATTTACGTTTTTTTAATTAAAGCGGTTAGTTGGCTATTATCAGTAATTTCATTATTAAAGGAAAAATTGTAGTTAGAAATTCTAACATTTATTAATGTTGAAGTTGCGCCAATATAAGTGTATATTTTACCTGGCGTTCGCGTAATGTTATTAGTATGTGGATTTCTGTTAGGATTTGGAGTGGGATTACCGTTTAATTCGGGGTTGTTATAATTAGCAATAGTTGATTCAATCTGTACTGGGATATTTGGATCCTAATTCAAAGGGGAGTTTGAAGCATTATAAGTGTTTTGAGGAAACTAAGGCGGATTATTATTATTATTATTATTATTATTATTATTATTATTATTATTATTATAGCTATCATCACTATATTTATCAATATTGATATTATTACTTATGTGGTTAGTGGTGACGTTGTTGTTTGTAGGTGAAACGATTAGTGGAACGGTCGATTCACTAATAGGAGTTATATTTTGAATAGGGAGATTTCTGTCATGGGAGGATATTTTTAATAGGGAGATTTCTGTCATGGGAGGATAATTTCCAACTATTTTAGGACTGTTTTGAGGTAACTCAGTACCAGTACACGGATATATGACATCCGTGTGGATGCAATCGTTTTTGAGTGAGCAGTCTTGTTTATTGCTACAATTGCAGGTAGTTTTTGGCATTGAGGAGAAAGGGATAGTCTGAGTTAATTTGATTTTGTTGTTGTTAGATGCTATTATCGTTTGTGCTAGGTAAGGCATTGTAGAGTATGGAAATATTGAGAGAATTTTTTTTATTAATAATGTTTCTCAATGTGGTTGCTTAAAAGGATTTTCTACAATCTTAAAATAATTTTTTGGTATATTTTTTTTGACATTTGAGCGGAAGGGATGATTTTACCAAATATTTTTCTTTTTCCTAAGACGGTTGCTGGAGTTTGGCTTGTTATAGATTGTTATTTTGATAAAGCGGTTGGTTATTACAGTTATTAATCAGTGGAGTAGATTGTTTTCTGAAATGTGAGTTATTTCTAGTCATGTTCTGAGTAATTACGGTAATATATATATGAAGTATGGGAACATCATATGAATTAAATAAACTATTTACAACATAATTAATATGATGCTGTCAAATATTTGCTCATTTTTTTCTGCGCAACTATTTGCACCCCTCTCTCTCTCTCATATATATATATATATATATATATATATATATATATATATATATATATATATATATATATGTATATATATACATACAATCCTGGTCAAAATCATAAGACCACTTAAGAAAGTAAGCACTTACGCATATTATCGAATTTTTAAGCAAACAAATGGTTGAAATCATTGCCAAAAGGGGAAATATGATGGAAAAAAATGAAATCTGCTTCATTCGAAACCTTAACCCTGATCTAATAATTATTTTTTAAAAAACAAACATTATATATATATATATATATATATATGGAGAGAGAGAGAGAGAGAGAGAGAGAGAGAGAGAGAGAGAGAGAGAAGACAAAACGAAAAACAAATTAAACTCAAGAACATACTATAAAAACTGAAGGATTTGCCGCTTTTCTTTGTGTCAACGATAGTCTTTAGAAAAAGTAAATTTTTAAAAAAATTATTGAATAACGGCCAAACATCAGAAATACACGACGCAGAACAGGATGTGTTTGGTCTGTGTATGACGATAAGATCTTAGAATTTGAAATAGAGAAATTTTGTTATTTATTTGTATATGCTCTGTAGTGACATCGAGCTTCATAAATTAAAAGGTTTGTTATAAAGGGTGGAATACAATTTAATAAGCATATTTTTCTCATATATATATATATATATATATATATATATATATATATATATATATATATATATATATATATATATATATAAAACCGTCCGTGCACTTCGATCTCACCACACTGAATAGCTGTGATACTATGGATCGGTCTATTGGTAGATAATTATATATTCCCCATTATTTGGTTGAGCAATATGGCAATTGAAATTGTCAATTGCTATCAAAGAAAATGCAAAGCTCTTATTTAAACAAATGCAACACTTCTACATTTGACAACATTTCACGGTTTTTAACTGACAGTCATTTTAACTGAAAGTGCATCGATTGTCTACCAGATGTCGAGTTTCGATCTTGGCTCGAGGCATTACCTTGCTTGGTAGATATATTAACGTGCTGGGATACAGCGAAACTGTCTGTTTGTCGATGACTACAAAGTAAAAATAAATAAAGAATGTTGTACCGGAAATCAAAAAGGAAATTAACTGGAGATCATCGGATGTTAGAAAGACACTAATAGAAAATACAATTTGGAAAACATTCTCGGACGCCTACGATAAATAGATGCCTTTGACAGCTTCAAATTTGAAAGACATTCCACAGAATCTTTGAGGTAATCAGCGGCCAGGATTGGTCAGGAAAGAGCGCGACTAGTTGAGAGAATGAGAGCGAGTGACAGAAAGAGAGAAAAATAAAGACATAACCAAAAAAAGAGAGGAGAGAGTGAAATGTGGAGATGTTTTTCCAATATATTCTACGGAATTGTTATTTTTCTTTTGTTTATATAGGCAGTCTATCGCGGAAATGAGACGATAGACACCCGTTTAATAAATATAAACAAGTAGACACAGATTTAAACTACACAAACAAATATTGTTCAGATTGTTGCAGGTCTCGTGTTTGTTAGTTTACTCTAGCAGCTTTATTGCCAATTAGATTCATTAAAATCTTCTAAAATTCTTAAAGAAATATTGTTAAAAGATAACCAGTCTACTTGATGACGACTTCTGGCTTTGGATTTGGAAATAGACAAGCGGTGTTTATTAGAAAAATGTCATGCATTTATTTTAGTTTGGATGTTGATTTAGACGGACAATAAATTCTTTTTTTTCCATTAAAAAATATTATCAATAAATCAGAAAATCAAACTTTTATAATTAAGAACTTTGCATGTTTTTATTACAAATAATCAAATAAAACTTGCTATTCTCAGACTAATATGAAAGTTATTATTACGGTTTTTTACTTTTCAATTCGGATGAACATACCTCGACTCAAACAAAAATTTTAATCAGATGGAATAATTGCCATTTAAGAGATGAAAAATGTTATGAGAGGATTTAAAATGATTGCTGGGATGGACCAATTTCGAATATTTGTTTGTGGAATCTGTTGACATTGAGTCCAAAGATGACGATGTTGTAATTCTGTAGTGAAACAACTCAATGATAATGTGTTCAACATACGATAAGTCCTTGCGATGAATCTCTGTGGAAATTTTGCGTAACGGTCAGCGCACTGAGAAAGAGAGAGCCATTTTATTTTTCAGTTGTGAATTAGAAATTGAAGCCCAGTCAAGCACCTTCCATCGAAATAATGACAGAGTATAGTAAGACTAGCAACGTCTCTACTGTGTGAAAGAGCAGAATTGATTATCTCCCACTAGATTCCGGAGTTTATTTTGTACTGTGTTAAGCCAACGACGAATGCTTTGTGTGTTGTCTCCCCAAATATGGCGACAGAACTCCATCTTATGACATATATGACTCCTATATTCGAAACATTGTGCGCCGATTTGAAGACGAAGGCGCTGTACTTGATCCTCCGCGAGCTGGAAGACTTCGAAACGTTATCATAAATGAAAATAGGGAAAGTGTGCGAAAGAGCGTGGAGCAGCATCCTGAAATATCGATTCGACGACGTCCACACAACTTGGGATATGTCGAAACTCACTACATAATACTCTGCACAGTTTAAAACTATTTTCTTATTAATGGCAGCTTGTTCAACACTTGAAGCCTGAAGATTTTCAAACATATGCAGTTAAAATTCAAGAACTTGTCCGAAATGACCCCAATTTTCTGAAAGAGTTGATTATGTCAGATGAAACCCATTTTCATTTGAGTGGATTCGTTAACAAAAAGAATCCCAGATTTTGGAGATCTGAAAATCCGAATATTCGCCAAAAGCAGTTGCATCCCATAAAGTGCAGTTGGTGTGCAGTAACAGAGGATAACATTATTGGATCTTATTTTTTTGAAGATCAAGAAGAAAATTCTGTCACTGTTACTGGAGAGATATACCGGGCTATGATTACAAAGTTCCTGCGTCCACAAATTCAAATTAGGCCCAGGTTATGGTTCAAACAAAATAGGGCAACGGCACATACAGCAGGAGACACCATAGAACTTCTCAGGCAATGCATTGGCAACAACATTATCTCTCGCTATGGCAATGTAAAATCGCCATCAAGTTCCCCAGATTTGACTAGCCCCAACTTTTCTTGTGGGGATATCTTAAAAAAAAAGTCTATGTTAACAAACCCCAAACCCTGCAGGAATTGAAGGAAAACATCAGAAACGAAATAAGGAAGTTAAATCGCAATAATATCCCAATATCTTAGATACAGAAACACATAATCAAAAATAAAAAATCTGTTTAAGTTCAAAATTCTTTAGTGACTTTTCGGATAATATGTACTTTCTGAAAGGGGAGAATAATTCAATTATTTTTTCTTATTGGGTGTAAGTTTTCGATTTTAGATCTAGGCTGCGAGTAAATCTCATAGCAAAATAACGAATTTCTTCTAGGGGAGGATCCTCTATTTCCACTGGAGAAAAGCAAGGATTCAGGCGAAAGAGAGTCACCTTTCTTCTATTGCATCACGTGCTCCACATCAAAAGAGAAGGAATCGGCGAGAACTTGCTCACCAGTGCTCTTCGATTTGTTGCCATAGAAAAATGTACCATCTACGTGGCTTTCTAGAGATCGTTCATGTAGAATAAGAATATGCTTGGATACAGAATAAATCTTTGTGCACGTCGGCATTTTTATTTATTTTATCTTTTTATTCTTTATTTTTTTAATGGAGAGTAGACAATGCATTGTGGATGCGTTATCTGCAGCTTCCGTTACTCTCGCTTCTCTTTATTTGTCACTCAGTCTTCATTTTTTAATGAGTGATTTTTCTGACAAAGAGAGAAGAAAAAGCTGTATTCTAGGTTGGCAGTATTTTGCGTGAACAGCCGCCAGAGATGTCGGAAAATTTCTGTTTCTATGTCTATTCTTGTAGCCATTTCACTAGTAAGGGTGCTGGAGGTAAACGTTTTATCTGGGCTGACGTTATCCGCCTGATAGACAGGGACCCGAACCTTGGATTAACCACTAAGGAGGCTGTTATATCAGCAGGTGCAAAGTACTGGGGCTGCTGTATTGCCATTTGGTGAATGGATTCTGGACCATGCAGTAGCTTCTGGTAGGGCCTCTCGATGCCATATTAGTGGGTAACTGTTACGGCTTTACCTTTTCATGTGCTACGAAAAATATATATTTCTTCATTTCTATTTCTCTCTTACTTTCCCTCTCTGCCATGCTTCAAGCAAGTCTGTCGACCTAGTCCACACACCACAAAACTCCATCATGAAAAGTTCAAGAAAAAATACACAATTAAATTCGGATCTCCAACTTCCACCATAAACCCCTACTACCATGTCTCCTTCTCCAACATCAGGAGTTTACGTTCTAACCTTCCAGAGGTTGGAACCCAATTACAGGAGACTAAACTAGACATATTATTTCTAAGCAAAACTGGCATTGGACAGACTATTTCCCTAGATGAGTTCGTAATTCAAGGATACTCTAATTTAACTTCCAAATCTGACCTCCAGAATCGCCATGGGCATGGAATATGTGCCTATATTAAAGATAGCTTTCAATGTGGAAGGGACATTTCCAGAGAAGATCCTAATTTACCCTATATGTGCTTCCGGGATGCACTTGCTCAAACTACTGCGTTTATATTTGCTCTCTATTGCCTCCACAACAGCGGAGTTACTATCTTTAAAAGCATATATGAGAAAATTGATCACGTCCTATCTGCTTATCCTTCAGCTAACATTCACGTCTGTGGAGACTTCAATATTCACAATGTGGAATAGTTAACTCACTCAAACCAAACCGATGATGAGGGGGAGGTTCTGCCATGATTTCTCCATTGCTTATGACCTCACTCAGATTGTTCATGAACCCACCCGTGTGCCCGATACTGACGGCTAGTATGCAAGTCTCCTAGACCTTTTCTCACAACTTGCCCCGAACTGTATTCAGCTTCCGTTCTGTCTCCACTTGGATCTTCCGACCACTCTGTTGTATCAGTTAAGATAAAAATGAAATGTAATAAGTCCTCAGATGTACCTCTTCATCGTACAGTATATCGATACACTCTGGTTGACTTGGATAGCTTCCGTACATTTATATCAGATCTACCTCTGCGTTCCATGTTTAAAAAGGATAGTATAAGACCTGACGGAATGGTTAATTGTAGGTATAGATAGTTTCATACCCTCGAAAAAGTTCCAGCAAAAACCTAATAATCAGCTGTGTTTCTCTCCAGAATGTGCTGCTGTCATCGCACACAGAAATAACCTTTTCCATTGCTTCCAACATAATAGATGTACCGAGACTAAAGCTGCTTTCAGGACTGCTAGCAAATACTGTAAAAAAGTAATAAAGAACGCATGAGAGCTGTATGCTCAGTCCGTTAAGTCCAAAGTAGCTGAGCAGCGGCTTGGTTCCCACCAGTTTTGGCAATTAGCAAACAGAATGCTAAACAAAAGCGTGTGCTCTATCCCAACTATCATCACTGGACCTGAGGTAATCTCGTCAGCATCAGAAAAAGCAAGACTCTTTGCCAAGAACTTTGCAGCTGATTCTACCCTTTGCGACCAAGGCCGCCAACCCCTTGTATCCTAAAACACGCTATGTGATATTCAGATATTCTGTAAGTGATGTTGCCAAGATAATCAAAAGCCTTGATTCCAGTAAAGCAACCGGCCCTGACGGTATTCCAGTTATAGTACTAAAAAAAATTCAACCAGAACTAGCACCCATACTTACAAAACTGTTTAACCGTTGTCTTAAGGAAAATTGCTTCTCATCACCCTGGAAAATCTCACCAGTATGCCCTGTATGTAAGAATTCAGGTGATCGCTCATCTCCCTCTCAGTACAGGCCAAAAAGTCTCCTGTGTGTCATGAGTAAGTTGCTGGAATCTGTGTTAAATAGAGAAGTAATCAACCATCTCAGCAAACATAACTTTCTTAGTGACACGCAATATGGTTTCCGTTCTGCTAGATCTACAGCAGATGTGCTTACAGTTATATCTCATAGGATTAGCGAATCTCCCGACGTAGGCTACCTTTCTAAGGCAATTGCTCTTGGCATATCAAAGGCCTTTGATAGAGTATGGCATAAAGGTTTACTTCACAAGATCTCCAGCTACGGTATAGCTGGAAATGTTTTCTCAATTATTAAATCATTTCTCTCTGATGGATTCATAAGAGTAGTTGGTGATGGCCAGAAATTAGAAGCTCACAGTATTAATGCTGGAATCCCTCAGGAGTCCATCCTAGGCCCAACTCTCTTCCTGATCTACATTAATGATCTTCCAAATCACATCCTTATATCATTCGTAGACATCTATGCTGATGACACTACTATCTATAGCAGCACATCTAAGACCGTAAACGACCAAGTTCTCTTCAATTCTCTCTCCTCTGATCTTGAGCAAGTGGTACACTGGGGAAAGAGGTAGCTGCTTACTTTTAATGCATCTAAAACCAAGCTTTTATTTTTACACCATCAACGCTCTGCTCCCCATCTGGCATCAATTGGAATGACTGGCTCTCGTCTTGGAGAGACCTCATGTTTTGACAAGCTTCTGGGCTTGACCTTTACTCCTGATCTGAAATGGAACATACGTTAAACCCGTTGCCAAGGCTGCTGGGAAAATGGTGGGACCTTTCTATCGCTCCAGTAGATATCTCACTGCTGATGCAATTCTCTATCTGTATAAGAGCTAGGTACGTCCAAGGATGGAGTACTGTTGCCACATATGGGCAGGAGCTGCTAGAAAGGATATCCTGCCTTGATAGAGTTCAAAGTAGACTTCGTAGCCTCGTAGGGGATGTCCTTTTCTCTTCCCTGTAACATCTTTCTCACAGAGGAAATGCTGCGAGTTTGTCTCTGCTTTATCGTTATTTTCATGGCAGGTGCTCGACTGAGCTCCAATCTATGGTCCCCCCTCGCCAAACTTTCACAAGAAACACCCGTCTAGCAGAAAACACTATCAATAATTCCCCCACTCTTTATCTGTGCCTAAAACTAAACGTAGATTCCATGAACAAAGCTTATTTCTTAGAACTGCACGCTTATGGAATTGTTTTCCGTTTTCCTGCTTTCCAGCTGACTACAATATGGTTGTCTTCAAATCTAACGTAAACAAGATTTTGATGAGCCGTTCCATATAAGTTAACAAATTTACCGAATTTCCATTACTAACGATTACTATATTGTCCAGTTGTCTTATGTACACGCTTAACCTTTATCCTTGAGTGGCCTCTTAGCCTTAATAAGTGGTGATTCCTTTGTAAAAAAAATATTTCTCTGACTTCTGCTCAATAAACAGTTACTTTTATATCCTATCAGATATTTTTGTAATACTAATGGGTAACCGCTTATCAAGTTTCGAAGGCCACTATAGGATAACGTTTGAAGAAATTGTCTGTTTAAAAATAAATGCGAACACGAAAGTATTGCAAAAAAATGGGTGAAAAAGACGAAGGATTACTCAAGATAAATTGATTATTTAAGAGAACGGTTCAACAAGTATATGTTTATATGAAATTTTAAAATGACTATGCTGCAGCTAAATGGGAAGCAGCCTCGTGGTATTTTGTTCCATTTATAGGCTGTTTTAGGAAAAAAAAAGTTCAGTTTGGTTTTAGGTAAGATATATGTGAGGTGAGGAAAGAAAGAAAGTTCCTTGCTATAGTTTTAGTTAGGCGGGTTCTTGCTGTGAATGTTTTAAAAAAGTGAACTAGGAATTTTAGCTCAGTCGAGCACATGCCAGACTTGCAGGGAAATTGACAAATCTTCCGTAAGTAGGATGAAAATACTTTCATAAACCCGTCTTGTGACGAATATTTCGACCAGTTTATATGAACAGTAAAGAGATTAATGTTGATTTTAGGAGAGAGAAAAAATGCCAATTGCAGCCGACTTTTACAACTGGCACACATTCATTTGCTGCAAATATTCAGGTCAGGAAATGTTTCCTCCGCATCCGAAACTTTGATATCAAGCTATTTTCTAAAAAAAAAATGAACAAAGGAAGTTAAGTCAGCTGCTTCCTAAGCGAATGTAACATTTCAGTTAATCACATAATGCAACATTTCAGTTAATCACATAATGTAACATTTCAGTTAATCACATAAGCTATTAAAAAAGAGTCGGGCCCGATCCCAAGAACCTCATCTGTCAGTCAGATGAAGTGGATTAATTTCGGTTTTGTTTTGTGTTTATTTTGAATAAAAAAAATAACATTTATCATGTTGTTTTCCATATTAGATGTTCTAAATTTCCATAGCACGCACTTTATTTAAGTCTCTTGTGCATGATTGTCTAACAAAAGTTCAACTCAACGTCAGCTCCGAAATAATCGGCTATAAACAAACAACATATAGCATTAATCTCAATTTTGTCAATTATGCAAACACATTGTATGCATGTTTCCAGTTTTCGAGTGCTCAAAAGAATCCCAACTTAATCATAGTTTCTCAAAAATAAGCTACAAAAAGACTGTTTATATTAATCTTAATTGCTGTAGTCAGAAAGATACACTTTACGTCTCCAGTTCCTGGTTGCTCTAAAAATTTCCAATCAACGAAAATCTGTAAACAATACACACACCATAGGGAAAATCGGTCTATACAAACTTCTATTTCTCCAGTTCATAATGTCTTCAGAAATAATCCGTTTGATTCAATCCCCGAAAGACTGCTCACGACAATTGACATTTCTACAAAACTATAAAAAAATACATAGTTTATTGAAATATTCACTCCCAACTAAATCTCAGTTAAATTTCTATCAATCCATTAAACAATGAACTATGAATTTATGAAATATACATAGTTCAAGTTTCCTCAGTCATCAAATAAGAGACACTTTGCTCAACTCTGAAGTTTCTACTCATTCAGCAAAACTTTATATCTCAATCTAAAATGCCACAAATTTCAAAAAAAGTAAACATTACCAATGTATCTAATTAATAATAAATAGTTCACATAACCTGATACCTCTAAATAATAAATAAGATATGAAAAATCTCAATTGCACCAACCACAACAAACTGCATACTCATATACAAGTCAGCTTTTATGGATTGTCTCAAAACTGTTCAACAAAATTTAACCCCAAAACCAATGGTTTATAAAACAAGACCATTCGCATTACCATTCTACATCAACCTAGGAGTGTATCGTGCGGAACACAGTCTTTGACAGTATAAGTGAAGCACTCTAATTAGGTACTTGTGTCCAAATACACTTATTTTGTGATTTTATTGTCCACTACATTAATTAGTTTGGTTTCTCTAGACACAGGCGTAGCTGGCAACAGTGCGCATAGTTTCTCTATATCGCGCGCCCTTTCACAGACTGTTCCCTTTACCACCTGCTTTCTGAGATCGCGAGGATCAATAAACCTCGCTTCTTTATCTGTTTTTACTTACACTATTTAATGCACGTGTGACGGTTGCTCAGGAATACTGATCACCTTGATGTACTGGTAAATATTACCTTTAGCTTTCATCTACAGGCTGACGAGCCGTTGCTTAAAGCGATTAGATACTTAAAAAAGTCTTGGGCATCCATCAGAGATCACACCTTAGACGCCATGTAGAGCAATATCTTCTTTCTTTCTCTCTTTCTCTCTCTCTCTCTCTCTATCTCTCTCTCTCTGTTGAACAGTGTAAACAAAGCAAATAAATTGGGTCAAAGCAGACATCGAAGCACATGTTCCCTCACGAAAATTCTATAGCAAACTCTGATCTTCCCAATGGTTTACTTCATCCTTAGCAATTGTCATTGTTCAAAATTAGAAGTGTTTTATCAATATGACCGCCATGATTTAGATGCAAATAGCCAAAAATTTCTAGAAGCTCGAAATCATTGTAAAAGTGAAATAGCTGCAGCCAAGAGAAGGCATACTAAAATGATCAGAAAACGCATTGAGTGACAAAAAAATATGAATTCGCTATTTCTGTAAAATTTATAATAATATAATAAATTATCCACCTGCAATCAAGTGAACTAAATAATTTGTCAGGTAATTCGCCCCTAACTTTGACACCATAAACCATTCTCTCCCCAGATTTCTCTTTTTAGATAGAAGTCGTACTTGATCATCTGAGAGCCACCTCTTCCTTATCATAAAACATAATATCATAAAACACAGAAACTTCCAAGACGCGTGGGCCTGATTTTATTCTTGCTATACTAATAAATAAATACTCTGCTGAGCTAGCCCCGTTCACTCTTCGAACAAAATCATTGAATCGTTAATCATCCTATCACTAGTCCAAAACCCCGTAAATTTGTTTATGACGGACAGTATGGATATAAACAAGCTCGTCTTACTGAGGATATCCTAACGATCACCTCTGAACAGATATACCATGCCTTAGACAAAGTGGGAGAACATAAGACGGCATTCCCCGATATATCAAAAACATTTGACAAAGTCTGACATGAAAGACTTCTCAGGAAAATTAAATTATACGATGTTATTATACGAATATTTAATATGTAAAGATACTTCTTAGAAAAAGAAGACCAAGTTGTCCTCGATGGCCCTACATTAAAAGAATATGAAATTAATGCAGGTGTGCCTCAATATTCGATCCTTAGACATCTCGTTCCAAATTTTCAGCAAATCATCGTTTTCTGCAGTGTTGAAGGTTTGGAACATATCAGAAGGGTATTTGTTTTAAATCCAGAACCTCTCTATCCGTAACAATTAATCTCTGAGTCACCCAACAAAACTGTAATATGAATATATGTCTTTGTATTAATAAATGCGAATATCTGCATGATTTTAAATATATTTAAACGTATTTTACGATAAGCGGAATTAAAATATTTATTTACAGGTTGGAAAAATAAAACTTTTCTTTTTAATTTTACAGATTTTTTTTACTGTCTTTTAAGATAAATATTTTTGGAAAATTATTCTTTTGCCGGAAATCACTTACAAACGAAGATAAAATTCAATGAAAAAAATCATACTTTTCTTCTAGGACAGGGGACGAATTCTAAGTATAGTTTTGATAGAAAAGCTCACTTGGGCTTATGGTAGGCTCCGGCTTTTATTCTCTTCTTGCTTTTTTTTCCAAGTAATGGGTGAATATTGCTCGAGATTCTGAAATTGGAAATATTTATAGTATAGCGTAACTTTAATAAGCTCATTTTTATTTAAATTAAAGCATTACTTCTGTGTCCTTTAAGTATTTTTCTTTTCTTTAAATAGTTATATTTCGTTTACTTTAAATCACTTCTCTCTTTTTCTCTAAATAATTCCTCTTTTATTTTTGTGTAAAGAAATAAGACAAAGACATCCCTATATATTTTTTCTTTTTTATTTATTCATCGATTTGATAAACATATATTATTTTTAAACCCAAATTCTAAAGTTGTCAACCGCGTGTGTTGTTTTTTATTTAGAAAGTTTTCCTTACACATTTACTGAATTAAAATAGTTTTAAGAAAATTATGAAAATACAAAATAGAGCTTAATTTAAATACAAAATAGAAATGTTTGTAATTAATAAAATATAAATAATCATTAAATTTTGAGAAATTAAATATTAATTTCAGTTACACTTTTTAACTAAGTGGTCTCTGACTAAATTACACATGTTTCGGTATTTTTCACATTAACTACAACCCGCCGCTCGCATTCAATATGCCAACTTTATAGGTTTTCAGGTATGCTGACAACGAATATTACAGTTAAATTTCAGGCTGATAATTAGTTTACCAAATATGAAATTTAATATCCAACGTAAATGTAATCACTGACAGCCATTTTATTCACAACCTAGGAATTAGTAATGTTTATGCGCAACGGTTTTCGGAATAAACACCCCCAATCTCCCCATGTTAAGAACGGCTTTTGTAATAAACACTCACAATCTTCCCATGTTAAAAATTGCTTTCGGAATATACACCCCACTTTTCCATTTGAGGGAGGGGAGAAAAATATTTGCGTTGTCGTCTGCTTCAGTTACACGCATGCGCATTACTATCTACTCGATTGTGAAAACTAAATGGCTGCCAAGGATAACATTAGCTTTTACGTTGGATATCATATGTTTTCGTATTTGGTAAACGACTTCTCAGCCCCCATTTTAAATTTGATATTCGTTGCCAGCATACCCGAAACCCATTAAAAGTTGACATTTACAATCCAAAAACCGCTACGAGACTGAAATCAACCAATGAAAGTTTGACGCGAAAGCAATCATTCAAACATAAACAGAAGTTATCTTGCCTATTGTTTTTAAACAAAATTCAATAAAATTTGAATTTGTTCCAACACAATAAATTTTATAAAGTTTATGTTGTTCCCGCCCGCGCCAGTAGAAGTGCCAAGTGGCAGTTGCCAAGTCATTACAATATTATAGGTATAATTCTATTCCTTTTACATCGTATTTCGAAATCATCCTACGTGAGAACTTTATATTATTAATATTTAATTATGATAATACTATAAGATACCCTTAGAATGGTAAAAAAGGGAGATATGTTTAATAAAACGTTATAGTCTGCAATAAATGGTTTATCTATCAAACAAAATGCTGCTGTCCTTGGAAATCGAACTTTGATTCGGCCCCGAATTTTTTCTTTCCATTTAAAATGTTATATGACAATCCGACACTTCTGCAATACTGCAACCACGTTTTTGATTTTCAGTTTGGAGAATATTATTATGAGGAAACATTTATTTTATGATCAGTCTGCGGCACTTTTCTTAAATCACCCCCTTTCCATTGGCACTGCTTCAATAACATTGAATAGAGGTTTTTCAATTGCACAAATTACTATGTGGAAAGACGGTAAATTCAGTTGGTGACCTGATGACTAAGATTTTTTTCAGATATTGCTAAAAATTTCCGCAATGTTGGATGGCTTCGTGAAAGACCAATTATGGCCTCTAGAAATGATGCTGTTGATATGATCAATCATAATCTACAAGAGTTATCAATCAATTGATTGTATTATTAATGAAGATCAGGCAGTAAAATTTCCTGTAGAATTCACTACAACCGCCTGGAATGCCACATCATAACCTGATATTGAAGAAAGGAGCTCCAATTATATTATTAAGAAATATTGATCCACCTAAACTGTGTAATGGAACACGGTTAGCAATAAAATCTTTGAAAACTAATGTTCTTGAAGCCATTATAATAACCCGAAAATTTAAGGGTGAAACCGTGTTAATTCCTAGAATTCCTTCTGACATGTCCTTTCATTTCAAGCGTTTACAATTCCCAATAAAAAATGATTTTACTATGTCTATAAAGAAAACTTAAGCACAACGCCTTAAAGTTGTTAGACTTAATTTTAAGACGTCTTGCTTTTCTCATGACCAGTTGTATGATGGTTGCTCATGCATTGGAAGTCCTGAAAAACTCTACAGTTACATACATGTTTTTATGTAGAGGTTCTTCAAAATTAATGTTACAGGCACAGTTATCAGGGTTGAGATACGCACTACTTGGAAGTAAATTTTAATTATATCAATTATATATATATATATATATATATATATATATATATATATATATATATATATATATAAAAGTGAACGTGTCTGTCTGTCTGTCTGTCTGTGTACATTTCCCTACGCAATAACTCTGTCAATTTTTAGTCTATAGACTCGAAATTTGAAATACCGGGCACTGAGATTTGGGAAAATCGATGTGACGGGTGTCAGCCAGAAATTTTGCTTTTAAGGGGTCAAATTTCAACGATTTAACCTTTAAGAACTCTACCAAACTCCTCCGACAGTTTTGGGTCTAGACACTTGAAATTTTAGATATAGGTTCCTTGAACCTGGATCTAACTTAATAAAGTGATTTGAGCCCGAAACTATAAATTTTAAGGGGTCATAATAGGGGTCAAATTAAAAGAAAATTGACTTTTTTTGTTTTGCTAAGCGTACACCTCAAAACACCCGGGCAAAGCCGGGCTAAAATGCTAGTATATATATATATATATATATATATATATATATATATATATATATATATATATTATTTCAACCTCATCTCATCAGACAATCCAAACAATTTTGGCTTGGATTGTATGATGAGATCGGTAGGATAATTTTATTATCCGGTCGATTGAAACAACTTGTAAAATTCCGAGTTTGAAATAATAAAACATATTTAGCTCTACTAACGTATTGATCACGTACCCCTTTTTTTTTTTTTTACCAAATATACCTCCTAATATATATATATATATATATATATATATATATATATATATATATATATATATATATATATATATATATATATATATATTAGTAGTGGGACTATTAATCGGAATCGAAATTGGGAATCGAGAAAAATCGGAATAATTGACGGTATCGGAATAGGTATCGTATTCGAAAAAAAATGTACCATTCTTTAAATTGTCCCTTTCATTTGATTTTGTTTAAAGCTAAATCTTCCATTGCTGGTAATAATGATAAAATTTATTTCTTGATTTTAAACCACCAGTGAAGTTCAAATCGATAGTTCGTCCCCATAACTATATTTATTTGAATAGCAAAATTTTAAAATAATGAGAAATAAATGAATTGAACGTTAAAAATAAATAAATAATACACTCTTTTTGTATTTTCGTGATATTTTTCTCTTCTCTTAATCGACTTCTGTATTATTTATTTATTTTTTTTTAACATTCGATTATGGTTCATTTATTTCTCAATATATATATATATACATTGTAAACGGAAACAAATTAATTTGTATCCATTCGTGGCACAATTAGACAATTGAGATCGGATCAAGGTACAAGTCATGAACTCCAGAATGTTCTGAAGGAGATGGATGACAGTCATCTGCAGCACTATCTCTCAAATGTAGGATGCGACTATATTACGTTTAAAACCAACCCGCCTACAGTAAGCCATATGGGTGGTGCATGGGAGCGACAAATTAGAACGGTCAAAAATATACTTTCCTCTCTCATGGATACTTTTGGAGCTAGCCTAGATGATGAGTCCTTGAGAACCTTCGTATGTGAAACAATGAGCATCATAAACTGTCGACTACTAACAGTGGATGGCTTAAACGACCCCTTAAATGTGAACCCACTCACACCAAATCATTTATTGACAATGAAGTCAAAAATTGTACTGGCACCACCTGGAAAATTCCAGAAAGCTGATCTATATTGTAGGAAGAGATGGCGACGAGTACAGTATTTAGCAAATGAGTTCTGGACCCGTTGGAAATGTGAATTCACCCAAACACTTCAGGAAAGAAAGAAATGGTGTAAACCAAAACGTAAAATGACCATTGGGGATGTGGTCCTAATTAAAGATGATAACTCTCCCAGAAACCAATGGCAACTGAGACGAATTGCCAAACCTATTCTCAGCACTGATGGCCTGGTTCGTGTAGCAAGGGTAGCTGTTGGAAACAGAAATTTGCCTGAAAATGGGAAGTCGAGCAAACCCTTACAAGTACTGGAACGACCAATCCACAAGCTTGTTTTAATAAATGAAGCAGAGACCGAGGAAGTCCCCACCGAGGAGACATATGGTTGAAAATAATGAATCCTTATTTTGGGGAGCCATGTAAACGGAAACGAATTAACCCCCTTTGCGCGGCCCAAATCTACGTAAGGTAAAAATCACCGTAAACACCATTTCACACATACAATCGAGCATGGCGCGTTGTTAGCATCTTTGTGCGTGTGGGCCAACTTGAGGCATAAAAGAGGTGAGGAAACGAAGATTTTCATTCAAATTATTTCTCAAATTTACTGGACACTGTTATTAGGTATTCTTTTCTACTCTTTGCATTTATTTTGTTTATTTCAGTTTTCAAGTTGAAGAATTGTAAAGTGCAAATGCGGTGCGACCACGTGGGAAATAAAAAACATACTTTCTTCATCAGTCGTGCTCTAATCCTCATTTTTGACCACTGTGCTATTATTTTTGATAAAAATTCAAACATGGCGGAATAAATTGAAAAATAATTGTAGCTTCTCTTCCAATATCTGATTTTGTAATCATGCCCATATCCCTGTATTTTCTTGATATTTCTTCCGATGAATTTAAGGCGGAATGAATTTAACACTCAACGTACTTAAAGCAAGAAAAGGTAAGATGATCAACACATCTGGAAATTTTAAATATAGACTTTTATCATATATATATATATATATATATATATATATATATATATATATATACACACACACATATGCATACATGTACGCACACATATATATATAGTAGGTTATAGAAAATATTTATGGCAATTAAGCTACAAAGAATATTCCACGTTTCATTCTCGTGACAATTCGTCAGGCTTATGCGAAAAGTTGTGGTTAGCGCGCCTTTTTATATACGCACATGCTAATAAATTTTCTAGTTAGCCAATCAGCTGCCACCGCGTCCATCGTAATCAAACAATGCGAGGGAACTTACAGGACAAAGGAATCGTTATTCTCAGGTTCACCCATTACCTTTGTGGAGTTTTTATGGGAAGGATATCCTTGGTTGTAGTAAGCTGACCTACTTTCAACCCAAGAGTAGATAGTTATCTTATTTAGTGTTTTAATCTATATTTCGGATATTATGCTAGTTTATGTATACATATAAAATTATCTATAAATATGCATGTTTATTTTATTTATTTATTTTTATTTTATATATTTTTAATTTATTCATTTATTTTCTATTGTTATCGTCAATTTTAAGATTATTTCGTCTCGCTATCTAAGAGTAAAGTTTATCCTGTGCATACAGTTGTTCGCTATTTCTCTCCTACAGTTTAATAGATGATGTGGTTCTTTAAAGAATAGGATAGCAATTTTACGTTCAGTCATAATCTACATGGATCGTCTAGGTCTCTACATGTACTTGCTTGTCTTACTATTTTCCATTCGATTATCAGCGAACGTCCACTTTCTTTGAGTTCCCAGTATTGGTTTGCTAGTGCTGTTTTCATTCGGTGCTTTTTGTTTTTGAATGTATTTCTATAGTCATAATATCTAGTTTTGAAATCTAAAGAAGTCAACCTACTTAATATTTCTTGTTATTCGGCATTTTTTTTTGCAAATATTGTAACCTATGTAACTATGATTTTTGTTAGACATTTATTTTGAAGTGAATAGAGAATGCGAGGTTTACTGTTGCATTTATCTTGTTCATTATTAATATTCTTATTTTTATTTCTATTGGGGTCGTTGTTATGTAGGTTTGCATTATTATTATTATTATTATTATTATTATTATTATTATTATTTCTTTTTCTTCTTTTTTGATTTTATTATAGTTATCAGTGTTTCGTTGTTTATATTTAATATCAATATTTTTGTACCCACTATTTTTAAAGCTGTGCCGTAGATATTGATTGACTTGTTAAATACATTTCCATAACTTGAGTTATTGCTGAGTCTATTTACGATCAAGTTAAGAATCTGTTTTATAATTGATGCGGGGTGATTGGACTCTAGCCACTTTTCCCATAAGCCTGACGAATTTTCACGAGAATGAAACGCAGAATATTCTGTGTAGCTTAATTGTCATATATTTTCATAACTTACTACCTAGCTCTACGTATTTATCGAGCACCGTTAAAGTAAATACTGAAAATGTACGCATAAAATTATATATTTGTATATTTATTCCCGTTATTAAATAAAAGAATTATATATATATATATATATATATATATATATATATATATATATATATATATATATATATATATACTAGCGACTGATCGGCGTTGCCCGGTCGTATAATGCGCATAAATATTATATTTTAATTCATGCAGATTCTTTTTTTTATTATTATAGAGCCAATTTTCAATGGACTATTACCCAATGCAAGAGCTCGCTCGGTGTTACGCGGTTCTAAGATATGCTTAAATATGATATTTTATTTGATGCAGACCACGTATTTATTATTATTATTATTCTTATTCTTATTCTTATTATTATTATTATTATTATTATTATTATTATTATTATTATTATAGAGATGATTGTCTATCGATTATTATATTAAACCTAATTTATATAGCAATAAGATCAAAACTAAAAAATATATATGACTTGGGTGTCATTGAAGGTGTTTTAATAATTTCTTAATAGAAAAAAGTAAGCGAGAGAGAGAGAGAAATAGAGAGAAAGAGTAAGAGAGAGTGAGAGAGAGGTAGGGTGAGTGAGAGTGATAGAACGGGCACAGAGGCTGACAGTGATGCAGCGATGGAGGGCAAATCCCAGAAGTCTGTTTCTATGTATAACGGTTCGTTCGTGTGACTAGATGAATGAGAGTTAAAGTTTAAATTAGAAACGCAATCGTTTTGTCAGAAGTGAAGCCCTTTTTCTTTCTGAAGTCATATTCTCGTGCGTATGCATGCGTGCATTCGTGTTTTCCTCAGTTATTTTAATTGACTTGTCTAATGTATGTTTTCTTCCCTCCATTACTCATCTGACCTTAATAAGATCTATCATAATATATCACCCCTCCACCATTGTCCATTCGATTACGCCAACAATGTTTTTCCATTTACGCATATGAAGTATTTACCCTACTTCTCTATATCAGTAACAATATTTACTTAACAATACTTCCCACCAAAATAAAAAATAAATAATACAATTATGGCGACAGGCAGAAACATTCCGTACAACAAGTTAAATAGAATTTTGAAGTCTCCTACGTAGCTATCGCCATTTTGATTTACGAGTGATCCCCGAAAAATCTGTAGATATTTTTAACATTTTGCCAAATATTGCGTAACCTTGATGCATTACTGCGTAACATTGCGTAATATCGAGGAAAATATTACGCAATCTTGCGTAATATTGCGGTAACCATTTCAGATTGGCAGAATTTTATATTATGTGTGTCGACACAACGAAGGTCCCTCCCTTCACATAAAAAAACAAATTTATTTCATTCTTGGTAACACTCCGTCATAATAATAATAATAATAATAATAATAATAATAATAATAATAATAATAATAATAACAACAATAATAATAATAATATGGACAGCACATAGCAGAAATTAACATACAAAGAGGCATCTTCCAAGAAGATTCACTATCACCACTACTGTTGATCATAGCCATGATGCCCCTGAACAATATACTCAGAAAGTGCCAAAACCGGATACAAGTTCTCTAATACAGAGGAAAAAAATCAACCATTTGATATACATGGACGATCTGAAACGTTTTGCAAGGACCGAAAACGAATTAGAGACACTAATAAACACTACCAGGATCTTCAGTCAGGATATCCAAATGGAGTTTGGTATGAAAAAATACGCACTACTAGTTATAAGAAAGGGAAAACTGAAGACGACAGAAGGCATGGAACTACTCAACCAAACGGAGATGAGAGCACTAGGAGAACAAGACTTCTATAAATACTTGGAAGTTCTAGAAGCAGACACCATCAAAACAACATCAATGAAAGAGAGAATTGGAAAGGAATACCTCAGGAGAACAAGATAACTCCTTGTTAAGTTTTGAGACATTGTGTTGAACAAAGATGGCGGCGTAGTTCAAATCAGTAACCAAGATGGCGGCCAATAATCAAATGCGGCCCGTGGCGTAGTTAACGGCGAACTGATTGAATCCAAAACTCAACAATTTTTATAATAATTTTTAAACGTTTTCATTGGTTGTTTAGCACAGTTGTTGGTTATAAAAATGATTGGGAAATCCATTCGTCTCATAACCCCACCATTCGTCATTTGACACTCACCAACAGGTGAGGGGCTGAGAACCGGCCTAGCATCTGTTGGACTGAGGTACGCCGCCTGGGTAATACCTAGGAGGTCCACCCTCCCAGGCCTTGCCACTGGGCTTTCCGGTGGAGTAAGTTCATTGCTTACTGCCTGAGGCGCCTCTACCGGGGTATGCCGACGGGGTTACTCAGGCAATTTTTATAATTGCAGGAGTGCCCCTCTTTTAGAGGAGCCTGCTGAATCCCCACTATCCGGTCTTGTGCCACATTTTGCCGAGGTGAGTGGCAAATAAATAACTACCCCCATCAGGAGTCAAAACCAAATTATATAGCAGAAACCTAAGAAAAAGTATAAATACATGGGCATTATCACTGGTAAGATACTCTGAATGGTTCATAGAGTAGACTAAAGAATAACTGAGATAGCTCAATCAGAAAACCAGGAAACGCATAACCATGTACACCCATACACTACACCCAAAGGATGATGTTGACCGACTCTACGTGAAAAGGAAATACCGCGGGAGAGAACTGGTTTATATAGAAGACTGTGTGCATAACACAAAAAAAAAAGAACCAGAAAAAATAATGCAGAACATTGAAAGGATAATAATGGCAGCGAGAGACACGGAAAAAAACCCAACCAAACAGAAAACATAGAGACAAAAGATAAGACGAGAAAGGAAACGTGGGAAGAGAAACAACTACATGGACGATTCATAAGAATAACAAAAAGGGGGAATAACGAAAACACCTGGACATAAATGCAAAAAGGACATGTAAGCCAGGAAACTGAATCTCTAATAGCTGCATCACAAGACAACTCGATAAAAATAACCATATCAAAGCAAAGATCTACAAAACGTAAGAAAACAACAAATGCAGACTCTGTGGATAAAGAGACGAAACGATAAACCATATAATAAGTGAATGGAGAAAACTGACCCAAAAGGAATACAAGAACAGGCACGACTATTGGGTTGGACTGGAAATTATCTCAACAACTGCATTTCAAACGCACAGACAAATGGTACACTCATAAGCCAGAAACAGTACTTGAAAATGAGAATCATGAAATCCTATAGGACATGGACATACAAACAGACAACCCCATCCAAGCATGAAGACCGGATGTCGTAATAATTAAAAAGAAAAGTCTTGTCAAATAGTTGACTTTGCTGTCCCAGTTGACCACAGGATGAATATCAAAGAAAAGGAGAAACAGAACAAATACACATAGCTAGCTAGAGAACTGAAAGGGATATGGATGAGGAAGAAAATCAAGATAATACCAATTATAGTCGGAGCACTGGGAACAATTCCGAAAAGCTTTGAAAAAAGAATGGGAAAAATTGGAATGAGAATAATGGCTGAAAAGATACAACGAATAACAATAATGAAAACAGCTGAAATATTAAGAAAAACCCTTGAATGCGGAGACTAATACACAGCAGCAACATGCTCAGGCCAGATAAACTACTGCAGAGGCAAAACGTGAAGAATCGTTACATGGACCCAAGAATATTGAAGCTGCATATCTATAAGTTCTCCATCCACTTCTCACTCACCCATTGCCCCCAAAGAGTGATATAAAAAGAGAAGGGTCATGGAAAGACCGAGAAGAGACCTTCGCTGGACAAGTGCGAAGAGAACTGGGATATTGGGGAGGCTTATTGCTACTCAAATTCCAGTTGAGAGCCTCTGTCAGTGAGAAATGAATAGTAAACGGGCGTTGCGATAACGCAAATTCATTTGCGAATGTTATCGAAAGAGGTGAAGAGTGCTGGAAATCTGGGGAGACTTAGTGTTAGCTTTCTGGGAACAACACAAGTTTTCTTCAAGGAGAAATCCTTGAAGACCTGTGTGAAAGCTTCTTGTGAGCCAATGATATTTCATTCCCCCCCCCCCAAATGGGTTAGTACAACTGGCACGGCACCAAAACAGTTGAAGAATCAAGAAGGATTGTAAGAATGAGGAAAGAAAGCACTAACTTAAATGAAGGGGACTAGGACATAGGAGAGGTTTATTGCAACTCAAATTCTAATGAAGACCAATGGACGCTCTCAACAAGAAATCAGTTGTAAACGGTTGTTGCGATAATGCAATTTAATTTGAAAGTGGTATAGAAAGAGGTGGAGAATACTGGACATCTGAGAAGACTTGTTCTCAGTCAGACTTCATGGAACACCAAAAGTTGTTCTTAAAGAGAATTCTTTGATTATCGTCTGTGTGAAAACCGTGAGTGATTAATAATAAAAATAAAGATTGATCGTAAAAAAATCAGAACAATGTTGCTCACAATATGCATATATATATATATATATATATATATATATATATATATATATATATATATATATAAAAGTGAAAGTGTCTCTATGTGTGTGTCTGTGTACATTTCCATACGCAATAACTCTGCCAATTTTAAGTCTACAGACTCAAAATTTGATATACAGGGTACTGAGATTTGGGGAAATCGATGTGACTGGATTTCGGTCAGAAATTTTACGATTAAGGGGTCAAAGTTCAACGATTTGACTTTTGAGAACTCTACCAAACTCCTCCCACAATTTTTTTTATCTAAACACTTGAAATTTTAGGTATAGGTTCCTTGGACATGGATCTAACTTAATAACTCAATTCGAGTCCAAAAACAATAAACTTTAAGGGGTCATAATTGGGGTCAAAATTTAAAAAATTGACCGTTTTTTTGTTTTGCTCAGCATACACCTCCAAACACCCGGGCAACGCCGGCTGAAATGCTAATATATCTATAAAAGTTAACGTGCCTGTATGTCTGTGTGTCTGTTTGTCGCAATAACTCTGTCAATTTTCAGTCTACAGACTCGAAATTTGATATACAGGTTATTGAGATTTGGGAAAATATATGTGATCGGTTTTCGGCCAGAAATTTGGCTATTAAGGGGTCAACATTCAACGATTTGACCTTTAAGACATCTAACAAACTCCTCCCACAATTTGGGGTCTAAACACTTGAAATTTTAGATATAGGTTCATTGGACATGGATCTAACTTAATAACTCGATTTGAACGCAAAACAATAAATGTTAAGGGGTCATAATAGGGGTAACATTTAAAAAAAAATTGACTGTTTGTTTTTGTTTTTGTTTTTTTGCTCAGCATACACTTCCAAACATCGGGCAACGCCGGGCCGAAATGCTAGTATATCTATAAAAGTGAACGTGTCTGTGTGTGTGTGTGTGTGTGTGTGTGTGTGTGTGTACATTTCTCTACGCAATAAATCTGTCAATTTTTAGCCCAAAACAATAAATTTTAAGGGGTCATAATAGGGATCAAAGTTTAAAAAATTGACTTTTTTTTTTTTTGCTCAGCATACACCACAAAACACCCGGGCAAAGCCGGGCACCCATGCTAGTATATCTATAAAAGTGAAAGTGTCTGTCTTTCTGTCTGTCTGTGTGCCTGTGTGTATACATTTCCCTACGCAATAACTGTCAATTTTAAATCTACGGACTCGAAATTTGATATACAGGGTACTGAGATTTGGGAAAATCTTTGTGGTTGGTTTTCGGTCAAAGTTCAAAGATTTGGCCTTTGAGAACTCTACCAAACTCCTCCGACAATTTGGGGGCTAAACGCTTGAAATTTAGATATAGGTTCCTCTCTAACTTAATAACTCGATTTGAACCGTAAACAATAAATTTTAAGGGGTCATAATACGGGTTAAAGTTAAAAAAAATTACCGTTTTTTTTGCTCAGCATACACCTTCAAACACCGGGCAACGCTTGGTACCCATGCATGTATTATATAAATATGGAATACTAGTAGGCAACCTGACGTTGCTCGGTCGTGAAATACACTGACAGGTGTGAGAGTTGAACAATTTCGCCATTTTCGACTGGGCAGAGTTTTTTTACGAGGCCAAAGCAAGCAACCCTGTTTTTGAATGCAGATCTTAACAATACACCAAATCTTTTTTTTTCCAAGGATGCGAGAAGAAATGTAACAAAGAAAGTTTACTTAATTATCTATTTTATTTCTAAATTTACCGTTTATTTATTTTCATTGTCTCTGATGTTTTAAATGTTTAATTAAAAACAAAGATCTAAACTGTCATCGTATACGTTGATTTATTCATTATTTCTGATTATGATTGCCATAAACAAATGAATATAGATATATATATTATATATTCACATACATGTATACAAATGGAATTCCATTAACTATTTTTCCTTCTCTTAAATAAACTCTTAGTGAGAGGAGAACCTAGCGACATTCTTTTCCCTAAAAATAAAAAGCTGATTTGAACTTATATTAAGTACAATACTAAGTTTTTTTGTTTTGTTTTTAACGGAGAGTAGAAAACGCATTGTGGATGCATTTTCGGCAGCTTGTTACTCTCACATCTGCTATTTTGTCCATCAGTCCTCGTTTACAATGAGTGATATTTCTGAAAAAGGGCGAAGAAAAAGCTGTTTATTAGGTCGGAAGTCTGTTTTCTAAGCAGTCACTGGAGATGTCTTTATTGTTTTTTTTCCATTTCGATGCTTGTGACCATATCACTAATGAGGGTGCTGGAGGTAAACGAATAATCTGGGCTGACATTATTCGCCTGATAGTCAGGGACACGAACCTTGGATTTATCCCGATGAGGCTGTTCTATCAGCATGTGCAAAGTACAGGGCTGTTGTATCGCCATTTGGTGAATGGATTCTGGACCATGCATTAGCTTCTGGTGAGACCTCTCGATACCATATCAGTAGTTAATGCTTCTGCTTTATCTTTTCATAGTTTACAAAAATAATTTCTTGTTTCCATTTTCTCATTCTCTTCCCTTAACCACTCTGCAGACCTCTTCCACATATCCCTATATTCCATCATGAAAAGTTTCAAGAAACAATACATGATTAAACCCAGAAATCCAGATCCCAACGTAGACTCCCACTACAAAGTCTCCTTTTCCAAAATGAGAGGTCTTCATTCCAACATTTCAAAGGTTGAAATCCAATTATTGGGGACAAAACCTAACCTATTGTTTCCGTGCGAAACTGGCATTGGACCAACTGTTTTCTTTGAGTTCGCGATTAAAGATATTCAAACTTTGATCAAAACTTGACATCAAAACTGGACCCCCTAAATCGTCATGGTCATGGGATATGTGCCTACATTAGAGATGGCTTTCCATGTGGTACTGACATTCTCCAGAGAAGATCCCAAATTGCTTCCGGGCGGCACTTGCTCACAGCACCGCGTTCATATTTGTCCTCTATCGCCCTCACAACAGCGGAGTTACTATCATTGAGAGTATCTCTTAGAAAATTGACCATATCCTGCCTGCTCATCTATCGGTTAACAATCACATTTGTGGAAACTTCAATGTTCACAATATTAAATGGCTAGCTCACTCAAACAAAACGAATGATGAGGTTCTGCCATGATTTCTCCATTGATTATAACCCAACACATATTGTCCACAAATCCACCCGCGTATTCGACACTGGCAGACAGTATGCAAGTCTCCGAGACCCTTTTCTTACAGCTTGCTCTGAACTGTACTCATCATCTGTTCTGTCCTCATTCAGATCTTTCGATTATTCAGTTGTTTCAATTAAGATAAAAAACACAATAGAATAAATCATTAGATTTATCTCTCCATCGTAACTGTATGGATATTCTATATCTGACTGTGATAGCTTCCAAACATTTATAGCAAATATACCTCTGCGTTCCATGTTTAAAAAGAACGTGACCTCTATAGTATGACTGACTGGTTAATTGTCGGTATAAACTGCTTCATACTCTCCAAGAAATTCCAGCAAAAACATTAATAGCCAGTCGTGGTTCTCTCCAGAATGTGTCACTGTCATTGCGCACAGAAATCACTTTGCTCAATTGCTTCCAACGGAATAGATCTGTTGAAACTAAAGCCGCCTTTAGGATTGTCAGCAATCATTGCAAAAGAGTAATAAAGAATGTAAGAGAGTCGTATGTACAGTCCGTCTTTTCTAAAGTAACTGAACGAGTTTTAGTAAATAACGAACAAGGCTCTGGACAGAGGCGTGTGCAGCTATCCCAATCATCAATCAATGAACCAGAGGTGATTTTGTCAATATCTGACAAAGTCAAAATCTTTGCTAAGAATTTTGCAGCAAATTCTACCCTTTCCGATCAGGGCCGCCTAACCCCCGTATTTCCACATGTGATTAAAAACACGTTATGCTACGTATAAATGTGTGTGCGTGATGTTGCCAAACTTATGAAAAACCTTGATCCCAGTAAAGCAACTGGCCCCGACGGCATTCCAATTACTATTCTCAAAATGCTTCAACTGGTACTAGCTTTCATACTTACAAAGCTGTTTAAACGTTGCCTTAAAGAAAAATGCTTTCCAACACACTAGAAAACTTCAGTAGGCTCTCGATATTTAAAAATTCTGTCGATCGATCGTCTGCCTCTCGGTACAGACCAATTAGTCTCCTGTACGCCGTGAGTAAGTTGCTGGAATCTGTGATAAATACAGAAGTAGTCAACAATTAAACAAAAAACAACATACACAGTGACATGCAATATGGTGACCGTTCTTCTAAATCTACAATTGATGTGCTAACTGTAATATCATACAGGATTAGTGAATCTCCCAATGGGAACTTCGTTTTTAGAGTCATTGCTATTGAGAAATCAAAGGGCTTTGATAGAGTATGGCATAAAAGTCTACTTCACAAGATTTTCAGCTACGAACTGTCTTTTCAGTTATTCAATCATTACTCTCTGATAGGTTTATAAGGGTAATCGTCGATGGGCTCATAGTTTAACCGCTGGCGCCCTTCAGGGTAAACTCCCAGGCCAAACCCTCTTTCTGATCTTTATCAATGATGTCCCAAATCACATTCTTAGATCATTCGAAGACATTTATGCAGATGGCATTACCATTTATGGCAATTTACAAAACCTGGAAATGACCACGATCTCTCTGATCCTCTCTCTTCTAATCTGGAGCACGTGGTGCAATGGGGATAAAGGTAGCTGGTTAATTTATCGCATCTAAAACCAAGCTTGTGTCTTTCTCTCGCCATCGCGCTGACCACTCTCTGGCGTCAGTTGAAATGAATGGCTCTCGTCTTGTGGAAGAATGTTTAGACAAGCTTTTAGGACTTTCACTCTTGATCTGAAATGGAACACAAATGCGCTGCCAAGACTACCAGAAAAACAATTGGATGATTCTGCGGTTCCAGTAGATATCTCACTTTTGATGCAGTATTTATTTTATAAAATTATTTTTTATATATAATAGCTTGAATTAAAGTTTAAAACGCAAAAGTCAAGTATCATGCTTCAATTGTGTGTTAAACAGAAACATTCATTTCGAACCCGCCCCTGTCGTATCAAAGAACCTACTGTCGATTATATATGTAGGACCCTTAGGTTTGTGTAAAACTTCACAAATGGTCTTGCGATTTTAGGCTATATAAGGTGTTAAATTAAGTCAAAATCGCCTGTTCCTTCTTTCATCGGATTATTTCGATTATAGATTATTGTTCTTATTGAATGCATTCCGATACAAAACCTATCTAAAACATGTCAGGACCATAAAGTACCTTCATATGAAATTTAATAAACATCGGCCCAGTTTGAGTGTGATATGTTAGTATTGTTTTATTTCTTTCTGTGTATGTTTTTTTAGAAAAGGATAACATATTTATAATCTATACATAACACTTCTATCACCTACCACATAAGAGAATATGCAAATGTCAATGTAAAATATATACACACCTCACTATATAATAAAAATGATGGGTATTTACTTGTATTTTTGTCTATATTCCTATAAATTTGTATTTAATGTGTATTGATATCCATATTAAACATCTTTTTTCTATTTATTTAAAAAAGAAAATACAACTTTCTTATATATGGGTCGTAGAATTGCATTCACTAGCAAAAGATCTAGCTAATTTGCACATTCTTTTAAACATTCATTTTAATTATTTCCTTATTAGTTTTTTTCGGTTTTCTTTAGGGATGATCATCTTTAGTTAACTATTATTTGCAATTATATTAAGGCAAATATTGTACATGATTTATACTTGCCTAATATTTGCGTAAAACGTTATGGTAAACACAAAACCCTTTCGATATATATTATGTATACGTATATATTTTTGTTAAAAATATTTGCCTACCAAACTCCTCCTGCAGTTCTTGATCTACAGACATGAAAGTTTATATATCAGGTATTTGAATCCATGCGAAACTTTATATTTGTTTTTTAGCCCGGAAAAATCAGTATAAAATAGTGAAAATTGAAAAAAAAGAATTTGCCAGGTGAAAGCCGAAGGCCGGGATAAGGAATATGCATGTATAACGTATTAGCTATTGATTCATGTTTTAATTTTTAACCCTGCAGCAAACATGTTTTCATAGATCAGTCATTAACGGCAGAGGCAAAAATAATTCGTAAGCTAAACGTTTTAGTTTCGATTCTCAGTGATGGCGAACGAGTCATTTAAAAAAAAAACTTGTTTAAATCATTACTATATATTGGGTCCAATATAATCTCCTATATATAATAATTTGATTGCAGAAATTTACCTCTGGACCAAATTACGGTAGGTTTGCAATAACAGATGCCACATGCAAATTTATTATGGCTAAACTTTTACCCACCATCTTATGCAAATTTTTCACGCCGTTACAGACGCATTAATTCGTTATAATAAAATCCTATCTTACTTTCTACAAGCGACATCATCACGATTGCCAAGATCTATAGACAAAGTAGTTCGTATTTTCTCCTCTACCTGCAAACTCCTCCCACTCTCACAGTAAGTACCGGGTAAATATATAACCATTATAACTATACTGACCTGATACCCTTATTAACTGGATTATTCAATAAGACACCTACAACTACCATTGCACTTCACTATTCGAAAATAATGATTTCTCCCTAATAACATTCCGCCTATTCTCATTGGCTGCGGCCATGAAATTCTATTATTCCGGATTGTGCATAAACATACAAAAAGCGAACACCGCAACCATTAGTAATTGTCTGTATTTTTTTTTTCCTAGTGACATATGGCTGAGTGGTCCTAGACGTTGTATCAAAGTTTACAGTTACCCAAAGGTGCTGAGTTCAATCATTAACGAAGGCAGTGAAAAAGTAACATTGAAAAACAGAGAATCAGCAACTATGTCCCAAAGCCTAGCTGGAGTCCGAACACGGTACCCCCGTAATAATAATAAAGGGTTGGGTTCGAGACTCCTAACAAACCGTTCACCTGACGAAGGCCGGAGGGCAAAACGGCCGAAACGTTGTGACAATAACAACCAAGATGAGGAAGTCAGTCCGACAATCTCAATCAATCACCGCAACCATTAATCAATATGGTCGATCTTATTATATATCTAAGTTGAACTTGGCGAAAATACCTTGACAGTCCTCCCTCATAAAATTGGGTGTCTATTTTAAAAGTCGTTCTTACCATGATGAGGTTAGTCGTGTCTATTCCATACGATGTTCTTTACATGAGGAGGTTGGGGGTGTCTATTCCGAAACCCGTTCTTAACATAAAGACGTTAGGGATTGGTCACAAATAACAACCGTAGTTTAATTTTTTACGAGGAGGAGCATGTTTTCACCGGACAACGCCGGCTAACGGGTCCTGCTAGTATAATAACAAATATAAAATCTGCATTAATGAAAATATCATATTAAAGCTTATTTTACGATCGGGCAATGTCAGGCGCCCTGCTAGTATACTTATCTAAACAAATATATGTTTATGAAACGCAAATGTTAGTGAGTAAAACTCGTGCCTTGTTCTATCGCTCCAACCCGAATGAAAGTGGTGAGGGGAAATGGGATATAGCCAGTCAGCCAACTACTTAAGAATTCACCAACGGCATGCAGTTTTTAGGTTATCAGATATAATAATAATAATTTAGATATGAAAACTTAAATAACTTGTAAATTTAGAAAAAAAATTTTCTAGCTCGTTGCTAAGATGCACATGATAAGCAAATAGCCACCCCCATCTGTTCTTTCTATATAACTATAATAGGAGATCACTTCCTGATTACTTCATGTTTCAGGGGAGATAACTTCTGTTATTAGAAGCAGATGGCTCTTTTTACCTATGCAGGCTCCTTTTCCCCGTGACCACGGAATGAATTGTTGTGATCATCTTTACGTGGATTAGAAAACTCGTGTGATTTTCCATACATTTATGTCGATAATTTTCTTGGTGCTCTTGTTTTGCAGCATGAAGTTTATCTTAACGGTGAGGATCTGATCGGGGTGTGTACATTTTGTGGTATCATCAACTTCCATTACTTCTTCATCATGCTCTATGAGCAATACAACATTGATGTGCCATTCGACCTCCACTGCTTCTTCAGTTGTTTTTATGGAAGTTCACAGTTTTTGGACGAATTTGAAGTTCCTGGTGTAGCGTAATGTGGGCCATCCACAATCGGGTCTATTTTACGGAGAAATCGACGACCGTGTTAGTCGATTGTTCCCATCTATCTACACGTGGTACTTGGACGGGTATCATGTGTATCTACGATCCTCATCGTCTTCATCCATCGACACGGGTAGTTACCATCTTGGTTCTGAATCTGGACAAAGATCCAATTTGGAGTTTCCGGAATGGAAAATAATGCTGGTTGTAGAACTGTTCGCTCCGCATATGTCTCTTGGCTATTGCTAACTCCCTTAGTTCACGTATTTCTTTTCATTGTTTCCGCGTTTGATATTTCTCCTAGGTCAGGAACGTGTTCTTTAATGACTCAACTATATAGTATTTTGTTCGGGGACATATCAATGCATTAAAAGGGAGTATAACGATGGGTTAGTAATGCCCGAGCGACTTGGCACTGGCGTCCATAGCTGTCCATGTTATCGGCTAGTATACGTTTTGTAGTCTTAACAGCTAACTGTGCGACTGTCGTTTTGAGCGTATAAGGCTGATGAGATACGTTTCCGTGTACCCCAGTCCCCGAAAAAAAAGCTCTTCCACGATAGTGAGGTTGTGAAATCGGAAGGCAATAATTCCAACTTTTTCAAGGCTGCTTGTGACAAATCAAGCTGAGAGGTATTACCTAATACTTTTATCCACAAAAATAAGACACCTCTGATGTGTAAAGGACTGTCCGTTATGCTCCGTATCCGATAAGTAGTTGACACGAAATACTCCTCTGAGTATCAAAGAGGTTTCTGAATTTCAGGTCCACTCGAGAACATGTTTGTATCCCTGTGTCTGCAAAAGTAGGGATGTCAAAATTGCGCTGTCTCACCGTCTTTTTTTTCAGTACGCACGAATCTTGAGTGAGTTTAAGGCATCAGAGTAATCTATACTCTCACTGCGAGTGGTAGCTCTGAGTGTCCCACTTGAAATTGTTTCCCATTCCACACAAGATGAGGCATCGGCTGTTTTGTGCTTGCGAGTAGAAAAATTACCTGGAATACTTTTAATAAATATGAATGACTTCCTACTTCTCGATACTTTGTGTGTTGCTTCAGTTCTGACCCCCCCTCCATGCATATTTTTGCAGATGTCCCATTACTACATAAAAGTGATACTTGAGTTCACCTGCCGGACAATCCTTTCGATTCATGGATTCATTAGGATGTGACGAATTTCCGCGCCCGTTGCGTTTGAGGTATCGTGAGATCGAAGAACCCTTGGTCTCCTGGCTGTGTTATTCTTAATTCGACCGGTGTACACCGGGTTACGCAAGAGAGTGGCATCGTTAAACTTAACTTTTCTGTTTCTTCTATGCAGACTAACCTTGAAAACTTCTGCTCCAACGTAGCAAGCGAAGCTACCCTCCTTTGGTGTTCTGTGTTTCTAAGTCCAGTTATCATCAACCAGGCAAATTTATTCGTTCAGACATTGCATTCTAAATTCACATTTCTAAATTCTCGATAAAAATGTATTATTGACACCCTCATTCTGCCTAATAAAGTGGAATTTCGGTCGATGGATAGACCCCTGAGACACTCCCGCATTTATATCATATTGTTTAGATGTACGACCATCGAGGACAACCTGGATTTTTCTCTTATCTAAGAAGGATTTAATTATGTTTAGTATTCTACTAGTGATACCGCATGATCTAATTTTCCCGAGGAGACCCTCATGACATACCCTGTTAAAAGCCTTAGATATATCAAGAGCTACCGCTCTACCCTCCCCCGCTTTGTACAGTGAATGGTATATACGTTCAGAGATTACAGCGAGGATGTCTGCTGTGGAACGGGCTCGTCTAAATCCATATTGTTTGTCAGTCAGAAGTTTAACATCTGTAAGGTGATGGACTAGATCATGGGTAATTATGGTCTCAAATATTTTGGCGAAAAGTGGGAGGAGGCTAATGGGGCAGTAATTTGATGGGTCAGTTATTTCGCAAGAATTCTTGAATACTGGTACCACAGAAGCAGTTTTCCAACAGCTCGGAAAGCAAGATTCATTAAGGCATTTGTTGTAGAGTTTGGAGAGAACTGGAGCTACTTCGACTGAGTACTTTTTGATAGCACAGCTGGGATGAGATCGGGTCCCCATGCTTTTGAAGTGTCAAGATTTTTTATGATAGCATGCACCTGAGCAGGGGTGATTTTTAGATTGTCTAGCGTGGCGTCTGTCTGCATAGGAAAGTCAAGTAGGGGGTGGTTGGAAGGGTCCAGTGTGGAGTTCGAGGCAAACCGACTGGCAAGCATGTTAGCCTTATCAGTTGCCAAGCAAACAACCTCGTGATTGTTGGTTAGTGGGGAAATTGTTGATTGCCCATTATTTACTACACTGTTGTAGATTTTTCAGAAGTCAGGAGTTCCTAATTTTTGTGCTTCGGTGCGTTTTTAATGGTTTCAGTAAATCCTCTCTTAGCTGTCATTATTTCTTTCTTAACCTTACTTCTAGCTTTCTTTCTTAACCTTACTTCTAGCTTCTATATAATTCTGTCTGTTTAAACTGGACTTATGTAGGTTAAATTTGCGGTATGCATGCTGCCTTTGAGCAATGGCAGTTGCGCAAGTAGAAGTAAACCATTGGGGAGAGTGGGCTTACTATAAAATTTCCGCATGGGAAAGTATGCTTTAATTGCCGTTTTAAACCATTCAGTGGTCTCATTTGCGCACTGTTCAGCAGGAAGAGAAAAAATATTTCCCCATGGAGCATCTCTGATAAGATCTCTTATGGCTTCCCAGTCAGCCTTTTTATAATATCTGGTTGTTTTGAGCACTGGCTCTTCAGTTTTAGGTCTAGAGTTTAGGGCGATTTTGACCATTATCACTGCATGATCAGCGTTCCCAAGTGGGCTGTCAGCATTTGTTATACAATCCTCGGGAACTGTAGCCAGAAACAGATCTAGAAGTGATGCGTGTTGTCGTCCATTTCTCTCTATCAATCAATTATAATTGATCATATTGTTTTTTCTACCTTTAACATGTTACCTGACTTTTTGACCACCCTGTATATATATATATATATATATATATATATATATATATATATATATATATATATCCATCCCGATATATACTAGTGGATGAATGCCTAACGTAATCAGGGACCGTATTAGAAATATGGTAATACTTCCATTAATTATAGCAATTAGTTAGCAGATACCATCCCAACTTCACTTGGTTTAGGGGTTGAATCGCATGGTACTAGTAACACTGGTGGACTTGAAAGCTCTATCCGAGCAATAGTGTCATATAATATACAATAATATATAGCATAAAATGTTAAATGATATATGCTACGAATTTAACGATAAATACATAGTGTTGCATCAAACTCCAACACTTGACAAAAAATAAATAAACTACACAATAAAAATATAAATTGTATATGCAGATACCCGAGACTTTATTTAGCAACAGCTAGTCTTACATACCGCAATATTTTTCAATGTAACTACAGACCTGGGAAGACGACTATGTCAGGCGAAATGGATCACACGCTTTGGCAATTATTGTTACATGATAAGGGCTCTCCCCTTTTTATGTAAGTATAAAAATAGAGAAATTTAGTTAAAATGAAAATGAAATAGAATAGACGAAATTCGAACCTCGTAATTTAGGTTTAGAAATAGATTACGAGAGAAAATTAGCAAATGGCATGTAAAAACAAACCATTGTTTAGCTTAGAGATAAAATAGTTTGAAGAAAAGGAATGCAACTATAGGATAATTTAATAAACATGTTTTTAACATATTGGAAATATAGGTTACTGGAAATATAGGTTAAAATTCCTTTTGTAAACAAAGGAAAAAGTTTTGGACACGCATTTCCAGAACACGTGAAAGAAGACACACGTTTTAACATGTCTATGACGTCATGGAAAATGGGAAGTTCTCGATATAGTTAGAAACTTTAGAGTTAAGCAGAAATAGTCTGAGAAAGAGTCGGAGGACGAGAGACGACAGTCTGGAGTCCAGAGATCGGAGTCGAACGTCTGGAAGCGAGACGGTCACCTTTGAAACATAGAATGTAAAACTTTGAATTCCTGACGAAGAAAACCACGACAGGTCGAAGAAGAAAGAAACCCATCATGTGTTTTTTTATAAACGTCGTCTTTGTGTTGTAATTCTACCAAAAAGGTAAAGTGAAATTGTAATTATATGTCTTATATATCATGTGTTTTAAAATGTCTTTACATACACAATGCCTCGACATCTCATATCTACAATGTGAACACTAAGACTGTCTCAACGCTGTCTCCTCACTACACTTCTAAGTATGAAAATTTTATATATATGAATCTCTTCATAACACGAACACAGAACGCAACATCTCTCTTAATAAGACTCTCTAAGACTCTAAGACTCACTATTAATAAGACCTAACAATAACAACAACAAATACGAACAATAACAACAATAATACTAATAAGACCTCTATATAACATTATGTCATTGTCTATACCGACGAACGCATACACGATGACAACTTTCAGAGAGTAGATCATGTTGTGGGCGTGCTTGTTGGATTTGGCCTCGATCACACCCCAGAATAAATTGTCAAGGCAGCCACAATCTGGCGACGAATGGTGAAGAACATTATTGAACAGCATACATGGGGTTTCTTGGCCTTTTTTTAGGAGTGTTTACATTTTGTTAAGTGACGGATTTTAGTGCAACTCTCTCTTTCTTTCTCTCCCTCTCAATACACACACACACACACGCACACACACACACACACATATATATATATAACTTAGAATGGGAAAGAGGAAAACCTAAATCTCAACGTTTCGTCCAGCAGTTTCGTGGGCTTTTTCAAGAGACGTAAAGTAAAAAATGACAAATAAAAACTGTCATTTCTAGTCTTCATTCTCTTGAAAAAGCCCACGTAGCAGGTGATCTAAACGTAAGATAGATAGATAGATAGATAGATAGATAGAGAGAAAGAGAGAGAGAGAGAGAGAGAGGAGGGCATACAAAATCGTTATATCATGTGTTGTTTTTCTTTTTTACCTTTACAACGTTCGTTTGATTTTCGTATAAAGAATTTAAATGAGTGAATTTTCTGTTATCTTCTCGGTTGTTCTACGTTTTTATCTGTGAAATTTGATTCATTTTCGTTTATTCTCATTTATATTGTACTGCATAATTTCTTGTTTCTTCCGTCTGATCGTCCCTCTATTTATTCCTGTCCATGTTAGTTACTTTGCGTGTTTAAAGTGTCATTTATCATTTTCCTTACTCCCATTCCTCCTTCGCTATTTTTTTCATCTTTCTTTTATTTTTATCCGAAATAATTAATCAGAAAAGGAAACAAACAGTAAAAATTAACGAAAGAAAAAGCGACTATATAAAGTAAAACAGAAACGAATGGACTAAAGCTGTAACAAGAATAATATAACGAAAGCAATTCACAGCAAGAACTCGTCTTTTTTAACAAAACTGAGTAAAAGCTTTTCTTTCCTCATCATGTGCCTAACGACAAGAAGAATTTCCAAGAACAGATTCCTTTCAAATGGCTTCCTGACAACAGAGATCTCTTTTCTTTTTATATTAATTAAGCATGTATGCACATGTGTCTGATTGAATAATAAAACATGGTCTTTGTGTAAACAAATAGAGCTTAAGTGTTTGAACAATATTTAAACATTGTATTTAAATATCCATACCCATCTGGACATCAACCAAATCGCGTAACGGTGTGAAGCGCTGGATGTTGCGTGGGCAATCGTGTTTCAATCTTTTCTTGAGGTGGTTGCTGGTCTAACCGCACTGATTAGCATCATTAACAGTACTGCATGTGGATGACTATATATATATATATATATATATATATATATATATATATATATATATATATATATATATATAACCTTGTCTGTCTGTCAGTGTGCGGAACGATCTCTGCCAAGCTACTCTGTAAATGTTTGGTCTACAGACTTTAAAATTGATTTATAGAGGATTTGTTTTTTTTTTGCCGGTAAAAATATCTGCTAAAGAGTCAAAATTGAACAAAATTGGAACATGGGATGCGTAAATTGACTAAACGTATTAATTCTACGCATGCGCAAATAAATATGGGTGAACAAAATTGGAACATGGGATGCGTAAATTGACTAAACGTATTAATTCTACGCATGCGCAAATAAATATGGGTAGTTTTTAAAATTTTTATATGCGTATGGACTTAGCTCAGATGGTAACAAATAATTCTGGATAGTATATGCTTTGGTTTCGATTTTAGTTGATAGCACCTAAGTCATATTTTGTAATTCTTTTAAACTTTGGAAATCACTGATATAGTAGGTACAAGATAATAATCAATAGAGAATCGACTCTATAATCATAAATACAAAATCTGCATAAACTAAAATATCAGATTTCAGCGGTTTGCGTATATATATATATATATATATATATATATATATATATATATATATATATATATATATATATATACTCTCAGACCGCCCAGCTTATCCGGTCGTAAAATACGCTTAGATATAATATTTTTATTCATGCAAATTTCATATTTATTATTATCGAGCAAAAACTCTTATGATTGTTATATTGTACCCAATATATAGAAGTAATATTTATCAAGTTTCAAGTCTGTAGACCAAAAATTGACAGAGTAGTTAGATAGTGAGCGTTCCTCACACACAGACAGAAAGACAAGACCAATTTCATATATATATATATATATATATATATATATATATATATATATATATATACATTACAAACGTGAAAATACATTTATGCTAAGATGTATAGATTTTAGTTTTACTTTAAGTCTAAAATCAATAAATACTCACCATTCTATAAGTACCTTCAGCAATTGAAAATTAAGTTACAAACATAGCCATAGCCATAAACTTTTCTCATTTCAATATCGATTTCAATACCTTCAAATGTTCGATTATCAATTTTGATTCCGATTAATCGTTCAAACATTAATATCTATCTATCTATTTATCTATCTATCTACGTATATATATATATATATATATATATATATATATATATATATATATATATATATATATATATATATATATATAGTGAGTGTGTGTGTGTGTGAGAGAGGAGAGAGATGCTAACAATATACAAACAAACTCGACCGAAAAAAATAACATCTTTACGGAGTTAATGACGATATTGCTCTCATCTACGATTAAATTTTGTCAAAGAAAACGTTTGAATAGTAAAACATCGCTTGTACCGAGAAGTTGTCACTAATGAATCCAGCCAACTGCGCATGTCAAGCCTCATTATCCAAATGAATGATGTGACTCAGTCTATGAGAAAGTTCAGATTGTACAGACATACGTAAGCACATGCGCATATACGCACACACTTATTGGAGTAAAGTCGGTGATTTTGTCATAGGGTATTTTTTATTGAAAACAGAATCTGAGGACATCAGTTGCAAAAGGCAAAAAAAAAAAAAATCATGATTTCAAAGGCAGCTGTTCGTAGTTGTCACGGTAAAAATATCTAACAACTATACAAACTCTTTATAGACGGCTATTTCTTTGAAACAAATTAATAATAATAATAATAATAATAATAATAATAATAATAATAATAATAATAATAATAATAATAATGGGAAGAAATATCATAAACTGTCCCCCTCCAAAAACAAACAAAAAAATGATCAGAATTGGCTGGTACGGCACAAAATAGTAGTGAAGGGTCAAGGAAGATGGAAATATAAAGAAGGAAATACACTGTCCAAACATTTACTGAATGGGTGCAAAGAGTGCTAGGACATTAGGGAGGCGAGTTGCCACCCAAACTGCAGTGAAGACCAATGGTCGTTGCCAGCGAGAAATCAATGGTGAACGACTGTTACGATAATGCTAAGGTTATCGAAAGAGGGGAAAATACTGAGAATCTAGAGACACCTATTCTCATCCAGACCCCAGGGAACACAACCGGTTATCATTAGTATGTTATCCTTACTAATGGCCTGTGTGAGGACTTCTGGTGTGTACAAATAATAATAATAATAATGATAACGATAATAATAATAATAATAATAATAATAATAATAATAATAAGAAGAAGAAGAAGAAGAAGAAGACGAAGATCCCTGAGTGCGGAAACCGACCTACATAACCAAGTAACGTCGACCAACTCCAAGTACGGAGGCTGGAAAGACCTAGAAGTGAAATAACTATCCAGACCTCTACTGAAAGCGCGCTGAAAGTATTAGCATCTTAGGCAAGCATATTTCCATTCAAGTCTCAAAGAAAACCAATGGTTATTACCAGCGAGAAATCAGTGGAAAGCGGTTGTTGCGATACCGAAGAATCATTTGCAAGAGTCATCGAAAGAGATGAAGAGTACTAGACATCTGGGAAGACTTAATGAATACTATTAGTTATGGTCAGTGAATAATCACTGGTAAGGACCTGTGTAAAAACTAATAATAATAATAATAATAATAATAATAATAATAATAATAATAATAATAATAATGAAAGATTAACCCAAAAGAGATAGACCAGTCTTTTGTTTAAGAGCAAAGTATAGTGTATGTTCTAATATTAAAAGTTCATCTTTAATGTTCCCAGTCAGTGAAAGAGAAATCTTTCTAGACTAAGACGATTTAAATTTTTATTCTGATCCTGAATGTTAGTTTTAGATGAGCTGAATTTTCATACATTAGAAAAACGAACTGTTGTTTACAGTAAGAAAGAAACGATTTTAATTAACTGCAAACCGATAACCTGCATTCAAACGATGTTTTAAATTTTAACGGCACGGCTCAGCGGACAGATCTACTACTCCCTTAAAAATCATGAACTGTTACACGAGGAACAGAAAGGACCCTGGAAAACAACAAGAATGACACATGGCCTAATGCAATGAGGTTAGCTAACCAAATTCTTAAGGATGTAAAAGCTATATGACAAAATTATCAACTTAATTGAGAAAAATATGGAACTCGCAGCTTGAAGATAACACTTGAAAAAATATAAGAATATAGAGTAGCATTTTCCATGGAAAATGTGTATCACCAATACTTTTTATGATAGCAATGGTAACGCTGAACAACGCTGCGTACTAATTTATCGAGATAAAATTAAAATATGTCATCATATGAACAACACAAAATTATTTGCAAAAAAAAGAAAAAAAGAAAGAAAGAAAAAGGCTAGAAGTTATAATAAATGCAACCAATATGTTTAGTCAGAATATTTGAATTCAGAATGGATGAGGGTGTACAGCTGGAGATAAAGATGGGAAAATTCAAAACAGCAAAAATAGAACTGCTTAACTTCATGTGAACAGGAAAGGATAGGAAAGTTAATGGGAAATATAGAAGATGATGCGATAAAAGACTATACAATGCACAACTTTAAATACATACAAGCTGATTACTTCTGCAAACAACACTATCAAAATGAACAATACAAAAAAGCATATGAAGCAGAAAGATGAGAAAAGCAAAATGCGAATAAGAGGAAGTACATGGACGAGTTATAAAGAAGTGGCGCACAAAATCATATGGACATTGCTATGAAAAAGACATGTAATAATAACAGGCGCACGAAGCAACGCAAGTCAGAACGATCTATATAAAAGTCAAGATAAATTTAAAAAAAACAGGAAAATAATAATAAACACAGAGAAGAAACGGTAAAATTAAATGACTAATATCTGTAAAATAGATAAATCCAGTTGACCAACCAATCAACTTCACGAAAGCGTAATTTTGAATTAATGGGCAAGAAGACTAGGGTCCAATTTCCGATGGAGTTATTCCATAGGCTTAAAAGTGAAACTTGTAAACACTCAAGATTAAGAAGTGAGGATCAAGAGTAAATGAAGTAATCCCGAGAAAGGAGTTGTGCCCACCCTAGCAACTCGTTGTAGTAGCTAATGAAAAGGGAGCCTTTGTGTCGTCCTCAACTATAGTCGACCACTTTACTTTTTTACTTTTCTTAGCTTTTCTTGTTATAATATGAATTGGTGGATTTACTCAACACTTTTGTAGATAAGAAATGGCATTTTAAAAGATATTTATTCGACAAATCTGTATCTGTCAACATGCAATATATTGTTTCTCTGTTTATGCACATGTAATATATAAGATGGCTATTATCAGTCAGCAGGTGTCCGAGAAGAAAGAAGCACATGATTGTTATTCGATAATGTCATTATCTCCACTTACTTACTCTCACACCAGCCCATTGATAGACCCACCTTCGAAACACACAGTGTATGCAATAATACGCACGATATGTGTGCATCAGAAATAATAAACTAATATAGGACTTTCATTTTTCTAAACATGGTTTACTCCTAAATAACATTACAATGATATATATATATATATATATATATATATATATATATATATATATATATATATATATATATATATACTAGCAAAAGTACCCGTCGTTAACTGGGTTCAAAAACAGCCTACAGAAAATGGACTCTGATTTATGAAAGTATGATAGGTTATGAAAAGGAAGGGTTGTAAGAAGATAGCTTCGAATTTGGGGGTATCAAAACCAAAGCAAAATATGATGAAAGTAAAAATAAAATAGATAAACCCCATAATTTATCATACCATACCTGTTCACACTGAAACACTTATCACAATATTCTGTGGATCTATATAAAAAAAAAAACTTTGTGACATATTTTCATTCTATGGAGGTCAGGTGCGAACAAACATCCCATAATTTTATTATACCATATTTCTTCAATCTGAAACATAATTATAAAAGTATACTTACGTAGATAGATATGAAAATTCTTTATTAAAGTTTGTGCCTATTTCCATTCTATGGAGGCCAGGCGCGAACGCAGACCCCACAATTTAATTATACCATCCCTATTTAAGATAAAACATACTTATCAAAGTATTCTTATGTACATCTATATAAGAAACACTTGTAAACGTTTTTTTTTAATTTTTTAATTTTTTATTTCCATACTTTGTAGACCAGGCGCGAACGCAGACCCCACAATTTTAACGAACCACCTTTCTGCCAGATCAAACATACCCATTCCTGTGTCTCGATACATCTTCTATCATTATATGTAATTATTATTTTTAAAATAGACAACCATATAGGAGCCTATTCGTGACCACACACACACACACACACACACACACACACACACACACACACACACACACACACATTCAGCTTTATATCATAGAAGATATATATATATATATATATATATATATATATATATATATATATATATATATACTAGATGACACAATCTGGGGTTGCCCAACTGTATCTACATATTACTTTTGTTATAAATAAAATAAATAATCTGTCTGACATTTTGGGAAAATTACGTTTGAGCATGTTAGTTTTAACTTTAAAATTTATAAATAATACGATGAAGAGTCGAATTTTAATTTTTTTATATTTCCTATAATTATTTTTAAAAACATTATTAAAGTCAATAAAGCTTACCCATGATACTTTGTCAAATCTAGTTTTGTAGTTATGCAAATTATGATGTTGCACGTGTATGCGGAAGCGCTCATTATATGATTAGAAAAAAAAATTACTAAAATATTGTTTAATTAAAAAAAAATTGTTTTAATTAATGTCTATAGTGTGAAATAAAAAATAAAACAAGAAAAAGCCAATTAATGAAAAAGGCGGTCAGTATCTTTCCTTTTTCTCTCTGCCCCCCTCTCTCTCACTCTCCCTCTCGTTCTAATTCAGTTTTATAAAAAAAATGATAAAAAGACTGAAATAGCAGAAAAAGAAACAATATCAGCGAATATCCATAATTTTGAACTGTAATTGTTTCTTTTTCTCCCATTCCCTATAAAATTTCTTTTTTTCTTTTACTCTCGCTATTAATTCATGATCTTTGGACTACGTTTTTAAAAGATGTTTTCTCCCCGTTGCCAACGTTAATCTTGAAAGGGTTAGCTGAAAGACGCCCCGATAGGTTTTTTTTTCTACCCTACCCCTTATTTAAACATTTTATCTAATTTATGTTTGTTAAACATACAATTAGAGCTTAGGAGAAATATACTTTAGAAGTGTATTTTGGTCTTCGTTTTGAAAGTTTCATTTTAATGGTTTATGTTTAAACTATAGAAAAAAGAACTTAACCCTCAGCAATTAATAATGGCACTACGTTCGGAACTATTCAAATAAATAATAAGCCTGAAGAGTCCTAGAGTGGATGAAACGCGGAATATTCAGTGTAGTTTAATCGCTATATATATTTTATAACTTACTATATATATATATATATATATATATATATATATATATATATATATATATATATATATATATAGTCATCCACGTACAGTACTGTTTCGTTGTATCACTTTAGCCGGGGATTGAACCTACAAACGCGTTGATAGTTGGTAGTTCTAACCTTCGGCTCATGGTATTGGTGATCGCAAATGGCATCATCGTTCCCATTTAATAAACATTCAGCCGCTTTTACGGTGCTCGAGCTGTTTGTTTATTTACAAGCAACCAAGGTTCAGTGATTACTAGGTACCGCCCACGCGTGCCACAATTTTACTCTCCATATGTAACAGGGTGTAACTGTAATTACAATTAAATATTATCATCCGAACATTTTACTCTTTAAAAGAAGCTGCAAATAAACTGCTAATATTAAAAAAAAAATACAGCATACAAAAATAATTAAAATGCGAGACTAAAATCGTATTTACATTATCGACGCTTTAAAACAAGGTTCCTATGAAGCGCTAAACACAAAAAATTTTTAAATCTTGCAAAAATCTTATAATAATCATATTTTTCTGAAATTTTCGATATTTATTCATTTTAAATAAATTGTAAATATTTATTCATTATTAAATAACTTATTTATTCATTATTAAATAATAACAGAAGATTTCGTAAAATATATTAGAGAAATTATATTTTAGGTGCTGCATCCCCCCATATTTCATGTTACGAAAACCAAATAAAATAAATGTAGGTCCATAAAAATTTGAACATTTTTAAAGCTTAAAAGCTCACACACACACACACACACACACACACACACACACACACACACACACACACACACACACACACACACATATATATATATATATATATATAATCCGTTATTTATTTCACTTACCTTAAAGTTGTAAATAAAATTGGACATAAAATCAATATTATTATGTTAAAAAAAAACACTTTTCTTGATAATTTTTTCTCGGTAATATAATTATTTGAATTACAACAACAAAACAAAATAAAAAAACAGAATTCTAAAAAACAACCATTTTTACAAAGGTTTAAATGATATTAAATTTCAATATTTCGCGATATGAAGTTTCAACAAAGATTTTTTTATAGCAGGTTTCCAATATTTAAAAAATATATATTCATATAATATAATATACATAATTCATATAATATGATATATGATTCTTGATATAATAAAAAAGAAAATCCAAAATTAGCCATAAAAGTTCATTTTCATGTGATTATTTAAATTGATAGAGTGCGAACTTTTTTTGGGCACCGTTTTCCAAAAAAGTACGAAGGTCTTTAAGCAACATTATCTTTATATATGTGTGTCAACAGAAGACGCTAAAATTGATTTTATTTTATTAATTCTCGTCTGTGTAGTTCGTTAAAAAATCTATTTATTTTACAATGTAAGTATGATAATCCAATAGCAAAAAACATTACTTCCATAAACCATTATAGCGCCAATGCCCATCCATAGAAATTGACACAGAAAACAGTAAACACACGAAATTATATATATATATATATATATATATATATATATATATATATATATATATATATATATATATATATATATAATTCAAAAACGGTAGTGTTTGAATATATGGTAAAGTGGCATTTTTAGTTATTTAAAACTGCTTTAAAACTTCACCCTTCACTCATTTTTCGACCAATTTTCAAACAATTATTACAGTTTTTAGATCACCGCTTCAGCTATATTGTGAAAAATAATTTTAATTTTCGTTCAGTAAAACAAAAGTTATGGTGAATTTACTTGTGAAATATATATATACATACACATATATATGTATATATATATATATATATATATATATATATATATATATATATATCACCAGTAAAACAAAAGTTATGATGAATTTACTGGTGAAATATATATATATATATATATATATATATATATATATATATATATATATATTTCACCAGTAAATTCATCATAACTTTTGTTTTACTGAACGAAAATTGAAATTATTTTTCACAATATAGCTGAAATGAAATATATATATATATATATATATATATATATATATATTCAATTATATTTTACCGTTTATTTATACCAATCTTTTGATTTATGAAGCTCGATGTAACTACAGAGTATATGCAAATATATATATATAAATATATATATGATAATATATATATATATATGATATATATATATAATAATATATATATATATATGATAATATATATATATGATAATATATATATATAAAGAAAGAGAGAGGAAGAGAGAGAGAAAGAGAGAGAGAGAGAGAGAGAGAGAGAGAGATCTCGTTAAAGCGTATGTCTTTTCTCTGCTTACATTTTCGTTGGTTCTTTTTAACAGTGAAAACTTCCCAGATTGCCTTTAATACGAACAATGCAAATAACCTTAGCAGTTCCCGCTAAAACTATCGCTAAACAATTAAAAGTTTATGTTCTTTAGTTAAGACCCGGCCCTCTGAAGATAGTTGTGATACGCCAGTTTAATTGACCAAGTTTAGTCTGAAACTCGAACAATAATCAGCCACCTTTATAGGATCAACGAAAACAATATGCAGACACAAGTCGTCTGTATGATTTAATTAGATGTGTCACTCAGAATAAATTCTGCTCGAATAAACACACGCACACACATCTATATATTGGATTACTGAATTCACGTGTTTTGATCCATAAACCATAAAAAGCATCAAGAAATGCGAACTAGCAACTTTCTAGCTATAACGAAGAATATTCTCTATCATGACGACACAAAAAACCCTTCGCTATTTCCCCCATAGGACAACAGAATTCGCTCTAGTAAAAAAAGAAAGATCAAATACAAACCATCCGCCTCTACTGAAGACCACCCAGAAAGTTCATAATATTTGCGCATTTTCATGATGGCCCTAATAAAACAAGTATAAAATATTTAAAAACTTGTTTATTATTTTTATTATTCATTCACCAATCTCCATTTCAACGAGTTAACATTAATCACTCCTCTTTTTTTCTTGCACAGGGTATATCCAGAGTTGTAGTGCCACTTCAGGGACGACATAATCTATCTCCGACAGCTCCAGGAGAAATGTAGGGAGCAAAGGCAGCCCATACTACACAAAGCATTCATCGACCTCACCAAGACTTCGATTTTGTGAGCATAAACAGCTTGTTTCAAAGTTCCGGACAGGATTAGAGAGATTCCAGAGAATCATCGTCATTATATATGGGCAATGAAGATTGTTATTCAACTGAATGACGATGGAGTAACGTCACCGCTTTTTGACATAAGATAGATATGACATGAAATAGGGATGCGTGATCACCCTGACCCTGTTTGGCATCTAATTTGCCGTCATAGTTAACCAGATTTTTAATTACTCTACTGAGAGGATCTAGCTCCAAACAAAGTGCATTGCGACTTGGATGTAAATGGCTACTTATTGGGATCATGACTACGTGGGAATTGATCAGCGTGATGTCTGCTTGTGTTAATGTTAATAGTCAGGGGGCGAGAAACGGGGCGGGAATTCTAAAGTTTAGCAGTCCGAGGGAAGAAACTGTTAGAGTAGAAATCATTACGGTATTTACGGTATGTACGTCGAGGGGGCACAAGTGCTATGAGTTCATCAGAGTATATTCTATTAAAGTACTTGTAAAACAAGCAGAGAGATGCAATATTGTGGCGATGTGACAGGGGCTGGAGCTCGGCCGATAGTGCTGAACCTATTAGATTGAATATATGAATTTAATCTTTTGTGATTTGTATATTTTTTATTTCTTAAACGTCTCCTTTTTCCGCGTTGATTTTTCAAAATTTTCAGCCATGAAAAGCAAAATTTATGTGTGTGAATGTATATGCCGACTCCCACTTCTAGGAAAGTAAATATTCCGATTCTGACTCCTAGGATTCAAAAATATCCTAATACGTCTTTGACTCCTTGTTTTAAAGTCTTCCATTATTCAATCTGGTGATTCTTTAGCAATTAAAAATATCCGACTCTGATTCTGATTCAAACTCTTAAAATTTTATGAGTCGAACTCCTTCTAAAACACCCGACTTTGCTTTCGCAACGCTTTCAAAGAAAATCCAAGTTCGACTGTTAGGTTCTCGAGTGCGAAAAAATACACTTACAGAGATCAGAGATTAAATCGACCGAAACGTGAATATCACAACTAAGATGGAAATAGTATTCTGAACACTCCAACTAACAAAGAAATGTTGAGGTTTTGTGGCTCAAACGAAAACTTAGTTTCTTTTTAATGCTATGAGATTTGACAAGCTGTCAACCACAATAAGGCGAGCTGACAATGAAGATAACGTAAAGGCATTTCTACGAAACCGCAATGTATGGTCTACATTGAAGCAACCATCTTGCAGCGAGAAATATAATAAACCAGTTAATGAATAACTCAGAATCATTTGTCTGATAAATGATCGTCCTTCGTAATCTAACAATTCCACCAATGCTCGCGTTAAAGCTACAGTTAAAAACGACAATAGTTATATTTTACGCATGTTTTTTGCGGAATTCTGGTATTTCTTATGAGCTTGTCAAAAGATATTTCAAGAGATACTGATAAATAGGCAATGATTGTTATGCGTTTGCACATATGTGTAAACGCATAACAATCACTGCCTATTTATCAGGCATTTTATATTTTTATTTTTTTTAACATATATCGATATATTATGAAATATATATACATATATATTAATGATATATATATATATATATATATATATAATTATTTTTTTACTATAATAATTAAACACCTACAGACACTATGTTTCTTCCTTTCGGGATTCTTCAGTGCAGGGTGTCACGATTACTACCAGTCAAACGATTCGAACCCCGCGACACGAGACATCTCTGGCTCGATTAGCGGAAGCCGTATCCATTCGGCTACTATTAACCGTGTGAAATAGCGTTGAATTTTAAACATTTTTTTTTATTTAAAATGTTCATTACGTCAGACAGACAGTGATCAAATCGTTATACGATGATCTACGCGTAAGAGCTAAATTGACCGACTTTTAATTCAACGGAAAGTGCTCAACGATAAGAAACGAATTTCTTAAAGGGGCTGTCATAATGTTATATATATATATATATATATATATATATATATATGGAATCTATTATATAAAGAAACTTTGTGTGTGAGTTCGTTCCGTATATACTCCTAAACGGTTGGCCCAATTTTTTAGAAATTTCACACAATTATATGGCTGGCAGTATTCTTGGATGTGTTTTGCATCGGAATGTCTTTAATAAATATCGACAATTCATACCGAAAAATCCGATGAAATAAAGAACAAGCGATTCTGACTAAAGTTAACGTTTTATAACAGCGCCTTTGAGAAGTTTTATTACCATAAAGCAGAAAGGTCCGGAATGTAAAAATCAGAAATAAACTCTTTGAAATGACAGGGGCGCGTTCAAAGGAATGTTTCGGTTTAGAGCATAATAACTATGATACTTGGTTTTGCATTTTACACTTTAATTTAATATATATATGCAAACGTTTCTGTGTGCTTGAATGATATTCCTATTTTGCTCGGGATTGATGAAGGATCACGAATATAGTTCTTTTCACTATGCTCGTAACACCATATTTCTTTTATACTTTTTACTGCTCCTCTTTCATTCGGTTTCACCCCATAATATAAGAATATATATAGTGAACAGAAGTTGGAATACGGGAAATTTCTTTGAAGTAGTGTCTTATATAGTTTCAATTGTATTAAAATCAAATATACATATTTGCAGACTTTATGACGTCCTATTCCCATCGATCATTTAGAAGTAGGAGCATACAGAGTTTGGCCAGCAATTCTTTCCTGAAGCATTTCATAGATATGTTATAAATGTTATCCAAATATGATATACATGAAGTTTGAACAAATGATTCCATCCCAATATCCCTTGAGTTAGAAGAGCACTAAGAGATGTCGAAACACTTCGACTCTTTTACCAGAAAACCTAATAAATATGCTTTAACTTTCATAAAAATAGAATTTACTAGAAGTTTCAAGGAGGTGATTTTAAATAAGAATACACGTTTGGATTTTATATAGATTCTCTACTATTTTTTTACATTGATATATATATATACATATATATATTTATATATATATATTTATATATTTATATATATATATTTACTATAATTAATAAGTTATTAAATTATTAAACTATAATAATTATTAAATTATTAGCAGGCCACCCGACATTGCCTGGTCGTAAAATACACTTAAATATGATATGTTAATTAATGTAAATTTCGTATTTATTATTATATTGTATTGGGACCTATATATAGTAATGATTTTAAAAGTAAAAAAAAAAAAAAAAAATGAATTAATAGCTATTACGTTACGCATGCATATTCGTAATGCTGCCGTTCGACCTTCATTTGGCAAAATCTATTTTTTTAATTTTCACACTTTTGAACTATTTTCCTCGGCTAAAACCCAATTTACAGGTCTCACATGAATTCGAATACACTATATACCAAGTTTCATGTCTGCAGACTAAAAATTGACGGAGGAGATTGGTAAGCAACGTTTTTTAAACAAATACATATAGGCATACATAATATACATAGAGGATGTTTGTGTTTACTAAAACCTTTTTGCGCAAATATTACGCAAGTATAAATCATGTAGAATATCTGCATGAATATAATTATAGTTTACTAAAAATGGTCATCCCATGTGAAAACCGAAAAACTTAATAGGAAATGAATTAAAATGAATGGTAAAGGAATATGCCAATTTGCTAGATCTTTTGACGATGAAGGCAATTCCACGATCCATATATAACAAAGTTGTATTTTTTTTATAAATAAATAGAAATAAAGGGTTTTTAATATTCAATACACACACAAAAATTTACATGTGTGTGTATATATATATATATATATATATATATATATATATATATATATATATATATATATTATTTGAGAGTAAACAGCTAGATATGGTCGTTACAAAAGGTAATCTGTTTCAGTCAATTAGACTTCCTCAGGCGACCCTGCCACAAAGAAAGGCGTTTTCTTTGAGTTCAGGGTCACCTGAGGAAGTCTCATTGACTGAAACAGATGGCTCTTTGTAGCGACCATATGTAACTGTTTACCCTCAAATAATATATATATATATATATATATATATATATATATATATATATATATATATATATATTCCACGGACACGTTTCGCCGTTTACTGCGCATCAGCGGGAACAGACATAGCGAACTTCGAAACGGCGACCTCAGTCACTGGGTGTCGGTCGCCCTACCACTATCACATATTTCAAGGATAAGCGAGAAAACATATTCTGTTTAGCGTTTGATGCTCCCATATAAGAGCGTATATAATAAAAGTATGCTTATCTACTAACTATATATGTTTGTGTCCGTTTATCTGTCTGTCTTTCTACCTGTCTGTCTGTCTCTTTATATATATATATATATATATATATATATATGTGTGTGTGTGTGTGTGTGTGTGTGCGTGTGTGTGTGTTTGTATGATCTGGAAAATACATAAATGAATTATTAATTCAACCACGTTTAAAGTGTCGCCGACAAACAGCGCTCGGAGCTGTACAAAGAATCGTAAACGTTTAATATATCAGTGTTATATTCTAACTGATATTTATCCGTGTTTCAGATTAAAAAAAATATATTTATTATACGTTACGATTACAAACTATGGCGTCGGTCAAAGAAGCAGTTAAATTCTTTTCAGAGGAACAATATGATATCAGGTTTGTATAAAATCTGTTCCTTAGTCATTAGACACCAACTAAGCAAAGTTTCTTAAATTTCGATATTTTCGTAAAACCCCGTAATCTAAAGTTGGGACATTTTCTCTAATATAAATTATATAATGGATTTTGATGAAACAAATTGAAAAGATTAAATCAGCGTAAAATCGCCGCAATCTTCAGGATTCCACTTTCTATGTAAACTGAGATTTACTGAGCGATTATCAAATTCATACAATATTATCTTGTCTAGATTAACCAGCATCCTCTGAAGCTGTTTTCATTATTAGTCCTAACCTTTCTTTCTCTTTATATATATATATATATATATATATATATATATATATATATATATATATATATGTGTGTGTGTGTGTGTGCGTGTGTGTGTGTGTGCGTGTGTGTTTTATTATTACAACCTCAAGTGTATTAACTTAATTACAAATTGTTTCAATAGACAGGACAAAAAATATCTTCTTTAAAAATAAAGAAATCTTTTTTAAAACTTGAATCATCTGACGATATAGACGGATATATTTCATCCTGTCCATTAAAACAATTTGTAATGAATTAAATTAATACAATTGAGGTTGTAATAATAATAAATATATTGTGTTCTACTAACGTATTGAGCACTCTTTATCCTTGTTTTTTTACTACATATACCTTTTCTGGTTTCGAATCTCGCTAGGTTCAGGCAAGCTGATTAGTTGTATAACGATGCAAAACGGGCTTATGCAAAGTTATATTTAAAATATCTGGAGGAAGCATCACATTGACGAAGGGAAACTTTAACACTTAGGTAGAGTTCTTTTCATCTAAAAGTATCCAAAACAAGAGAAATAAATTAATAAGCGATACATTAAGCATATGCATGAATTAGACCAATGGTAAATGTTCCAGCTCTGGGGTTTTGATTTCGAATCTCTCTAGGTTTATCCATACTGATGAATCGGATAATATTTTATTTAAATCTGTTTTATTCAAAGGTGTTAAAGGATGAGTGAGTAGAAGACCTTTAGGAAAAGTCAGCTAACTCTGATATTGTGAAATTTTAACAATACATATGATACATCAGTTAATAATTATTAGCCAAATTTTAGTTTTCTTCTTTGTGTGTATTTTATAATCAAATTAAAATAGACCAAATATGGGTATAATTTGATTCTTAATCATTAGAAACAATTATCATGATTTGTTAAATTTCATTTTTTTTTAAAGATTCTCCTAAACTTGAAACGTTTTCTTGAATAAATAATTTGTAATGGATTTCGATCAAAATACAATAATTATTTTAGACATGCATCTTTCATTATATTCAGATTTCAAATTTCGTAAGCTATATATAATTGATGCAGGGAATTAATTTTACCCGTCGTGAGACGAGTGTTCTTCTATTACACACACGATTACACACACATGTATGCGTGTATATGCGGTTGTTATACTAAAGCTATGTTAATCAAAGATTGTTTCTCTAGGACTTTTTTCTATATATTTTAATCACACAAAATACGTATGAAAATCTTACTCAATTCTCGTATTATGTTTAGAAATGATTTTCCATGTTTTCTAATTAACTCTCCAAGTTTATGTTGTTTGACACCTGCTCTTATTTACTAGGCTCTATACCAATTTCGTCTCCATTATGTTCTGTGTTTATTAACACAGGACTGAAAACTTTTCCACGATTACCACTTCTTTATACAACTCTTCCTTTTACTCTTCCGCTCTCTTTGCAATGAGAAACCGTGAGAACAGTAGAAATACTGTTTAATCGGTAAATGAAGAAAGGCAGAAAGAAAAAGAGAGGAAATGAGAGAAAGGAAGAAAGAGAGAGTAAGAGAGAAGAAAAAAGAGAAAGAGAGAAAGACCTATATTGCGAGCATAAGAGACTTATTTTGTATTTTGACATTTATTGTTAAAAATTAACTAGTTTTACAAAATTACTGTTTCTTATTCAAACAATCTAGCCTAAACTCATTGAGTAACCCAACGTGTTACATTCTTTCTACTATATATTTTCTAACACACACACACACACACACACACACACACACATATATATATATAGATATTTACATACATAAATGATGATTGCAACGTCTTGTCAGACTCTCTCAGACACTAAAAGTCCATGACCTCAAAAATGACTTCCATCGCCACAGGACCATTTTAATAGACAAATGCCTGAGAGAGTATCTATACCCAGATGATGTTACAGAGTCTTAGCTTTGTACGACAGCTAAGTCTCTCTCTCTCGGTTTAAAATGTTGAGATCTAGCAACAAGCAAGAGCAAGATAGATAGCAACAAATTAAACTGCAGACCAGCTTAATGCGGGTACTGGTCTCCTGCTTTATGGTTTTTTTATATCAGAGAGTTGTTTCTCCTAGAAAGGTTGCCTTCACCACGGCTTACGGGAGCCCTCTCCACCTCAACACACGCACACACACACACACTAATATACACGGTGCTAGTTGGCCGTTGACCCAGAAAAGGGTTAATTCGCCATTTGGAAGGTTTTGTTTTTAATTCTTCAGGGAGACTAGCCACTCTCCTCACCAAACAAGTCTGGTGGGGGAACCAGTTTAGTCGCCGGTGATCCGAACATGAGGCAGGTAGTACTGGTTTACATGGTACCAGTAGCATATGACATGACCTGACACACATACATATATACATAACGCAATTATACACGGTATAATCGCGTTGAAACACCGATTCTCATCAGATCACCGAAGTTAAGCAACGTTGAGCCTGATTAATACCAGATGGGTGACCATTTGGGAGTTTTAGGTGCTGTATGTGCTCTCCGCTTATTTAAGCATTTGTTTCCAGTCGTCAGTTGCCACTGGTACTTAACAATGTCAACTCAGGAGAGGTGTGGTTGGAGATTGCGCCCATCCTGCAACAAAAAATCACATGCAGGCACCCCTACGTTGGTATCCATAATCTGTAAGACTGCAGGAGCCTGTTTTATATATATATATATATATATATATATATATATATATATATATATATATATATATATATATTTCCGCAGCCAAACAAATTCGCAGCTCACATAAACCAGGACAGTCAACAAACGGAAGTTCAAGGCTCGAATATATATATATATATATATATATATATATATATATATATATATATATATATATATATATAAAAAAGTTTCAGGTAACCTACATCTAAAATTTCAAGTATTTATACCCAAAATTGGGGGAGGAGTTTGGTAGAGTCTGCAAAGGTCAACTCTGTAAACTTTGACCTCTTGCCAGCCAAATTTTCGCCCAAAAACCGATTAAAAACTTGCTGCATTTCTGAATACCCTTTATGTAAAGTTTCAAATGTTTAGAACTAAAATTGGCTGCGTAGTTTGCTAGAGACCGAAAAGTTCAAATCTTTGGAGCTTTGACTCTTGGCAGCCAAATGTTCAGCTAAAAACTGATTACAAAGCTTGCCCTAATCTGAATACACTTTATATAAAATTGCAAATGTTTAGACCAAAAATTGACTGAGTAATTTGGTAGAGCCCGGAGAGGTCAAATTAAAAAAAAAATGACCCCAATTTTGATCCCTTAACATTTATTGTTTTGGGCTCAAATCAAATTAAAATGTTTGATCCATATCAAAGTAACCTTCTAAAATTTCAAGTGTTTAAACCCAAAATTGGTGGAGGAGTTTGGTAGAGTTCTTAAAGGTGAAATCTTTGAACTTTGACCTCTTGACAGTCAAATTTCTGGCCGAAAACCGATTAAAAAGGTTGTCCCAAATGTCAATACCCCTTATGTCAGATCTCTAGTCTGTAGACAGACAGTTTCACTTATATATATATATATATATATATATATATATATATATATATATATATATATATATGTATAATGTGTATGACAGCTGTTGATGGAGAGAAAGGGACTATGATATTGGCTGCTAAATGAAGGCATATTTGCTCATTTCTATTTGCAAGAAGTGAAAGTTCCTGTAGTGAACGGGAATTAGTAATTCCTTCTGTCAACTTTCTTATCAAAAACAAGAACTTCCGTTTTCTCGCTGACAGAATGTGGCAAATACATTATCAGAACGTCGCATCCTCTATCCATGCTTGGTGTGGCCTGGGAAAATTAATTTCTTTAACTAAAGGGTACTAAACGAAATTATGGTAGGACTTTGACAAAATGATCGTAACCTATGCATTGTAAATAGGTTTTTAAAATGTACCGAAGTGTTGAGATGTTGAAACAAATGATTGCTAAGATTAATAAAACTTGGAATATAGTTAAATATTATTCATTTTTTAAATGCAATGTTGTTATATTCAACAAAACTCGTTGCTATACAAAAAGATTGAAATATAATCGCAATAGCGGATTTCCCAAAACACACGCACACACACCTCTTTGGGTTGAGCACTTTGTAAATATATTTTCACCCGACGCGTCTTTAAAAGCGATTAAGCGAAGACCACTATTAATTTGTTTGTAAACAAGCTGATGGTTCGAGCACTGTGCAACGGGAGGGTGTGGATATAATTCACACTCTAGGAGAAATATTTACGGCACTGATTCGTAGCCGAATGGTGAGAGCTGCCGACTGTCAATGCGACGGTTGTAGGTTCAATCCACGGCTGGGGAAAGGTGTTTGTCTAGCCGCACTGATGAGTTGTTATACAGCGAAACAGTACTGTATGTGGATGACAATATATATATATATATATATATATATATATATATATTAATACCATAGTACCTTTAACGTGCCCGTGTCACGGTTCCCAGATTATAAATTATTCGACCGGGAGATCCTATTTATTAAAAAGAACAGAAGGCAACAACATACCACGAACATTAAATTAGTATATAGATACGTTAATTTAATGTTCGCAGCATGCTACAATCCTCCACCCTCTCCTACAATAAAAAGGGTCTCCTGATCATCGAAGACGCAATATAAAAAAAAACGAAAATGGATGATGTCGCTTTTGCGCTGTACGTGAAATTAAAATATACCTTCTTGGTCTTTTGGCAAGGATCCAAAGGTAGTATATGTTCTATCTTAAGATGGTATAATGATATTGTGGGGTTTCCGTTCGTGGCGGGCGTCCATGCAATGGAAATATTGTCACAGATTCCTATAAGGATATTAGAGATAAACCGTTATAACCAGGTATATTCTGACACCACATTAACCAAATTACTTAGATAAATACTTTTATAGTTTCAAGGACTACGATAATATCGCGGGGTCACCATTTACGCTGAACGTACACAGAATGCTCAGCAACAATACATTACATATGAAAGATGTCGCTGTAAATTTCCAGAGGTCCCGCTTGTATATATAAATGGCTTAGGGTTAATAATTAAAAATATACCCCTTATTTACTTGTCCCTTCACAAGGACAAAGTTAGACACAAGCTCTGGAATGAAACGATATATATATATATATATATATATATATATATATATATATATATATATATATATATATAAATGCCTCAATCTAGAAAGTTTTCTTCTTTACTGACCGAGAAAAAAAAATGAAATGTTAGTTCAAAATAAAAACTTGCTTACCCTTACATTTAATTTAAAAATAAAATTTTTACGAATCCAGTTTAGTTTTCCCTCATTTTATTTGGAATTTCAATGACTATTGTCTAATAAAGAACCAAAATGAATTCAATATCTAGTTATCAAAGTTACACATAGACGTGAAAGACACACAAAGACAGACGACCCTTTGTATTATGTGCATTATTTGCACTACTGTTAATATCTTGGATGTTATTCTTGCACCATTTCGGTCAGTGTAACTTCCAACCTTCCTACGTCTATTTGGAATTTTCAATGATACTCATTAATTAATCCACGGTACTAGCTTGCACTGACCGGATAGACATTCGTAATTAAGTAATTCGTAATTTTATTCTTAGTATCACCCCTATTGAACTATCAATCTCTAAAAGGCTGTCACTTACAACTGATTACTACTTAGCACTTATATCTGTTGCGCTACGGGTCTTTGCAGTAATTCAACTAATCTAAACGAGGCAAATTATTATCCTCATCTTGTTTGTTGTTTGATTAACACTAAGTTAATAAAACATTTCTTGGAAGTTGCATTCAACAATAGGACATTAGAGAAAAGATTACGAACTTTTGCTAAAACTGTAAGCATCTTAAGTTTTTTGTTTCTACGTGATGTATTGATTTTTTCATTCTCCGATTGATCATTTGTTTAATGAAGTAAAAACATAAAATAAAAATAAATTAAAAACAACTAAATAAATAGGATGATATTGTAACTTAAAAAATTATATATATATATATATATATATATATATATATATATATATATATATATATATGTACGCCATAATTACGCTAGCACACCGGTTCTCCTTAGATACTCAAAGTTAAACTATATTGAACCTGGTCACTTCCAGATGGGTGACGGTTTGAAAATATCAGGCGCTTTTTTTTTTACAAGCGAATCACCACTTACCAAGGCCCAAAGGGCCACTAGAGCATTAGAGTCAATAAATGTACGGTGGTCACCGAGAACAACGTGATAATCGTTAGTGATAATCGTTAGTGGTGAAGATTGGTTAAAATTTGATTATTTAAAAGGACAAATCAACAAAAAGAAGGTGTTTACATGGGATTTGAAGACGGCCATATTGTAGCCAATCGAGAGGAAGGCCAACCGAACAGAATTTTATAGGCAGGCAGTTTTAGGAAAGAGGCGCTGAATGCGTATACAGGTTTGGCGATCCAGCCATCAGAAAAAGTATTTCAAAAAGTCACATCACTCTAATGCTAACAATTCCCGGAGTTTGGAATTTTGCGAGGTCCACCTACGCCTACTGGCATAGGATGAGGCATGTCAATAGATGTTGCTTGACTTTGTCTTTTTAAAATTGTTTATAAAACTGTTCACCATCAAAACAATACCCCCGCCAGAAAAAAATATATTTACTTACTAAAAAAAACTTCAATCATTTATAGTTTTTTTTTTTTAAGTTCACGTTACGGATGAGACGTATTTATTTCCATGCAGAAAACTAATGAAAGAGAGAGAGAGAGAGAGAGAGAGTGAGAGAGAGAGAGGGGGGATAAAGAGAGAGATAGGAGATAAAAAGAGATAGAGAGGCGCATATTACAACGCCGGCTTTTGCATTATGCCTTACGGATAAACAAACACAACATGTAAATAAATTTTGTAACATGTTGCAAGCGACCTATGCTTAGTTTATAATTTTTTTTTTACGATTTTCTTTGTACGATAACCATTTATAACTGTAACCATCCACAATAAGAATCACTAACTTTCATTAATAATGCGGTGATTTTGTTATGAAAACATTTTTGAGACTTTTTTTCTGTACGCGTACATATAATAGAAAAATAGCAGTTAAACTTCTTTTCATTTATCAGTGATGGATAGAGAGCGACGGATATTACTAGGAATGTTGATTTACTTCTTTATATATATATATATATATATATATATATATATATATATATATATATATATATATGATAAAACAGGGAACTTCTCTAACCACTTTAATTAAAAAACTTAACTCTAACAATACGAAAAGGGGCACGTCTACAATTGAAAGATACAAGTGAAGTCTCAACAGCATTAAACGAAAACAAGCCATTCCATATCCCACTTCCTTTCTAGGGCAATTTCTCTTGACATATCAAAGGCCTTTGACAAAGTATGGCATAAGGGTCTACTTCACAAGATTTCCAGCTACGGTATAACTGGAAATGTTTTCTCAATCATTAAATCATTTCTCTCCGATAGGCTCATAAGAGTAGTGGTAGATGGACAAAAATCGGAGGCCTGCAATATAAATGCTGGAGTCCCTCAGGGGTCAATCCTGGGCCCAACTCTCTTCCTGATCTACATCAATGACCTCCCTAAACACATACTTAAATCATTCGTTGGCATCTATGCTGATGACACGACCATCTACGGCAACACATCAAAGGCTGTAAATGACGAAGTTCTCTCGGATTCTCTCTCCTCTGATCTCGAGCGCGTGGTTCAGTGGGGGAAGATGTGGCTAGTTACCTTTAATGCATCCAAAACCAAACTCCTATCCTTACATCATCAACGCTCTGATCCCCGGCTGGCATCAATTGTGATGGATGGCTCTCGTCTGGGTGAGGCTCCGTGTTTTGACAAGCTTCTGGGTTTGACCTTTACTCCTGATCTGAAATGGAACACGTACATCAAGTCTGTTGCCAAGGTCGCAGGAAAGATGGTGGGATCCTTCTACCGCTCCAGAAGATATCTCACTACTGATGCAATTCTCTATCTATATAAAAGCCAAGTACGTCCAAGGATGGAATACTGTTGCCATATCTGGGCAGGAGCTGCTAAAAACAGCCTGTCCTGCCTTGACAGAGTACAAAATAGACTTCGTGGCTTAGTGGGAGATGCCCTTTTCTCTACCCTGCAACCCCTCCCCCACAGAAGAGACGTTGCGAGCCTATCCTTGTTTTATCGTTATTTTCATGGCAGGTGCTCGTCTGAACTCCAATCCCTGGTCCCCCCTCGCCAATCTTTCACGAAAAACACCCGTCTAGCTGAATCCACTGTGAAAATTTTCCCCCACTCTATATCTGTGCCTAAATCAAAACGCGGATTTCATGAGCAAAGCTTCTTTCTTAGAACTGCACGCCTGTGGAACTCTGTTCCGTCTGCCTGCTTCCCTCCGGACTACGACTTGGATGTCTTCAAGTCCAATGTTAACAAATTCCTAATGAACCGCCCCCCTAAGTAAACACTTCATAAAATCTCCTCACTAACGTAATGTACTTGCAATAACCCTTATCCCTGAGTGGCTTCCGGGCCTTGATAAGTGGTGATCACTGTGTAAAAAAAAAAAATATCAGTTAAGATAAAAACGAAATGTAAGAAGCCCCCAGACGTACCCCTCCACCGTACTGTATACCGATACTCTATGGCTGACTGGGATAGCTTCCGTACATTCATATCTGATTTACCTCTGCACTCAATGTTTAAAAAGGATGTGTCCTCTATAGTATCAGATCTGACCGAATGGTTAATTGTAGGCATAGACCAATTCATACCATCTAAAAAATTTCAACAAAAACCTAACAGCCAGCCATGGTTCTCCCCAGAATGTGCTGCTGCTATCGCGCACAGAAATCACTTTTTCCATAGCTACCAACGTAATAGATGCACTGAAACTAAAGCTGCTTTCAGGTCTGCCAGCAACCACTGTAAAAGAGTAATCAAAGATGCAAGAGAGCTATATGCCCAGTCTGTTAAATCCAAGGTATCTGATCAGCGGCTTGGATCCCACCAGTTTTGGCAAATAACAAATAAAATCCTGAACAGAAGTGTGCGTTCTATACCAACCACTATCAATGGACCAGAGGTCATCTCGTCAGCGTCAGACAAGGCCAAACTATTTGCAAAGAACTTTGCAGCTAATTCTACCCTATGCGACGAAGGCCATCAACTCCCCATATTTCCTCCTATAACACAGAACAAGCTAGGTAACATACAAATATCCGTGCAGGAGGTCGCCAAACTAATAAAGAACCTAGATTCCAGTAAAGCAACTGGCCCTGATGGCATCCCAATTATAGTGTTAAAAAAGCTTCAACCAGAACTTGCTCCCATACTTACGAAACTATTTAAGCGCTGCCTTAAGGAGAAGTGCTTTCCGACTCCCTGGAAGACCTCTCCAGTTTGCCCTATATTTAAGAATTCAGGTGATAAGTCATCTCCCTCTCAATACAGACCTATAAGTCTCCTGTGTGTTATGAGTAAGTTGCTGGAATCCATATTAAATAGAGAAATAGTCAACCACCTCAGCAGGAATAACCTACTTAGTGGCACACAATATGGTTTCCGCTCTGCAAGATCTACCGCAGATGTGCTGACGGTTATATCCCACAGGATAAGTGAATCTCTTGACAAAGGCTTCCTTTCTAGGGCAGTTGCTCTTGACATATCAAAGGCCGTTGACAAGGTATGGCATAAGGGTCTACTTCACAAGATTTCCAGCTACGGTATAACGGGAAATGTTTTCTCAATCATTAAATCATTTCTCTCCGATAGGCTCATAAGAGTAGTGGTAGATGGACAAAAATCGGAGGCCTGCAATATAAATGCTGGAGTCCCCCAGGGGTCAATCCTGGGCCCAACTCTCTTCCTGATCTACATCAATGACCTCCCTAAACACATACTTAAATCATTCGTTGACATCTATGCTGATGACACAACCATCTACGGCAACACATCAAAGGCTGTAAATGACAAAGTTCTCTCTGATTCTCTCTCCTCTGATCTCGAGCGCGTGGTTCAGTGGGGGGGAGATGTGGCTAGTTGCCTTTAATGCATCCAAAACCAAACTCCTATCCTTACATCATCAACGCTCTGATCCCCGGCTGGCATCAATTGTGATGGATGGCTCTCGTCTGAGTGAGGCTCCGTGTTTTGACAAGCTTCTGGGTTTGACCTTTACTCCTGATCTGAAATGGAACACGTACATCAAGTCTGTTGCCAAGGTCGCAGGAAAGATGGTGGGATCCTTCTACCGCTCCAGAAGATATCTCACTACTGATGCAATTCTCTATCTATATAAAAGCCAAGTACGTCCAAGGATGGAATACTGTTGCCATATCTGGGCAGGAGCTGCTAAAAACAGCCTATCCTGCCTTGACAGAGTACAAAATAGACTTCGTGGCTTAGTGGGGGATGCCCTTTTCTCTACCCTGCAACCTCTCTCCCACAGAAGAGACGTTGCGAGCCTATCCTTGTTTTATCGTTATTTCCATGGCAGATGCTCGTCTGAACTCCAATCTCTGGTCCCCCCTCGCCAATCTTTCACGAAAAACACCCGTCTAGCTGAATCCACTGTGAAAAATTTCCCCCACTCTATATCTGTGCCTAAATCAAAACGCGGATTCCATGAACAAAGCTTCTTTCTTAGAACTGCACGCCTGTGGAACTCTGTTCCGTCTGCCTGCTTCCCTCCGGACTACAACTTGGATGTCTTCAAGTCCAATGTTAACAAATTCCTAATGAACCGCCCCCTTAAGTAAACACTTCAGCAAATCTCCTCACTAACTTAATGTACTTGCAATAACCCTTATCCCTGAGTGGCTTCCGGGCCTTGATAAGTGGTGATCACTGTGTAAAAAAAAAAGAAAAAAAAAAGAACAGTATTCTCTGGAATATCATTGATATAGAAACAGAGTTTGGCCTAGAAGTGAGCACCTAGGAACACCATAAGTTAGGAAAAGAGAACGAAGAGACACCATTCATAGGCATTCGCAATCTTCGATCAGAAAGAAAAGACCTAACAATGTCAAAAACTTCACCACCGATACGATAGCCATGAAGTTGTATGGAAGACCAGAATGTCACACTCTATCAAATGCCTTCTGAAATTTCAAGCACAATGGACTTACATTTTCTTGAGTTATCCGTAAACCGACAGATCAGCTTAGTTATAACAGTTACAAGATGGACAGTTGAACGGAAATACAAAAGTCATACTGAACAGTTTGCCGCACCGCTTGTCTTTGGAATTCCCTTCCTATTCCTAATATTCAGACTCAACCAACATGCAGAAATTTAAACATCTTGCTGCATAATTCCTCGGCTAGGTTTCCTTCTAAACGTCTAAACCCTTAAGCTTAAGTGGCAATATGTCTTGTTTGGAGTAAGCGTCCTTTTTTTGTTACTAATACGAGGGTTGTGCAATAAATAATCCACTTCCAGTTGTCTAATCTAGCTGAAATTTTGCATGTGCCATGATTTACATCTCTATGGATTATGTGGCAAATTACAGCTCTGAACTAATTGTGGTTTCTGTTTTACAGGTGTTTGAACTGAGTCAGGTGTGACATGGAGCCTGTTGAATGTCGAGCAGTGATCCGGTTTGATTGAAAGGACGCGCACCACATGAGACTTTTGATGAAAGGCAAGAAACTTATGGTGATAATGTCCCATCATATGACCTTGTAAAACGCTGGCATCGTGAATTCAAACATGGTCGGAGGTCTGTGGAAACAGCTTCCAGACCTGGTCGCCCCCCTTCTGCCATTGATGAGGCATCTGTCCGTCAAGTTGAGGCTGCCATTTTGGAAGATCGACGCATTACTATTCGCCAAATAGCCCAAGATGTCAAGATTAGTACAGGGTCTGTGGAAACTATCATTCATGACCATTTGCATATGCATAAGGTGTCGTCCAGATGGATTCCCAGGTTACTCACACCATTCCACAAGCGAGAACGCGTTGAGTGCTCGAGGATGAATTTGGAGATGTGCCAAGAAGATGAGTCAAAGTTTTTCAAAAAACTGATTACACAGGATGAAACCTGGATCCATCACTATGATCCAGAGACCAAAGCCCAGTCAATGCAGTGGAAGCACTTGGACTCACAACCTCAAAAGAAGGCAAGGGCGCAGCCTTCCGCTGGCAAGGTCATGCTCACAGTCTTCTGGAACCAGGACGGAGTAGTGATGACAGATTTCCTGGTGAAGGGTACCACAATTACAGGAGCCTATTATCCTTCACTTTTGAGGAAATTAAGGGAAGCTATCAAAATCAAGAGGTGGGACAAGATCAGCAAAGGTACCCTCCTCTTGCAGGACAACGCTCCGGTCCACAACTCGCATGTCGGCAGATCAGAAGCACGGGTGTGTGGTTATGAAATCCGAACCCATCCTCCCTACTCTCCTGACCTTGCACCCTCTGACTTTCACCTCTTCCCAGCCATGAAGAAAGCGTTTCCCAGATGATGCAGCCTTGGTTTCTGAAGTCACGTCGTGGTTGGAAGACCAACCTTGGGTGTTCTACAAAAACGGTCTCCAGAGCTGTATCATACGATGGGAGAAATGCATAACTCTGGGTTGTTCCGATGTAGAGAAAGACTAATAACTGTGCCAAGTTTTTGTTGCTCTTCTGCTAAGGGAAGTGGGTCAGGGCATTACTTATTGCACGCCCCTCGTAGTCACCATTTAGCAAAGCCACTTGTTTGACAAAGGGTTAAAGAACTGAAAATAATAGGTAGATTACTTTAAAAAATGATTATCAAAAAAGATGGCCTAACAAATATCTGTTTGCATTAGACTTGCCAAACGACTATGTAGTTGGCCGAGAAGCATAAGACTTATAAAATAACACACAGAAACAAACAAAAAATAATTCATACATTGTTACAATAAAACAATTATCTCCTGAATGACCTGTAAATGCGGATATTTAAAATGGTGTATCTATTTCACTCATAGCAAGTCTAAGCATTTTTTTTAATGTCAAATTGTCCTTAATTTTTTTATGTGTCATTTATCCAGGTTAGTCAGCATACACCGACATGTCAAGAATGACACAAATAAGTTCTGTAAAGTATGCGACTAGTTTATGAGTTTAAACGGGGAAGGTGCTCTATAACAAACATTTCTTCGAGATGATTGAAAAAAATAGAATAGTAAAAAAGTATTATAACCAAGACGGTAACTAGATGTAGATACGGGACGAGTGTAGACGTCGCATTTAGAATACGACTCTGATTGTTATTGAGGAAATATCAAATGCTATCCATCGATGTCAAAGAATTTAATTTAGTAAATATGTACTGGTGCAATATGCACCCTGGATGAATTCACCAGACTCTTCTCAATGGAGGAAAAGTCTAAGTAATATAAATGAAAACTGCTGGGTCCTTCAGCCTAACTTTCTTTCTCACTTTGAACCGGAACTTTCTTTAGGAAGGGACTTTCCTCTCCTCTCATCGTTTTCTCTGCTTGAGCAAAAGCACAGTCGCCAGAGTTCGGTGTTTTATTCCTCTCAAATCTTGGGAATTCTCGCGGTCAGTCTCGCCCTCTTTCCCATAAAACTAACCACGCCTTCCTTTCTTCTTCTTCTTCTTCTTCTTCTTCTTCTTCTTCTTCTTCTTCTTCTTCTTCTTCTTCTTCTTCTTCTTCCTCTCCAAGCCCCTGTGTATTGACAACAAACAGAACAGACTTTCTGCCTTTCGGAGGTGAGTGTATTAGAAGAATTACTACTATAATAAAATTAAAAACTTATCTATAATCGCAATTTTTTCAATTTTGTGTGCAGGGAATGTCGTCATCTTCCCACACAACGTTACTTTTGGTCATCTGCAACCGTCATTATATTTATGTATTCTTTACCAAAACATCCTGGACTTAGTGGATAACCGCCGGGTGTCTGGGTGAAAATCTGCGATCTTGTAGATCTACCAAATAGCTACGACTAACGAGGAGTACTTCATGTACACCAGACAATCTTGAGGCACGATCTTTGGAGGTTCCGTGCAGATCCTCCTCCTCCTTCTCTTCCTCCTCCGACCGCCTCTTTCTTCTTCTTCTTCTTCTTCTTCTTCTTCTTCTTCTCTTTCTCCAGAGGGGCAACAAACAACCACCACTTTTGCGATCACTATCATAATCACCACCTTCTGAACGATACCAGAAACAACAGTTCAAGGAACACAAACTAAAGAAACATTAAGCAATCTACATCAAACCAGTTAAAACCCTACTACTGGACTATAAACGAACATTATCTATATATCTATAAAAATGAAAGTGTCTGTCTGTCTGTCTGTCTGTGTATGTGTGTGTGTGTTTGTCTGTGTACATTTCCCTACACAAAAACCCTGTCAATTTTTAGTCTATAGACTCGAAATCCGATATACAGGGTACTGAGATTTGAGAAAATCTTTGTAATCCGTTTTAGGCCAGAAATGTAGCTGTTAAGGGGTCAAAATGCAACGATTTGACCTTTCAGAACTCTACCAAACTCCTCCGACAATTTTGGGTTTAAACACTTGAAATTTTAGATATATATTCCTTGGACATGGATCTAACTTAATAACTTCATTTGAGCCCAAAACAATAAATGTTAAGGGGTCATAATAGGGGTCAAAGTTAAAAAAAAAGTTCGATCGCTTCGGTCCCTACCAAATTACTCAGACAATTTCTGGTCTAAACATTTGAAATGTTACATAAAGGGTATTCAGAGATAGGGCAAGTTTTTTAATCGGTTTGGGTCGAAAATTTGAGTCACCAATATATAAATGTATGTATGTATGTCTGCATGTCACCCTAACACTTTCGACAGAGGCGATGGATTTTTACAAGATCAGTATCGTTTTGATGTTCGACATTTCATACGACAAATATCGAAAAATTGGCTAAAAATATTAATATCTTCACTTTCAACTGGGCACTTTTCTACAGAAGAGGGTCGCTTTTTTTCGCCGATATTTTCGAAAGTCATCCTCTCCTTTCGATTGTCTAGGCTTAATTCAAACCTACGTCACTTCCGGTTTGGCGGTGGTCGTAACAGCAAAGACGTCTCGTTTTTTCCCGTTCTTTTCCTACTTTGCGTTACGGGTTCGAGCCTGCCTTCCTACTACCACTTTTTTTTTGATCAACATACACCCCCAAATAATCGGGCAACGCCGGGCACCCGTGCGGGTTTAGAAAAATTATGGAATAAAATACGGGCATTAAACTTATGCAGCATGACAAAAAAAAAAAAAAATCTAAAACAAACTTTGCCCTTCTGGTTCGAAGAAAGATGTAGTGTCTGTTCTGATACTACAGTTAATTTTTTTTCTGTCCTTGGTTAATGAAGAAGAAATATTTTAATTTTTGCTCTATTAAAAGTGGTGAGCTGGATTTTCCCCACATTATAAACTGACTTTGTGACTAACTCTGCCATCGTGGAGAAGCAACTAAATAAGGACTTGAAGCAACGTGTTTTTTATTTCAAGTTGCTTTCCAGGAAGTTTCAGAAATAAGCGATATTCTTGAAAGTTTCACGATAAAGTATTTTAATATTAGCATAATATTATGCAAATATTATGCTAATATTATGGATAAACATTAAAAACTTCAAACATAATTTGATTTTCTTTCAGATGATGGAATGTCACATAATCCTTAATTAAATAAGGAGAGTAGGGGGTAATACCTTTCCCAATGTGTGGATTTATAATCTAGTTTATAAAACTCACTATGTCTGTCTGTCTGTATCTATTTTTCAAAGGGCATGTTCTTCGATATGCAAGATCACAGAGCAGCGGAAAGCAGGTCAAATGATTACATTTTTGTTGACCGTTATTTTATATTTTAGGAGATAAGAATAGTTGTTAAAATGTCAAAATTGAAAAACAAAAAAAATGGAACTTGGTAGGCATAATTCGACTAAACGCATTATTTGTACGCATGCGTTCATTTTTCTTTTCTTTACTATTTGATATCCGTCTCACGATAGCTCAAACGATAACGACTCAAGCTAGAGCGTTAAATATTTTGATTTGGATTCTAGCTTGTGACTCTCAAGTGATATATTGTTTACTTTTGAAATCACTACTATATACTATATAATAATCAATAAAGAATTATCTCTATAAAAATAAATACGAAATGTGCATTAATATTTAACCATATTTTATAACCGGGCAACGCTGGGCGCCCTGCTATTATATTATATATGGCAAAATTTAAGTTCAGCTTATCGATTTCAGAGTCCTTTACAATTAGTGTTTTACATTCATACAACCCAAAAACTTCACAGTCATTTGAGTTGAATCATGGGAGTGAAGCAATGTTGATATTGGTTGGTTAAAAAATTGACGGTATAAGCAAAAGAAACACATCCACATGTACTAAAAGGATGACAGATTAGCGTAGGTGGTTCAAACCACCAGTTTAGTATAGCGCCCCAAACAAGAATAATAACCGATCCTGTGCGCGTTCGGACATGCAAGGTGCGTAAATCACTCAGAAACATTTTTTGTTTTGTTTTTTGACAAAGATTTGTGAATTTATGTTTAAGACATTTTGCCTTAGTATTTATTTTGTTTTAAGAATTCGAATTTCAAATATTTGTGAACGTGACTTTCTTCACGCGGAAGTGACTCATTCTTAAATAACGCAACTGCATGCCATGACACGAAGCAACGACACCTGAGATTTTTCAACAATGGGGACGAAATCATCCAGAAAGAAAAGAAAATATTTTGACAACCACTGGTAGAATAGGAAGTGCTAGAGAGATAGATAGAAGAAGAGAGAAGAAAACAGGTAAATGGAGATAGAGAGAGAAAGAGAGAGAGAGAGAGAGAGAGAGAGAGAGAAAAAGAAAAAGAGAAAAGAAGTGTGTGTAAAATAATTTTCTGTAACTTACTCATCAATAAAAAATATTTTTATTTCTTTCTACATATGTCTTCGCACCTATGACAAAATTTCTACGAACAACGTTTCCCTTTCCCATTGTGGAACATTGTAACACAGGACTGCTTTCCTGTAGATTGCAATATTGTGACTTTGAAATCTAATATCAACATATTCTTGTCATAAGATCTGTAGGCTTGTGAATCTCTCTTCCTGCTGACTGTTTTCCTCCTATGTATAGTCTTGGAATTTTCAAGACTAAGATCAATAGGCATACATGTTTTTGCTATAATCATCTTTCATTCTTGCTAGCTCTGAATATTAAGTACTTCATGCCTTGTCTAGAGAGATTTCCATAAACAATGCCCCTCCCCCTCAAAAGAACGCCCCCATATATAATAAAATGTGGTTCATTTTATTAATTGTTTTCATACGGTTCTTTATCTTTTAACTGACAATCAGTCCATTACCTTGACCCTAACCTTCAAGAGTGCATTCATATTAGTATAAAAGAAGGAGAGAGTGTGTGTGAGAGATAAGAAAACCAGACTCACAAAAGAAATAAATATACACCATCTATTATTAATGATGAAGATTGTTGCCCAAAGATCCTGATGGATTAAGGCAAAATAATATTGCATATTTTCCTCGCTAATAAATTTGACTATGGTCATGGTCATCGATAGTAAGAAGAAGGCTTGTTAACTGAAAAATTTCTGCAGGCAATGTAGGTAAGATTTGTCAGACTATCAGTACTATATGAGGACAATTTGGAAAAAAAGCAATAAAACATTTTTAAAAAGAAAAATGAACACAGTTCGATTAATACTTAAACTGAGATTTATTCAATATCTATATATCTATAAAAACAGAGATGTGTGTGCCACAGACGATTTCTGATTGGTTAATTTAATAATCACATCTCCTAAAAAACTATGGTTCGTACGCTCTTAACTTTACCATAAAATATTATGGCTTTATTTATTGTCCATCTTGGAAGGGTTTAATTTTTTCCTAACTTGTTATTTACAAATTACAAAAGTACGAAACTTACACAATCTAACAATCCAACCTCCGACATCACGTCCGCCTTTCTGGTGCTAGCCGCACACACGTACACACAACACGAAAACAATGTTTTGAAAATCTAGCAAAAATTAATTTTCCTGAAATTTTTCAATATTTAAAAATAAATTATGCCGGCTGATAAAATTTTAAAACTTTTTTTTAAAGCTAGAAAGATAAAATTTAAAAATACTTACTGTACACATAGATTCGAAAAAGTTGATAAGATACGAAACAATATGCATAATATAAACACAGCACGAAAACAAACGTTGTCATCCATTCCCAGCACACGCGCACACACGCGCACACACTCTGGCGTTAGCCGCACACACGTACACACAACAAGAAATCAAACGCTATTAATACTACTATAATTTCCAGCACACGCACACACACGCACACACACTCACGTCAACTACCGTCCTTGGCTACGTCACGTTGTTATGGCAACACGATAAACACACAGTAAATTTGATTTTCTTCATTTCTACGCAAATATTACGCAAATATAAATCATATAGAATATATGTATGAATATAATTACACGTAATAGTTAAATAAAGATGATCATCGTATAAGAGAACAGAAAAAAAACTAATAGGGAATTAATTAAAAACGATAAAAAATATGCACATTAGCTAGATCTTTTGTAGATGAATGCAATTCCACGACTCATAAATAACAAAGTTGTATTTTCTTTTTAAATAAATAGAAAAAAGGGGTGTTGATAAGACTATCAATACACACAAAAAAATATAGATTTATTTTTGGGTAAAGTTCCCCCGGGTTTTCCTTTCACTTCAGTAAATAATGGTCTTTTGTTATATATATGGCGTACTATTATCCTTATATATATGATGCTTATGTTTATATATATATATATATATATATATATATATATATATATATATATATATATATATAAGTGATAGTGTCTGTGTGTGTCTGTGCGTCTGTGTGCATTTCCCTACGCTAAAACTCTGTCAATTGTAAGCCTACAGATTCGACATTTGATATACAGGGTACTGAGATTTGGGAAAATCGATGTGATAGGTTTTCGACAGAAATTTGGCGATTAAGTGGTCAATATTCAACGATTTGACCTTTGAGAACTCTTCCAAACTCCTCCTACAATTTTTGGTCTAAACACGTGATATTTTAGATATAGATTCCTTGGACATGGATCTAACTTATTAACTTTACTTGATCCCTAAACAATAAATGTTAAGAGGTCATAATAGGGGTCAAAGTTTAAAAAAATTGACCGTTTTTTTTCTCAGCATACACCTCAAAACACCTGGGCAACGCCGGGCACCGATTGCTAGTAAAATATAAATATATTTAAAAATAATTAATTTTAAAGCAATATACAATTTAATAAACTGAATTATCAATTTAGGGAACAAACAATTAAAGAAACAGTAAACACAAATATTATTTGGTCTTCGGAACAAGATCACAGTCTAGTATCTTTTTTGAGTCTACACTTTACCGTTTCTGTCCTCGATTGGAGGAGAAGAAATCTTTCATGACTGAGATTATTTTTGTTCCCATCCAGAGTACCCCTTATTGGGAAGCTGGTTTTGCCCACAAGATTATATGTTAAAATATTTAAATAACTATTACTTTAAATACAGAAATTATATTTATAGTTTTGGTTTTCTGTTCTTCTATGTCCATTTTTTCCCATGTTTTCATCAAAATGTGTAGCGTATTAGTTGTCTCACAGGCCATCATAATATTTTTTCTCTTTTTGTAGATGGGTGGGGGTTTGCGATTCGAAGGATTACTTAAACGAAACGAACTAACATTGGATTCCAGTTTTTACAAGAAACTTTAGCAGTCAGATGCCAGCGTTCTTCAAATCTTGCACCGATTTTTTTTTTTACACAGTGGTCACCACTTATCAAGGCACGGAAGCTACTCAGGGATATTGCAAGTACGTACATTACATTAGTGTGGAGAGTTGATGAAGTGTTTACTTAAGGGGGCGGTTCATTAGGAATTTGTTAACGTTGGACTTGAACACATCTAAGTTGTAGTCAGGTGGGAAGCAGGCAGACGGAACAGAGTTCCACAGGCGTGCAGTTCTAAGAAAGAAGCTTTGTTCATGGAATCCACGTTTTGATTTAGGCACAGATAAAGAGTGGGGGAAATTTTTCACAGTGGATTCGGCTAGACGGGTGTTTTTCGTGAAAGATTGGCGAGGGGGGGACCAGAGATTGGAGTTCAGACGAGCACCTGCCATGGAAATAACGATAAAACAAGGATAGGCTCGCAACGTCTCTTCTGTTGGAGAGAGGTTGCAGGGTAGAGAAAAGGGCATTCCCCACTAAGCCACGAAGTCTATTTTGTACTCTGTCAAGGCAGGATAGGCTGTTTTTAACAGTTCCTGACCAGATATGGCAGCAGTATTCCATCCTTGGACGTACTTGGCTTTTATATAGATAGAGAATTGCATCAGTAGTGAGATATCTTCTGGAGCGGTAGAAGGATCCCACCATCTTTCCAGCGATTAGTCGCTTAAATATTTTATTTACTGTTGACTTCCTATTTTCGGATTAGTTACTTATTCTTTATTTATTTCTATACATTGCATTTCTGAGAGTTTCATTAGCACAATTACTACTACGCTATCGATATTGGAATCAGACGACATTCAAATTGGTTAACAGCGACCAACATCAAAACAAAATAAAAAGGACAGTCATTTTTCTGGTTTTATTTAGTCATTTTTTTTTCTTTTTCATCGAAACAAAAAGAAAAATAAATAAATAAAATCTAATAAACATATTTTCATTATACACGGTAAGTTTTATTTTTTTTTAATTTTGAATTTTGTTTTTCCATAAAAAACAAACAAACTTAGATTTAATTAAACATGTTTACATTTTACACGGTAACTTTTTGGGTTTTTTTTCTTTTTTTTTCCTTTTTTCCTTTGGTATTCTTTCACGTTCGTTTTGTTTTTTATTCCTTTCAATTTTACGCGTCATATATTAGCTTAACCAGGGCGGGGGCATCTATAAATATAAAAGCAAAAATGTATGTGTGTGTGTGTGTATGTGTGTGTGTGTGTGCGTGTGTGTGTGGGTGGGTGTGGGTGTTCCTTCACACTAAACATCGGCCTCCTCCTGTTACTACGACAATGACGTCAGGTTTGACCTAGAAAAAGTTGACGTTAATTTCAACCACCTGCAAGTGTTTTTAAAGGGTTAATTTTATCCGTTCTCAATTGCGTGTCTTTTTGGCGTAGAGGTAACGTGTCAAGCATTTTTTCCGCCTTAGCCGCGACGCTACGGATGCGAGCCTATCTTCCTACCTAAACCTTTTTTTCTTCTTTTACACTTTTTTTTCCTTTTTCTTTTTTACATTTATTCGCGGTTTTGCTTTATTTTGTTCTTTTCCAATTTCTTATAACATCGTATTTTTTTTATAATATTAAAACAGGGTCCCCCTCCTATATACATACCGCTAAACACCCCGGCAACGCCGGGTACCCCCCGCTAGTATTAACATATAATGTGGTTTATCTGAAAATTCTAATGGTTTTGTGGGCAGTTTCATACGTAAAGGGTTATATATGATAGACGTATTCATCTCCGAAAGACATAAAATATCAATTAATATAATATACTGATATTTCCTAGTTTTATTAATGCTTTGCATGCCTTTGAGTGCTGTCCCTCGGCGAAAGAAGCAAACATTTAATACATGTATGAATTATTTCATAGGGCTGTCTATTTGCTTCTTCAAAATCCTTCTCTCTTTCAGTCTGTCTGTTTCTGTCTCTCTTTATAAATACACACACACACACACACACACATATATATATATATATATATATATATATATATATATATAGAGAGAGAGAGAGAGAGAGAAAGAGAGAGAGAAGAGAGAGACAGACAGACAGAGATAGAAACAGAGACAGATACAAAACGAAAGAGAGAGAAAGAAAGAGAGAAAGAGAGATACGCGGTTTTGTACCTCACTCGATTCCGTCACGCTGATGAGAAGTAAGACGGCCAAACATGTATCACTGTTTAATCAAGTTTTTAAAATATCACTCCCCGTATCTGAGCATCGGTTGGTAAAGGAAAAAATTGTTCCCACCTAGCATTTAGGTAAAATTCTTGTTTTCTATAAGCATATCTCTATTTATCTATCTATCTATCTTCCTATCAATCTATTTATCCATCTATCTATTATAGAAACCGAACTTTGTTTGTGTGTCTGTGATTCTGTCTGTGAGTTCGTTCCCTATGGATTCTAAAACTGCCCGGTCAATGTTTTTGAAATGTTTTTGTTTAAAGAACAATTTCACAATGATACTTGACTTTTTTATTTGAAACTTAAATTCAAGCCATTATCACCGCACAACCTGTAATGCCAGGCATATAAAATCAACAGTAGGTTGTTTGATATGACAATAGCGCGTTCGAAATGAATATTTCTGTTTGTAGCACAATTGGTGCATCATACTTGACTTGTTCTCATTGGTTCTTTTAGTTAATTTTAATTTCTTATTAAACTTAACAGTCTCGTTGTGATGTATTACAACCGAAAACCGCGTATAATGTTTCGAATGTTTGTATTTCTAATATTTATTATAAAAATTATTTACATCTACTCTAAAAGAGCAGTTTATAAAGAAAATAGGTTTTAACTAAAGCACTATTGCAAGGTTCTCTTCATTTAGTCGACTGTTGTAAGCAGTTGGTTATGTGGGAGCAAATTCATTGGATAGAATCTAAAGGTGAGTTTAGTTCGGGGTTCAAATCTTACACCCAGTGATACAGTCATATTTGGCAACCTTGATCCGTCTTATTTATGATGAAACATATTTGTAATGAATATTCAAAAATATTTATTTTAAAATCTTTATTGTAAACAATTATATGTATGTGTGTGTGTGTGTGTGTGTGTGTGTGTGTGTGTGTGTGTGTGTGTGATAATTAGAAAAAATATTCATTGGATAGAATCTAAAGGTGAGTTTAGTTCGGGGTTCAAATCTTACACCCAGTGATACAGTCATATTTGGCAACCTTGATCCGTCTTATTTATGATGAAACATATTTGTAATGAATATTCAAAAATATTTATTTTAAAATCTTTATTGTAAACAATTATATGTATGTGTGTGTGTGTGTGTATGTGTGTGTGTGTGTGTGTGTGTGTGTGTGTGTGTGTGTGTGTGGTAATTAGAAAAAAAGGCGATTCTGTTGTTTTTAACAAGATTCGTATAGATAATGACTTGCTGACGAAATATACGTACACACATATAGTGGAATTATAGAACCAAGTGTCTATCTTTTGACCAAATCACGATCGTTGATATGCGGTAATTCCCATTTCCTAGATTCTTGTAATTTTTTAGCTAAAAAGATAAAACGTAATTTAACTCGCTATTTAGGTATCCATACGTATTTGTACGTGTATTTAAATTAAATTTTTATTATTTATTTACTTATTTAAATTCATTTTTATTTTAAAATTTATGTTCGTACCAATGTTAAATACAATTCTATATATAATACATCTATATATCTACTCTATTAATAATCTAACACCGATTTTCCCTAATATATTAAGTCACAATAGGATTATAAACATAGGTGGTATATATAGTTTCAATACAGTGAGGCTTCCTGCCAATAACATATGCGTGTTTCTGGAATTTTTTTTTCAAGTTTCATTCAATGCTATTATTTCCGACATACCTGACTCTACCAAAAAGCTCATACATAGAAAAAGTCGTTTTATTCACACGTAAAAATCTATAAACAGTAACCTCATTTAACGCTAGGTCTACTTCATTGATACATTATTCATTTCTGACCGCCACGCTTCTTTCATTTAATATAAGTTAATACGAACCGATCCATTGAGCTGATGTCCTTTACTTTTCCGGGGCTTTAAACGACTGGTTGCAAACACATTCAGGAATAACAGAATATATAATTTCCGAACGATTAAAATGAAGATTTGAAAAATAAAGCATGGCGTCTTTTATTCCCTCATCCAGCAACTCACCTGAAATAATGCTCCTATTAAGTATTATCAATTTATATTTATATGTAAATAAAAAGTTCCGTCGAATACTAACATGTTTGATTTAATATTCAATTCAATGACTGTTGCACTTATAATATACAACGGCGCTTTGTTCATTCACATTCCGGTATTCCAAATAACATTCTTAAACATACCAACCTCAGAAGATTTACTCAGTCAAAAATGACATTATTTAAGTTTATTTCTTCCACTTTATTATACTTTATTACGGTTCGAGAGGTTTACTACAATTGTTCTATAAGACTATGTATTTCTGAACTATTAAGGTTTTCATATTTGAACTTTTTTCATATTTCGTTCTCTGAATTAGGTATTTATCTTCCTTCTAACGCAAAAAATGTAGCACAAAGGTTGGAAAGTAGGATTGAAACTCAGCACCCCTGAGGAGGAGCACTCTGAATTAGGCAGCCCCGTCGGAATTCCTCTGTAGGGTTTCCTCATCTTATCTATATATATAAAAGCGAAAATGTATGTGTGTATGTATGTGTGTATGTCTGTGTGTCTGCTAAAAACTATCGACAGACACGACGAAAATTCACAAACTCGGTATCATATCGAAGCCCCATCCTTCGCTCGAAAAATACCGAAAAAATTGGCCCAAAACATTCATTTTTTCACCCGAAATCGACAATTTCCGACAAAAACCGGTCTTCTCGTGACGACGAGCGGTTCTACGCATGCGCCAGATGACGTTATGACCTGATTTACTTTAAATAGTTGAAAAACTAAACAAATTTCATGCACGTCGCGTTAGGTCAGTCAATTAGCGCGTTGGTTCATTATCTAAACGTTTTGGGGTTGAATCGTGGTGTGAGATGTCTTTTTTTTTCGATTTTTAAAATTTAAATATTGAACCAGTGTTATTTAAGCAATTTTTCACGTAACGTTCGTTTTTCTGTTTTTTTTTTTACTTCGCTTATCCACCCCCGACCACACACCCCAAAACACCCGGGTACCCACCGATTTTTTATATTTTAATATCGAAACAGGCTTATTTAAGCAATTTTTCACGTGTTCGTTAACTGTTTTCATCGTTCGTTTGCCTTACGTTAGTTTTTTTTTGTTTTTTTTTCGATGTTTTTATTATCCCCCCGCTTAATTAAAACGTTGTTTTCTTTTTTTACTTCGCTTATAAAAAACAAACCTACGTCGTCGTCGTCGTCGTCATCATCGTCGTCGTCGTCACGCTCGACAACTTCCGGGCGCGCACCTGTTAATTTGGTTCTTACTTAAATAAATTCAAACATCTTTCAGTAACTCATTCTGGCTGGCCGATTTTATTTTCAAACTTCGCCTCAGGGCTTCGGGTTCGATCCTATCCCCCGGTTTCTTTTTTATTTAACACCACACACACCTCCAAACATCCGGGCAACGCCGGGTATCCCCGCTAGTCAATAGTAAAGTAAGGTTCTTTCAGAGAGAGAAGGCAATGCATGGGAGGGCGGATCCCCTAGAACTGCAGAGGACGGCATTATTCCGCAATCAACAGGGAAAATTTAATTACAAGAATCATCTAGACTGTTGATGTTGGTGTCGAGTACACACACCGGTCTGATATTTGCTTATTTAAAAAAATGACATGACACTTCCATCTTTAACAGTCACTATGTCGATATGTATTCCATAGCGGGGAATGAAAGAATATCAGAATCTATGGCTGATTGGGATAACTTCCGAACTTTTATATCAGATATACCTCTGTACTCCATATTAAAATAAAGAAGTGTCCTCTATAGTATATGACATGACTGAATAGTTAATTGTCGGTATAGACCGCTTTATACCCTCCAAGAAATTCTAGCAAATCCTAATAGCCAGCCGTAGTCAACCCAGGATGTGCCGTTACCATTTCTCACAGAAATTACTATTTCCGTTACTTCTAACGTAATAGATGTTATGAACCCAAAGCCATCTTTAAGACTGCCAGTAACCGCTATAAAAGAGTCGAAAATATTCGTATGCCTAGTACGTCAAATTTAAAGTGCCTGAGCAGCATATTGTTTCCAACCAGTTTTTTTTTAGAATAACAAACAGTGCTCTGAACAGAAGCGTCTCTTCTATCCCAACCATCATCAATGGACCTGAGATAATTTCGTCAGTATCTGACGAAGCAACTCTTTGCCAAGAACTTTTCAGCAAATTCTTTGTGATCAGAGCCGTCATCTCGTATTTCGTCTTGTGGCTCAAAACACACTATGCGACATACAAATATCTGTACGTAATCTTGCCAAGCTATCAAAAATGTAGAAACAATCGAAACAAATATAAAAACAAGCATTTTGATTCCAGTAATGCAACTGGCCCCGACGGCATTCCATTTATAGTGTCCAAATTAGTTTTTCCCGTATTTAAAAATTCCGGAGATCAGCCATCTCTCTCTTAGTACAGACGAATCAGTCTCATGTGCATCATGAGTTGCTGGAATCTGTGATAAACATAGAAGTGGTCAACCACCTCTGTAAAAATAACCCGCTAAGCGACATGCAATATGGTTTCTGTTCTATGAGATCTACATCTGAGATATTAACTGTTATATCACACATGATTAGTGAATCTCTCGATGGAGGCTTCCTTTCTAGACCAATAGCCTTTGACATAACAAAGGCTTTTGATAGAGTATGGCGTATAAGTCTACTTCACAAGATCGCAAGCTATGAAATAGCTAGAAATGTCCTCTCGATTATTAAATCCTTTCTTTCTGATAGGCGTATAAGAATATTCGTTGATGGGCACAAATCAGAAACTCATAATATTAACACTGACGTCCCTCAGGGTTCGATCCTGGGCCCAACTCTCTTCCTGATCTTCATCAATGATCTCCCAAATCACATTCTTAGAACATTCGTAAACATTTATGCAAACGACCCCACAGTTTATGGCAACACTTCAAACACCAGTAACGACCAAAATCTCTCTCTCTTCTGATTTTGAGCACGTAGTGCAATTGGGAAGAAAGGTGACTGGTTAATTTTAATGCATCTAAAACCAAGATTCTCTCCTTTCATCATAATCGCTCTGACCCCCGATCTGGCCACAATTGAAATGAATCGCTCTCGTCTTGGGGAAGCTCCATGTCTTGACAAGCTTCTGGGACTGAAATGGGACACATACATCAAATCTGTTGTTAGATCGCTGGAAAATAGTTGGATTACTCTACCGCTCTAGTAGGTATCTCACTACCAACACATTCCTCTACCTGTATAAGATCCAGGATGCCCTAAAATAGAGTACAGTTGCCACATCTGAGTAGGAGCTGTTCAGCGCGCCTTCTCTAGTCTTGATAGAGTTCAAACCCGGCTTTCAAACTTAGTAGGTGATGCCATTTTCTCTTCCCTGCACCGTCTTTCCCATAGAAAAGACGTTGCGAGTCTGTCTCTGCGTTACCGTTATTTTCATGGCAACTGCTCGACTCAACTCTTATCTATGATTCCGCTTGCCAAACTTTCACAAAACAATCGTCTAACTACAACCACTATATATGATTTCCCCACTCTCTATCTGTGCCTAAATCTAAACGCAGATTCCATAAACAAAGCTTATTTCCTAGAACTATAAGCCTGTAGAATACTGTTCCGCTGGTCTGCTTCTCGGTTGAATACAACATACTAGCCTTCAAATTCGACATAAACAAGTTCTTGCTGAGCTGTCCCCATAAATAATTAAATTCTACCCAATTTACACCATTACCTTACATTCAGTAATCCTTATCTTAGAGCGGCCTTCGGGCCTTGATAAGAGGTGACTCCCTTGTAAAAAAGCCCTCATTATCAGTGACTTAATTTAATCTTCATCTTCCTAGCCCGGGAAAATAGCATTCCTTTTGTCGTCATCACTAAACTATAACATTGTCTTCGTATATTAAATATGAAATTAAAACTTATACAAATATTTTATTTAAAACATTAATTATAATATTTCGCACGAACCTACTTTTTCAACATAAACATACGTAAACAGAGAACGCCGTTTTAATGAAAACAAGTGTAAATGCTTAAATGTTTTCTAAATAAATTTACTTTTTTATAGCTTAGAAAATGAACTTTTCGTTTTTAAACTCCCGCACTCAATTTCTGTTTTTCGTTCTATTTCGTTGTAATTTGACTCAATCTAGAAAGATTTAATATTATTGTTTGTTTAGTTCTTATATTTTTTCAAATTTGATGTTAAAAAATACTGTTTACTTTAAAACTTGAATTTTTTTTACACACTAACTGTTCTGGTCCGGAAAGATCACTTAGAAAAACGGAGATGGGTTAAAACAAGGTATGTGTATTGAGAACAAAACAGAATATACAGAGACCAACAATTGTAGTACTTAACACCAAGATGGCATACTACAAAGTACATACACATTGTATTTACTTCCTTCCCACTGCGAGGGGATGGGACACAAGTTCGGAAGGTGGGATGAATGAATTAGCGCTCCCAAAACAAGAGTACTGTAACCTTGCAAAAATAAGTCTAAGTATCTCCGTCGGCATTTCCCGGTGAAGGCGCCTCAGACAAGAAGCGATAAACTTGCTCCTCCCGAAAACCGTGAGGGTTGACTTCCTGGATCTATCAATAAATATATATATATAAATTAGTTGGACTAAATGTAATACAAAGGGCATAAATAGCAGCGACCAGTAGTTCTCGGTTTATTTATACAGTTCGGAAGAGTTCCTATCTTGTGCATGCATAAGTCATCGCAACACTAACAAATCTGCATACATGTTATTAGAACCGTAATTAGAACATGATTGCTAAAGATAAAGAAATTCTTTCAGACGTAAGAGGAAATAGTAATATAATACCAGTTAAATTAAAAAAAAACAAAAAACAAACACTGTCTCTTTTTTAACTTTAAATGAAAATTCTTCTTTACTTGTTTATATGCCAATTTGCTTTTTTAACAGTAAATAATAATATCAACAAAATAAATCCCCCCCCAAAAAAAACAAGCAGTAATTATTAATTTAGGTTAACTTTGTACTAAAATGTTTTAGAACACTTTAGAAGTGTATTTACAATTAAAATTTAGTCACTATTAATTTCAATAAAATAAAACTATGAAAGAAACAAAACAATCAAAAAAGAATAATTCCTTGCATCCTTACGAATGTGGGAAAATCTAGATTTTTCAAAGTAGTATACGTGATTAAAATATAAATAGATTGACTTAATCTTAAAGGATTTCTCCTTCAATGATCGAAAACTGACAAAAATGGAGTGTACTATCAGAAAATATACTACACTTTGTCCCTAGCTTAGAGTGTTTTTGTTGATTAAAGCCAATAAACCTTTTTTCTTTTACGGATTTTATACGCTAAAATTCGTTTACTCAATTGTGAGCAATTTATAAACAGTTTTCTGTACGTATATAATAAATAAATTTAAGCAAATTTATAAATAAAAACATGAAATTTAATGTAATGTTGATTATAACTTATTGAAATTACAATATCAACTTATTTATGCTTAAAATATTATTGTTTACGGTGTAAGTAATTACTTACATTCGTATTTATTCATCTTCTCACGAAAATAAGAGTTAGACACCAGATCAGTTTTTAATGTGTGGAAAATCTAACTGCCAGAATGCGACACCCTGGATTGAGACAAAAAGTATTGCTTATGTTTACAAGAATTTCTGCTTCTTTGAACGAGGACAAAAAGTTGAAATGTAGTATTAGAATTTATACATCACTTTCATTTATTTATTTGTAAACAATATCAAAATACAATTTTAATTTCACACAAATTAGGCACGAGGCCATCAAAAGAGTGGGGAAAGGGAATGTCGTTGGTTCTACTCTGAAATACGTAGACGAAAGACCATAATATCTTAAATATATCCACATTTGAAATTTAAATTTTATTTCAGTAAAAGTCAGAAAAAAACACACTTTCAGTAATTTAGCTGATTAATCTGTAAAGAAAAAAAATTGCTTTTTTTTTTTATAAATATTCAAAGCTTAGATGCTTTAACTTATGATGGGTTCTTTTCTGATTTTTATTTTCACAATGTATATCCTAATATTTATTTTTATAGTAAAAACGGGTTTTATAATGCCGGGACACATATCCTGTTAATATATATATATATATATATATATATATATATATATATATATATATATATATATATATATATATATATATATATATATATAAACCTGAAAAGATACCTTTAATAAACTAAAACTATCAAGATAGTAGAAGCTCTGTCCGGTTAAGTGTAGCAATTCATGGCCGAAATATGTTCTTCCTGCTCTTTTCTCGTTTTTGTCCTTATTGATCTGATGATACAATAAAATTTTGTATAACTTTATCTTTCAATTTATATATATATATATATATATATATATATATATATATATATATATATATTTATTTATTTATATAAGGGGGGCTCCTTCAGTTTTTGGCAGACTATGGATACCCACGAAAGTGTGCCTGTTCGTGAAATTTTTGTGACAGGAGGTGCGCAATCTGCAACCACACCTGAGTCGACATAGTTTAATATCAATGGCAATTGAAGCGTATTTACAGGACGACTGGAAACAAATGCTGAGATAAGCGGAGAGCAAATACAGCGCCTAGAATTACCAAATGATCACCCATCTTGTACTAACCAGACTCAACGTTGCTTCACTTCGGTGATCTGACGAAAACCGGTGTGTCAACGCGATTATGCCGTATATATATACAGTGATGATCATATTTATTGGCACGGTAAAATAAAAGTTAAATTTTGTCTAATAAATTCTAAAAAATGGATTAAATTAAAGAAAATAACAAAGTATATTATGTATTTTTAACTGGCCTTTCCGATGCAGCAATCGGATTTTAGAAAAAATAAATAACAAAGGAACAACAAACATAATTGCAAAAAACCCTTGTTCAAAATTATTGGCACGGCTTTGTTTTTCTTTTAGTATCAGTATAATATCAATCAATTTCCGGTTTACGTGCTTTCTGAACTTTTTTATAGCCATATTATGCTTGTTTAACGCTAATTCAGTGAATAATTTTTTTCAGATAATTTTTAGATAGCGATTTATTTAAACTATTATAAGTGACTAAATTATAATTTTCAATCGCCATGGTTAAAACTAAGGAACACAGCGAAGACGTCAGGAAGCTTGTTGTAGCATGCCATACCAATGGGGAGGGCTATGATAAGATTTCAAAGAAGCTAAACCTTCCCAAATCCACTGTTAGAGCCATAATAAACAAGTTCAAATCGCAAGGCCACGTTATGAGTTTAGAGGGTAGAGGGAGAAAAAGGATTCTTTCCTCAAGAGATGAACGGAAAATTGTTCGACAAGTAAAACAAAACCCAAGGATCTCTGTTGGGGAGATTGTTGATGAACAGAGCACCTCTGGAGTGAATGTATCTCGACATACAGTTGGTAGAGTTTTGAAGAGAGCTGGTTTAAAAACATGTCGTCCGAGAAAGACTCCCTTATTGAAGCCTATGCACCTGAAAGCAAGGCTAGCCTTTGCAAAACGTCATATTGATAAAGATGTTGCATTCTGGAAACGTGTTCTATGGACTGACGAAACGAAAATAGAGTTATTTGGCCATAATAAAGTGTCTTATATTTACAGAAAATCTGGCGAAGCTTTCCTGCCTAAGAACACCATACCCACAGTGAAGCACGGTGGAGGCAGTTTGATGTTTTGGGGATCCTTTGCTGCCTCTGGACCAGGGCGACTTGTTAAGGTCACAGGTAGCATAAAAAAGGAAGATTATGTTAAAATATTGGATGAAAACCTGAAAGACTCTGCTAAAGAGCTCTTACTTGGTCGTCGTTGGTGGTTCATGCAAGATAATGACCCAAAGCATTCGGCTAAACTGACTAAGAAATGGCTTGAGGACAATCATATTAATGTTTTGGAGTGGCCATCACAAAGCCCAGACCTTAATCCAATTGAAAATTTATGGAGAACATTAAAATTGAGGGTAATGCAAAGGAAGCCTAAGAATCTTATTCAATTGGAGGATTATTGTCAGGAAGAGTGGGCTAAAATTACTACTGAAGAGTGCAACAACTTGGTTGTAAACTATGAAAAGCGACTGAGGAAGGTAATCAAGGCCAAAGGCTATACAATTGATTATTAAATAAATCGTGCCAATAATTTTGAACAAGGGTTTTTGCAATTATGTTTGTTGTTCCTTTGTTATTTATTTTTTCTAAAATCCGATTGCTGCATCGGAAAGGCCAGTTAAAAATACATAATATACTTTGTTATTTTCTTTAATTTAATCCCTTTTTTAGAATTCATTAGACAAAATTTAACTTTTATTTTACCGTGCCAATAAATATGATCATCACTGTATATATATATATATATATATATATATATATATATATATATATATATATATATATATATATATATGTGTGTGTGTGTGTGTGTACGCGTGTATGTATGTGTGTTTGATAAGCGAGTGTGCGCATGTGTGTGTTTCTATATATGTTTTAGTATCGGAATAATATTTAAATATATAAAAAATAACACAATTTCTTTCTACATAGTTCAATAGTGCTATATTAGAGCTATAAATATTTATTTAGAATTCACCGCTTTATAAGGGATAGACACTCATTTTATTGTTCATTTCAACAGGTTAGCGACACTTGCGTAACCACTATACATCTAAACAAATCAATAAATATAGTGCAATCATACGAAAGCACGTGTATTAAATGATTAAATAATGGATAGTAATCAAGGTGTTAAAATATACGTGAAATTAGTATATAATATCAAAAAAGTTAAATAATAAGTAGAAATAGGATCGCAATTTATTATTTAAATCTACTGTGTAATCATTAATTAATATGACAACGGAATATTCCTTTCATTGTTTTAACTCTTGAGTATATATCCGTTAATATCTTATGTTTTTATATAGACGGATGTGGTTCCCGGTTGATTACGTGTGCCTAACTGTGTCGGATCTATACCCGAAAGTCAAAAGAATGAAAAGAATATTCAGCCTTAGTGATCATACAGAAAGACAACCAGCTTTTATTTCTTTTATTTATGCAATATAATTTTTGATGATAGAAAAAAAAAACGCCTATCATTGACTTTTTATTGCAGAATAAAAGAATAATTCTAAAGTAGTTTTCCGACAGTTTTTTTTTGCTTTGTCGGCCTCCCTAAGTAATTGAAATGGGTTTGCCCAGAAGCTAGAATAAGACACGTTTTGCGTGCTAACTTTCGCATAAAAAGATAGAAATACATACAGTTGTTTATATACATATATGTTCATAAACACTCATTTCTCTTTATTTTAGAGTGGAACATGTAGACAGAGACTTAGCGAGGGAGCGTGAGTGGAGCGTTTATTTTTTAATAACTTTTGATACAGACAGCCAATTCCGTGGTATATAAACCGACAATAATTATCTTCGGGGTCAAAACCTATCCATTTATAATACACATAAATTATACTAATTCATACAATACGCTACGTGTCTTAACTAAGAATAATATGTATTGTATATTTATATTTTTGCATATATTATTATCTATATCTATATACTTGTATATCCATATAGCTATGTATGTATATGTGTGGGCCAACTTTTACTAGTTTGTAACGTACTGTGTAAATAAACTAAGCTCTCGGCATCTGACCATGTTTATCATTAAGGATTCCGTTATAAACCACGGATACCAGGTGATAGCTAAGTAGTTACATGTCTTGATTGTGACCTAGACCGTCGAGTTTCGATTCCAGCTTGGGGAACTTGCTTATCTAATCACACTGAGCAGTTATGGCAAAGCGAAACATTTTGTGGATGACTATATATATATATATATATATATATATATATATATATATATATATATATAGATAGATAGATAGATAGATAGATAGATAGATAGATAGAATTATTTTTATTTTCTAAGCATTTGAATGTCTTTATTCAAATATTTATTAAATATTTTATGTGCATAAAATTTATGCACGTAAAAAATATCTGTTAATATTTGAATAAGAAACATTCAAATGCTTAGTAAATAAAAAAAAATTAATGCTTATAAATGTCCCAAATGGGGGCGACTAGAATGTAAACAAAAAACAGGTAACTGCTCTCAAAAGCGCTAAGGGAGCGGAAAGAAAATACTACAGAATCTCTAATAAAAATAAATAAATAAAAAATCTAACACACACACATGTTACAAGAAGAAGTCGCCTCTTTTTGTAAATGAGTAAATATGAGATAGGATAGCCGAGGATTCGAACCTGCGAAGCTAGGATTGGAATTGAGAATTCCGATCATAAGTTAAAATAAAAAATACAGAATGTTATTGAAAATGGAATGTAGAATTAACCATTGTTTAGTTAACATAAAATAGTTAGATATCTGTTCATTGAAAAAGGAATGTGATAATGCAATTTTGTTTTTGTTAATAAAATGAAATTAAAATAAGGAATTTAAAAACGAACAATAGAAAATGTTATACTTATTTGTAAAGTGGGTTAATCAAAAGTTAGGTTAGAGAAATCGGTTTTGTAAAAACATCTGAGGAACAATGAATGCTTAGACACGGTGGCATATCGGGCCACGAGTCCGATATGCAGTGTTTGGTCACGCAATAACGTCATGAGTTCTCAATATAGAGAGCTTTAGGTCAGTAACTCAGTCAGACGAGAGAAGAGAAAAGTTAGAGGTCGGACAGGGTCGGACAGACAGAACTGGCATTCGGCCTTGGAAGCGAAGGTGAGAAGAAGGAAATCATGTAGAGACTTTGAATTCCTTGATGCAAAGCCATTGACCGGTCGAATGGAATAAACGAACAACTTCATAATTTTGTATCTGCATCTTAATGTTATGTTATTCAACTGAAAAGTACTGTGAATTTGTATTAGAGACTTGTGTTCCACTCATCTGTAATTATAAGACTGTGTATAAACTCATCTAAGAATGTGTCTCTATCATCTTAGGAATGCGTCTCCCCCTCAGCTATTATAAATAATGAATGTTCCTTCATTATGATAAAAAACTGAAATCCTCATCTCAAAAATAGGTAAAGAAATATATGTGTCAATGTTATAGAAACACTCCCATTCACAAAACTGTCAAACAGTATAAATGTAAATATCTCTATCAATCTCTCTGTCTATCTATCTATATATCCTCTCTATTACATGTTACCGGCTGTATTATAACATACTCTCTCTCTCTCTCTCTATTTATATATAAGACCTGTCTCTATCTCCACAATATGTCCACCACAATATGAATAACAAATATATAAGTCGTCATCTTCAGAAAACAATCCATAACCCCTCATATATATATATATATATATATATATATATATATATATATATATATATATATATATATATATATATATATATTGGCAGCAAGTCATTATTCAAGAGTTCGTTTTTCGATTTTGCTGGAGATATATAATATACAATATGCCAGGTAAAATAAAAAAGACCGCACGGCGAATTGAAAAGCTCTCCAACAAAATTGGAAAAAAGAAGAACTCTGTCGTATTCAATCAGACGTGCTTGAATATATATATATATATATATATATATATATATATATATATATATATATATATATATATATATATATACATGAAGTGTCATGTTTTCTCCATTAGATTGGCGCAAATGGCTTCATTAGTAGAAATTATATACCTAAATCTGGCAAATATTGGTTTTTGGTGTTAAAAATATTTTAGAGCGATTATATCATTTTACATGTTCCCGGCTGTATTATAACATACTCTCTCTCTATTTATATATAAGACCTGTCTCTATCTCCACAATATGTCCACCACAATATGAATAACAAATATATAAGTCGCCATCTTCAGAAAACCGAGTTATTTTTTCGATTTTTCTGGAGATATATAATATACAATATGCCAGGTAAAATAAAAAAGTCCGCTCGGCGAATTGAAAAGCTCTCCAACAAAATCGGAAAAAAGAAGAACTCTGTCGTATTCAATCAGACGTGCTTAAATATATATATATATATATATATATATATATGCAGTGTCATATTTTCTCCATTAGATTGGCGCAAATGGCTTCATTAATAGAAGTTATATACCTAAATCTTGCAAATATTGGTTTTTGGTGTTAAAAATATTTTAGAGCGATTATATCATTTTAATATTTTATTGTTATCAATATTTTATTTCTTTTTTATTAATCAGAAATAAATGAAAGGAAGAGTTTATTTTGTGCTTTGTCGCTCATTTTTCCTATCGTTTCCACTCATATACACTTGAAACAAATTTACATTTTCGCCATTATTTGTATGTTATCGCATTACTAAAATTATTATGGAGTCGTACTATAAATGACCTCATTTAGCGAATGCTGATCTTAATTAATATTGTGTGATATCAGAAGAGAATTATTCAAATATGTTTAATCTGACAAACTTCGATGTCTTTGAAATATTTTCACGTTAAAAATGTCCCCAAATTCTCGATTACCAGAATAAAAGATTAAGTGAGAAAATAAAAAAAACACCAATTCTTACTTAATAATCAAAACATACGCAAAAAAATCTTATCATTTTATTGTTCTATGCTTCAAATTAACACAGAGTAGTAAAAAAACATATTTTGCCTATTTTTATTACTTTTTAATGGTTGTATTATTATAATTTATTTGATCATTGTTACTTTTACTATTTACTTGTCGTCTAATTTACAAGGTGTGCGACAAATGTATATTTAGTATATTTAGACAGCATGTTCTTTATGATAGATATATTATGTAAAACGACCGAATATTTTCGTTTTATTATGTTATTTTTTATTATTTTTTCAGTTACAAGTCTTTTTTTTTTCGGGTCAAGGGTATGTAATATTTGTTATACATTATTAGTATAATGTTTGTTATGTGCTTTTTTTTTACCTAAATCATTGTTGTTCATGTGTGGATAGCAAATTATAGTCCCCAACTCTCTTTGTTGCAGACAAATAATTATATATATATATATATATATATATATATATATATATATATGTACATATATATATATACTTCATTTACTCATAAATTAATATACGATAGTATAAATTTATGCGTAAACTTTAAGTATTTACTTCAATAGTGCTCAATACGTAGGTAGAGCTAGTTAGTAAGTTATAAAATATATATGGCGATTAAGCTACACTGAATATTCCGCGTTTCATCCACTTTAGGATTCTTCAAGCTTATGCCAGTGGTTGTCTCACGTTTTTATACACGTACCTTCTATTGAGTTTTTTGTTAGCTAATCAGCTTTCTAGTATCCATCGCACCCTTCCTAATCAGCCAATGAGCAAGCACTTACAGTACAAAGGCCCATTTGACCTCCGGTTGACGCGTTCCTTTGTGTGTGCTATTTAGCATAGATATCTAGTGTCGACCTGTTTTAAATCTAGGTTATGTTTTTTATATGTTAGTTTATATATATATATATATATATATATATATATATATTTATATATATATATAGACTTTTATGCAATATACTGAGTTCGTGTAATCCAGTAAATTTTCATATACCAATAAGCTTTAAGTAAAAAACAGATGACATGTAAACTAAGCTATAAAATTATCATATTTCATAATTGAGCGTTAATATACTATATGAGCAAAATCAAGACTTCAAAAAAGGTGTTGATAGCAACAAGAGGTATATTTCATTTTACGTTACAATTGTTTCCATGCCAGATCGACAATTTCAAACATTATGGCGTTTGAAAATTTTCACAAAAACCAGCATTTCTTCAGACATTATGAATAAAAACACTCTTGACAATAGAATATTGTTTAAAGGCAAAGAAAAAAGAAAAATCCCCTTAATGGAAAAAGAAGCATGTGCACACACATATATAAAAAAAATCCGATCTTCAAGGTGAAGACGCTAACCTGAACATCGTTTAAAAAAATCAACAACAAAAAAAACTACGTATATATATATATATATATATATATACGTAGTCTTGAAGATCGGATGTTTTTTTTTGTTTGTGTGTGATATTTTATGTATATGTATGTTTATTCATTTTTGTATTTATTTTATTTGTTTATTTTCTATTGTTATTGTTAGATTGAAAATTATTTTGTATCTCTATCCTAGGGTACATTTTATCCTGTTAACACAATTGTTCGCTATTTCTCTCCTACAGTTTAATAGATGTTGAGGTTATTTAAAGTATAGGATAGCAAATTTTTCATGAAGGCATAATCTACATGGTTCGTCTAGGTTTCTACATGTGTTTTCTTATCTTACTATTTTCCATTCGACTACCGGCGAACGTCCGCTTTCCTTGAGTTCCCAGTATTTGTTTGCTAGCGTTGTTTTCATACGGTGTTTTTTTTATTATTGAATGTACTTTTGTGGTCATAATATTGAGTTTTGAAATCCTAGGAAGTCATACCTACGTAATATTTCTGAGATGCCACTTTTTGCTCCATTTGATAAGCCTTTACCTCAGGGCCTCCAAACAATTGCCACGGGATTGAAGGGAATTTAGAACTATAAAACACCGAATTCAGGCGAATATATTAGACAACCTCGAGTGTTCAACCGAGCGGAAGTCGTGAAACGACAGATTGACTGCCTTTTAGTTAACATTCCGCAAACTGTACCCATCCTTAAGTATTCTTAAAGGAGCTAGATAATTATAATTAAACAATAATTAATCTTTAGAAATAGAGCCACTAGTGTTCTTTGCTTACGCAATCATCAGTGTAGTGGGTGACAATTCCTGTCGGTCATAAAATTCGAACCCAGCCACAAATCCACTTTTTGAACCATTTTCCAAGCCTTTAAGCAAACAATTATACACATCCTAACTGCATATAAATAGAGATGTGTGTTTGTGTTTGTCTACTAATGTTATTCAAATCTACGTTATCCAAGAAATGAATCTATTTAAAAAAAACGCAAACATGAGAAAAAAACCCCGTTCCTCCTATTTTTTTACGTTTTGTTGAAACCGCAAAAGAAAATAAAGACAATGTAAGACGACGCCTTCTTCTGTAGAATAGATTTAGCACTCATTCGAAATAGATTAATCTTATGAAAAAAAGCATATATTCTTTAAAGTGGCGGATGTTGGCACGAATGCATTCATCTTGCAGTCGATTCTTTACAACAAAGTTAAAATGAGAAAATCGTACCGACAATTAACTCGTTCAATTTTATGTTTTTTTGTTTTGCGTTTCAAAGAATTACGCATTAAATGACAATGGAAAACAATAAAATAAAGATAAATTAAAGGGGGGAGACGTACGCAGGGTGCCGCTAACAATGAAAATAGGTCTCTTATTTTCTTTCCTTTTTCTGCTTCTCTCATGCCGACTGTGATATTACTACTGCATCCTCGGTGGAACCTAATAATATTGGTTACTTCTTGGAGTCATAGTTGACACTATGACCGAGATAATCTACCTTTTATCGGTAGCTGGAACAATATTCACAGCTAATAGGAGAATGAAGACAGAGATTTCAAAGATGTTTACACACAATAAATCTACACTATGGCAATATAAACATTAAATAGAGAGATATTTCGCACATATACTCAGTAGAAATATCAACAAGATAACAAATAAAACTTATTTACTAAAAATCAGCCAACAAGAAAATAAGCTTAGCTTTTTATCTGTCTGTGTGTATAGTATTTGATGATGGGAGCATGCTGTAGAAGTGTCCTACACATTCACGCCACAAACTGTACGGGTGACACAGAAAAAAACGCCCAGGTTAAACAACACACGAAATTAGTAACTGTAAGAGAAATTCACCCAAAGTGCAAAAACTAATGGAAACAGTTGGACCACACAACAACCCTTTGTTATGTCATATAAAACTCTGCAGCTACTGGGTCAGTTTTAAGCCAGAGTCACGCTGCCAGACATACGAGTTATACAACAACTTCAATTACATCTGATGAATTTCACCTTGATAAACGTTTGGGATTATATAATTATGTCCAATGTTCCTATTTACTTTCCTACCAAGGAGGGCAAGTTAGACACAAGGTTATCTGTTTGTGTAAGTGAAATTCATTTCTCGTGAAAGATTGACTTTCGATGGGTACAATAAAGCTTATCCCAGTCAAGAATGAGTTTTTCTTTTCTGAAAGGAGACAGAACATATACTATACTTTGATTCTAACCCGAAGGGAAAGAAGAATTTTTTTTAGTCATGAAAAATGTTATATGTTTTATATTATTCTTCGCTACAAGAATTGAGAAAAGTAAAGTGAATAAACAATCACAGTAGTTATGAGTTGTTCTTTCGACAACATTTGTCTAAATATTTCCCTAGTCACCCCTTTTCTCACTTTTTCTTTCCGTTGTCCCTTCCCTCTTTTTTCTTCTAATATACCCGTTTGCTTAACTGCATTTTTCATTTCTGTTCAGTTACCTTTAATAGACAAATTAGCCACTTCCTGAATAGGGTATTTTCTGCAATAGATATTCTTTGAGAAACATCTACAACTGATTTTAACCCCAGATCTTAAATGGAAGACTTAAATGCAATCTATTGGTTGATGTAAAAATAGTTGAATCATTCTACCACGCCAAAATCCCTCGCGCAATCCTTTACGTTGGATACGTCCTAAGATGGAGTAGTAATGTCTGGAGACGCGCCGCTTGGAACACGCTTTTCTATCTTGAAAAACTACAAAATTGACTTCGCAGTCTAGTGGGGTGATGATTCCTTCTCGTCTCTACGCTTTCTTTCACACGAGACTTTTTTGTTACACTCAATTTACTCTACTGTTATATTTATGGTAGGTGCTCGACTGATCTCTAATTCCTGGTACCACATATAAACTTTCAAAGCCGGAAATCATCTACCTTCAACCATAGCAAAAGAAAAAAAACCAAAACTTTATTTCTTATGACATTTCGTCTGCAGAACACGATACTACTATTTGCTTCCCAACCGATTACAACATGATCGTTTTTGATTCAAGTGCGAATAAACATTTGTTGCGTCGCCCTCTTACATAAACACTTCCTATTGCATAATTTTCTGCTCATCCTACCCATTGATTTCAATCCTCATCTGGGGACAATTATAGTACACTTATCCTCGAATTCCTTCTGCGTATTGATAAATGGTGGCCCATTAGTAAAACTTATAGTCTGATGAACTTTATTTGAAATCTTGACTGAGTAAAACTGTAAAGAAAAATAACTCTCTTCTCATTAATAGACCACTGGCTATGTTATAGTTTCTTTTTCTTGCGCTTTTTGATTGATTCGGATTCAAAGGCGAGAATTGGTTTGATCTAGTGGAGTATCCAGTTTAGTTTTGCTACTCAGAGTTGTATTACCATGAGAAGAATCATGATTCCCCTTTACATGAGTTGTGATTTTATATAGGCTTTGAATACTATTTAATTTTTTTAAAATACTTTGTCAGGATTTACTTCTAAGGGAAATTATCTCTATGTCAGAATTTCCAGAAAAGGGTTGTTACAGTGAGACCAGGGGTGCTTAGGCATTGAAAACTTTTTTCTCTTTTATTTTTCAATTTTCATATGTTTATGCTTTGCTGGGGATGAGCATCCTACTGGATGGCATACATTCACCCGAGATTTCAGATATTTCTACCCAGAGATTTATTTAGTATGCATAGTGTGATTTTATACGTAATTATTTGAATTTTTGTTTTCATAAACCAAACAGGTCCTATCATGACTAAAATGATACAGATTTTCCTAAGATTCCAGGTTTTTTCATGTTATACATACGATTTTGGTATTTATCTGTTTTCCCTGTCAGTTCTGGCTTTTAGGAACATTGACTTCAACCATGATTGCTACTCTTTCTGTTTCCTCTTTTTTTTCTGTACGTATCTTAATGGATCATAATATAGAGTTGTGTATTATGCTAACGGTATGATTCACAAATAAGTTTAAAATATAATTAAATAAAATAACAGGTGCAAAGTGCAATAAAATGTACTCAACCTATTTTTCTGCCCCCACACTGGCGCTCACATATAGGCTTACAAAATGCGCATAACAATTTCAAGGTCATGTTACCACTGTTTTAAATTATAGCAACAAATGTAATTGCGTAGGTGAAATGATCATCAAAAACTTGTTCATGTTTTCGTCGTAAAAACAGGAGAAAGAATTCGTAACTTGAAATAAATATGTCAGATTGAGCGACAACGGGATAACTCTCGTCAGGCGGCACATGCTTGCTTTCGGATAGAAAGACAAACAAAAGAAGAAAGAAAAATAAAAGAAACGGCGAACATTCTTTAGGCACATCCTCAAATGTGCGTGTTTAGCAAGGGAAATGCTATATCAAATTGAAACGTGAGAGACGAAATTGATGAGAGAGGAAGTGATACCTGGCAGACCAACTGAACAGTGACAGACTAAACCGACACATGACAGACCGACTGAATCGCGATAATCTAATCTGAAGCTGCATAAACCGACTGAATCGTAAACAACTAAACACAAGCATGATAGACCGACTGGAATGTGACAGACTAAACTGAATCACGATAGGCTAAACTAGTAACAGACTAAAGTGAAGTATGACAGACCGTTTAGTGAACAATGTTTCAGTGACGCATATAAAACTTATAAGCCTACATAAACATTTTATCTCCTGCGCGGACGCTGTCTGGTTCGATTGAATCGATGATGTTGACTTTAAATCATATCGAAACTATTGTGTTCGATTACGTAGAGAAAACTATTGAATATTGATAGGACAATTCCAATGTAATTACCGATTCTCTTCTAAATTCTCGACTTCGTTGAAATTATAGATTTAGATTTTGATTATTTTTAAATTTCTTAATATTTCATTTTAGGATTGAAGTTTATTTTTATTTTCGTGTTACCGTAATAGACTTATGCAATGCATGCTTATATATTTGCAAAAGCAAACATACACACGTGGAAGGCCCTGTATGTATTACACGAGCTGATCTTTCTATTTCGTTCTGAAGTATTTTCTCTGTAATTTATTCAAAGTAGGAGACAACGGAAGATTTATTACTCTTTGAAAAAGGTCCGCGTGCAGTAGTCCGTCATAAGTCGACAAAATATCATTTGCATTCTTTTTCATAAACAATTTAACATGGTCGACTAGAAGATTTTAGTATTTTTAAATAAACTTAAAATTAACTGATTTTATAAATGAAAACACGGAAAATGTAAAAGAAACTAGAAAAAGTACAGATAACTACCTTCATTTTTCTTTCTTTACTCTTTGAGAATTACAAAGGATATCCTTTGATATTTATTTAGAAAAAACAGCTTGTGGGTGTGATGTGGTGTCCGCATTAAAGACACCTCTAACCCGCACCTTCGACGTCATATCTTCTAAGAAACTACTGAAATGTATGTATCACATTAAACTATTACGTTAACTAGGCTTATAAAAAGAAAAGTTCGTAACTAAATGAAATTATGCTAAATAAAACTAGATTAAAACCTCTTACATCCTCTTGGCAATTTTGAAATGTTTAGATTGTGAATTGTACATAGGTACATGCTGTTTTTTTTTTAAACAAATTGTATACTGTATCTACGCACTTCACTCAAGTGCACACATTATGTAATCCTATGGGACCCTCGATCTAGCAATAATTTTCAATATAAAAAAAAATGGGTTAATACCTGTTTAATTTTCGAGAGGTCACGAATAGTGTTGGGACGATTGATCGGGATCGGATTAAGCGATTGAAAAAAGAATCGAAACATTTTTCGGTATCGGTATCGGAAAATATATGTAATCTTATTTCTAAGGCCAAGTCGAGTATTTTTATTGTTTTTTTTTTAACTTTCCGTGCCTTATGTTTATAATGAAATGATACGTATTTATTGATTTTAAAATATCAGTAAAGTTAAAATCTGTATGTCATCCTCACAAGGGTATCCAACCACCTCCTCTAAAACAACTACATTTAGAAATTTAAAAAAATAGGAATAGAGAATTTATAATGGAATAGGTAATTCTATCAGAATCTGGAAAATATTTAAATCGCTCTATCACTAGTTACGGGGTGGGTCTAGTTCGCTATGTTTCAATCAGTGAATGAGAAATCTTGATTGAAGCAATTTTAACTTTTGTCTGAATACAGAATAACTTTTTTGGTGTAGCTGGATATTTTGAGTCTTCCGTGCCTTGCTCGGAAGCTATGCAAATAAGGATTAAAAATACACTTTAAATTTGTTTCTTATTGTGTAAAATGAATATTCAAATTTTATTTGTGTGCAAAAATTTATTTATGTGCAATAAAGAGTTCAAATATTATTTGAAATTTCTCTTTTAAATGATTTCATGACACAGAAACTCAAAATTAAAGAAGTGGAACCAAAGTATAGACTTCTTATATACATGAAAATCTTTGGATTCAATCATTAATTTGTACTTAATTGAAATCCATGCCAAGATTTTCAAAATGCTCAATTTTTTATACATTATACCCATCCTTTGAAACGTTTGTCGATGCAGGGGGAACGGACAAAACCCATCGGACAAAATTTAACCGGACAGTTGCTCAAAATATAATTAAAAAAACACCTTAATGATAAATAAATTTACTAAAATTATCTTTTTATATTAAACTCTTTAATTTAAATTTCAGCTTTTTTCTAGACAAAAATATTTTTAACTTTTAAACACTTTTCTGAACCTATAATTTTCTTGATAATGCTATTCCTGTTGGGGTCATGTATAATTTGTAGGATATGAAATGTCTTTGATCCACGTAGAACGCCAAAGTTAAAATTTAAAGAAATGAATGGGGTTGTAGCATAGGTGGCGGCGAATGCCTTAAATTTGTTCTATAAAAGTTCAATTTTTATTTTCATACTTATATGTGTTTATTATAGTCCTTACGATGATGAAGGGTTCTGAGAGGTTGTTATTTACTCTGATCTGATCGTTCTGGTTCTCATGCAACTGAACTATCATGCTGAGGAGCTTTGGCCTGCCCAAGATAGTCCTATATGGCGAACTCGCTACTGGCCGTCGTGACAGAGGGGCACCGAAGAAAAGATATAAAGACTCGTCTGAAGAAGTCCCTCGGTGGCTACCACATTGACCACCTCCAGTGGTCTACTCTCGTTGCTGACCGTGATACCTGGCGACGTACTGTCCACCACTGTCGCCTCCTTTGAGATATCCCGCACAGAGAATCTGCGGGAAAAGCGTTACAGGAGGAAGATTCGGGAAGCATCAGCAGCCATACCTGACTGCAGCCGCTGCGGCCAAACCTGATTATCCACAAGCGTACCTGCAATCGACGT